>NC_090921.1:464755264-465058295 GCF_040938575.1 Ambystoma mexicanum
CATGAGTATGGTCTCCAGCAAATCAACTGTGAATGGTGGTTCTTCCCTCTTTGGGGCCTGGATTGACCTGTCACAGCCGTGTTACACAGTGAACAGAGTCCGCCTATGGCTGAAACTCAGTTAGGGAATTCCTGCACCACTCCTAGCAACTGTGTTAGCGATCCACGAACGCTCTTGTTTACAGGTCAGATTAGATCTTCAGGGAACTCTGTCTCCCCCAATTTGTACTGGAATAGGAGTGAGGCAGGGTCTGCATACTCGCCTCTTGCCTCTTCAACCTGTATCTGGCGGATCTTGCCGACTGCTTAACTAAATGTGGTCTGGCAGGCCCAAAGATTGGTTCGGAGAGGATAAACTGTTTGCCCTATGCTGACGACATTGTGTTGCTTGATTACATCCCCACGGGACTCCATTTGCTGGATCCCTTGGGGGAATACGAAAGCACCAATGATCTGAAAATAAACCCCTCGAAGTCGAAAATTCTCCTATTCAAGGGGCCACTGAAGAAGGTACCCCCTTTCAGCTAGAGGCTTTCTGGCAAAACAATACCGGTGGCCAATTAAGTCTTGTATCTGGTGTTCAAATGTAGATCTTTTCCATCACAGGGACACGTGATGAAAACAACCATTGAAGGTCAACTAATCCAATTGAATTGCCAAATGAAGAAACTTAACCACGATTACTGTACATTGTGTTTGGTACCCCTGATCAAATTCTACATTGGCAAGGTCAACCCCTTCCTCCTCTATGGTCTAGACATCAATCAATCCAACAAATAAAACACTAGATTGGGGTAGGATAGAGGGCAAAGTATGGAAATATGTCCTCACCCTTCCCCAGAGCCTGCCCATAGCATGCCTCAGGTATGAGCTGGGTTTACAGTCTCTGTGTTCATATGTTGAGTGGAATGTAATCTCACTGTACCCAGGGCAAAGTCACTATATGAAGCAGTGAATGCCATGCTCCTAGTGAGCTGAAACCAGTACTTGTGCGGATTAAGAACACACGCTGTTGAAATACTTCAGGAAGGTGAATGTGAAGACAAAGATTTGATATGTAACCCTAAAGGTGTTTAGAATGGGCTGGATATGAACAATAACAGAAAAGCGAAGCACTACAATGTATCATTTACTATCATTATGCACTAAACCAAAAACTTTTCTATTGGTTACTTGAGGTGCTTTCCCAATTCAAAGTGCAGAAATGACTTTCTCAGTTTTCGCCTTATCATCCTACCAACAGGCGAGATCCTTTTGCCAGACATAAGGATCAATCTGCCAATGACCTGTGCACAATCTGTGAAAACTCAAGCATCCAAACCCTCAGACATATCATGACGGACTGCCTGGCACTTGGGATCTGAGGGTTCAGAAATGTTCATGATTTGTAGATCAGGATTGGTGGCTTGAGACTGCGTCTTTCTGGGAAAGAAAATGCTCTGTCCAAGAAACACTGCTCACATGGGAGGTTGTTGGTTTCCTGAAACAGCTAAATCTGATCTAAAGTATGTTTAAGAATTGGATTTCCTTTTTTATTATTTTTTCTTCTTACATGTGTAGGTTTGTGTGAAATGTAAATACTATGTCATGTGAAAAGTCGCAAAGTCGTCTATAACACAATACATTTAAAAATAAAAGAAGCTCACTGCTTCCTGTCAAATCTAATTTCACATCTATTGTACGTTCTTTTGTGAACACGAGAGCATTGTTCCTCTTGCATATCGATAAATAAATAAATAAATAAACTAAGGCTATTCCAGGACATAGGTGATCTCTCCTTTTCATTACTTAGGGTCTCATGATGAGTTGTGGACCTTAGAGTTGCTTGATAATTGCTTAGCAAATCTTTGTTCACACAGTCCTTTAAACGCACCCAGTTCAAATAAATACATCATTGCTTTTCCAAATGGCTAGATTCTCCATCATCGGGCCTGGGTATTACTTGCATTGTTTTTGCTTTGTGTACATTATTACAATGATGCTCAAGAATGTGATGTGGCAAAGAGCATCTTTCATTATGTTTGTTAAATACACAACCTGCTACTATGCCCGGTAAGAATGTGTGCCACTCGGAGCATGCGTGTTTTTTGGAAACCACTATTTAGTCATGGGAAGCTTCACCACAGAGCGGATGCTGAATATTAGACATTGAAACGCACTGATTCCTGGGATGCTTCCTAGGCCCATGTTTTCCTTGTAAATAGCGTAGATTGCATCAAGGAGGCACATGTCTGCAGGTGTATCCTCGTAACATCAAAGCATGTATGCATCCAAGCATTTCAGCCTTTCATAGTAATTTACAGCATGTGATTGTGTAGTGTCTGCCCTACGATGGATGTAGAGGCGTTTTAAGCTTATTTGGTATTGCAGTGGTATTTGAAAGCTGGGTTCTGTCACAGTCTCTGGAGAAAAAGAATGTTCAGCACACACAAGACTTTTCTATACCATGATGTAAGGATTGGGTGAATGCCTATGGGAAATAAAAAGGGGAGCCTTCTTGGCTTCACTACAAAAACAATGAACAGGAGAGAATAGAGCACACATATAGAGGGGGAATGAGGTCTACAATTGCTACACTGAGCCTAATCATTCCTGCTAAGAGCCTTCACCCTTACTTTCGGTGTTGCATCCCTAAGAAGATGAGCCCATCTTGGCTCGGTGATGTCCTAGAGGACTTGGGGGGATGCAAACTAAAACAAAACAGGGGGGATCTCCATATAGCAATACCAAGAAGGAGGAAATAAGGAAACAAATGTAAAGGCTGCCACACGTTGGGTGATATTCCGGCGATAAATCCGCCGAAATACCATCCAAACGAATAACCGTTACTGCCAATTGGACCGGCGGAATTTCCGGTGGATTACACGTGGTGGTGTAATTCCCCATTTATTTTGAGTCCATTGGACTCAATGGGGCTTTTTTGGCAGAATTACCGTGGTGGAATTTCCATCTTGGTAATTCTGATTTACCTCCAGTATTTCCTGGAGACAAATACTCCACTCCAGGCCCGACCTCGAAATTTGGCTGACGGTTCTTTATTTTGAAGATATTGGTGGGGAAAATAACAACAGGGCATTGAAATGTATGAGAGTCTTCGCACGACTTGGGAGAACACAAAGTCTGTATTTAAGGGTGTGTCTACACACTCTGTTCCCCTTCTCTCCAAGGGTATTGCCTTGTAGTCTCAGGTCAGCTTTAAGGGTTTCCCACACACCTCTTTTCTGGCCTTCTCTTGTCTTCTTCTCCTGTAGTCTTAGTCCCAGCATAAGTGTTCAGAGCAGGCTGCAAGAGTGGTTGCCATAGCAGCTGGAGTTGGGGTGTATTTGTAGGTGTAGGTGTGAGCAGCTTCACTAGATACTAAAGCACAGTGAAGGCGGGAGGATGCCAGCCTGGGAGGATTCAAGATTGAACATGGCTTGGGACCTAACACATATCTGCTTGTAAGTCTGTTGCTGCAAAGGAGAAATATACTTGTAGATTGTGTTTGCGGTGTATGACCCACACTGTACAGCTATCACTTGGAGCAACACTGTGACTTGCTTTTATCCAGGTTGTGATCCAAGTTGTGCAACAGACATGTCATTTGTACTTATGATAGGCGCGCATCTGAAGTGCTTGTAAGTGTGGCTGTTTGGCTGGGAGAAAGAAAACATCCAACGCTTTCCCCTTTTTGTTTCAGGACATCGTCGTCGGCAAGCTGAAGTTGTGCTTGCCTTATCAAAGCCGCAACAGTGCAGCGACCTGGAGTGGGCTGAAGAACGCATGTTACTCAAAACCTCCCGCGGTGCCGCGCACTACTGCTGTCATCAGCCCAACGCCATAACAGCACCAGTGCACATGTGCCTCGCACGTGCATTCGAAGTGCTCGTAAGTGTGGCTGTTTGGCTGGGAGAAAGAAGACATCCAAATCTTTCCCCTTTTTATGTTAGGACATCGTCGTCGGCAAGCTGAAGTTGTGCTTTTCTTATCAAAGCCGCAACAGTGCAGCGACCTGGAGTGGGCTGAAGAACGCATTTTACTCAAGTAATTATTGACTTTTGTTGTTGCAAGTTTCTTGACATTTGAGCATTGAGCTCAGAGCAAAGCTCTGAGTCGCGGGTTTCCCCGCGAGTATTGTTACTGTGTTGGACGTCTTCATTTGCTCACAGTAACACCTCCCTCCTTGCTTTCAGACCCTCCCACAGTGCCGCCCACTACTGCCGTTATCAGCCAAACGCCATAACAGCATCGGTGCATGCGCATCTCGCGTGTGCATCCGAAGTGCTTGTAAGTGTGGCTGGTTGGCTGGGAGAAAGAAGACATCCAAATCTTTCCCCTTTTTATGTTAGGACATCGTCGTCGGTGGCCAAGCTTAAGTTGTGCTTGCCTTATCAAAGCCGCAACAGTGCAGCGACCTGGAGTGGGCTGAAGAACGCATTTTACTCAAGTAATTATTGACTTTTGGTGTTGCGAGTTTCTTGACATTTAAGCATTGAGCTCAGAGCAGAGCTTTGAGCTCTGAGTCGCGGGTTTCCTGCGTGTATTGTTACTGTGTTGGACCTCTTCATTTGCTCACAGTAACACCTACCTCTTTGCTTTCAGACCCTCCCACGTGCCGCCCACTACTGTCGTCATCAGCCCAATGCCATAACAGCACCGGTGCACGCGCATCTCGCCAGGCATCCGAAGTACTCATAAGTGTGGCTTTTTGGCTGTTCGGCTCAGCGGGTGAGGCGCAATCTATCGAGATTTGCCCAGGAAACCGCTTCCATAGTTTTGACTAACGAGCTCGTGAGTAACCCAGAGTGTGAGGGAGCATTCTATATTAGACTCCTAACCATTGTGAAAACAGAAACAAAATATCGAGGCTGAGTACCCCAAAAGGAAATACACCGAACACGGGTTACAAAGGAACATACAAAGTACTTTATTCTCTACTGAATTCAATTACAAAAACAGTACAAAGTCAGATAGCTATCGGCCCTCAGTACAACACAACGAACTCCAGCATGGTTCAGTGAGAGACGCTGTACATTAGAATGCATTCGTCTTTTATACATTTTGTGGGCACTATGTCCAGCCCTACTTCGGGTTAATGTTCCACTTTATACATCACCAATTCTAGGGTTCGTTGCCGAATCCCAAATAACCGCATCTAACTGGTTTGTTTTTATTACATGTAACAATAAGCGTATGCATTAACTGTGTATTCTAAAGTTTCGCATTGCAGGTCTTCTTAAACATAAATACAATGTAGTAAAACAGATGTTCTTTGTTCAATATGTAAATACATTATCATAATATATACTCGTGGATTGGTTTCATTGCGCGAGTAATCCTCTTACACATAGGTCAACGTAGGACGCGGTCTCAGTTCATGACCTCAACAAGTAGCCTGCAGGCAGATTACACATTAGCGATATACAGAGGTCAAGACGGCCATGTTGCATTTTGCAATTACATCGTCCACCATTTTAGCTCACAGGGTGACTTTTCCATACAAATCCTAAAATGGCGGTTTGACCTAAAATGGCGGCCTACATGGATTAAAGGTCAAGACCTTGCAATGCAGATTATCTCGCAAGCGACTTTCGAGCAGCTTGGCGTAGGCCAATATTAAATATATTTTTCCCACAATAGGAGGCACAATATATTTTCTATTCTGACAGTATGGTCAAAAATGTAAAAAGCGGCAAAAGGTGTTTAAATGGGTCTCCCTCCACGATGAGCGAGGGTAACATGTCGGATGATGAATCGTACCAGGAATCAATAAATCACACAATAAAAAAGGGAGGTGTGCACGCAAGATCACAGGCTATATTGAAAAAGTAGAGTCTGCATCAATGAACCCAAGCATAGTGACCCCACCCACAACTGCTGGGTCAGAGACTCTAAATGTAGCTGTTAACATGAATATAACAGACAACCCAAAGAATACCAATATAGTTGGTGACGTTGGCCCCATATATCCATTAAATCCTATATGTAATATACCCATCACTGACCACTCTCTTTTGGGTTCAGTTGGAAAGGGATATAGCTTACCACCCTCTGATAGTTCTTTAGTGGCACAAGCAGTTCTGGCTGAACTACACAGTAGAACACGTTCTCTAATTGCCCCTCGACCCCTACATCAAGCTCTCGTGGATATAGGGACCAGGTACACTTCCATGCTGCAATTGCAGCTAATTTGTCACAGTTAAAAGAAACAAGGAAGAATGACATGAGTTGGGCTGCAAAAGAGACAAAACAAAATGCCAGCTCCCCTGCACATGACCTGGTGGGAAATCCGAGTGATATAACCTATCCACATTCCCCAGTTTTAGGTGCCGACTTACTTAAATCAAAAGGGAGTTCTGAAATCCTGCGTCTACCCAACTCACCCCTACCCCTCTATCCCCTCGAAGATACCCTAGTGGACCTCAACCAACAAGAGCTACAAAACTTCCCTGTGCTTACAAGGATCCTGAACTTGCTAGACAAAGGACACAAATTCACCCATGGTGCTATTGGTGCCCTGAGTTGCGCAACTTCGGAAATTTCTTCGAGACTATGTCGAATTGAAGGATTCTTAATGGCTCAAGAGAAATGCCAGACTCTTTGGGCAGATCAAGTCCTAATTGGGAAATCCAAGCAACAGCAGGTCCCTGTAGATATGACAAAGACACAAGCCGTGCCTGTGACAAAGTCACAATCCACTCAAACGAACTCTACAGGAACTGTTGAGTGCTTAGAATCAATCACAAGCCCGATTGTTGAGGCACAGAGTTCAAACCAGCTCCCCGTATGCAGAAACATTAAAGTATGACAACTACATCAAAACTAACCAGAAAATGATTAATGACTTGGTAAAAATACACAAGATGTCGTGGCCACATTGAGGGATCCCTTAATGAAAGCAAAACCGACATTGTGCTCTGCTGTGAGTGGTGAGGTCTGGGCAGAAGTTTATCGTAGTAAATATGCAATGCCTCAGAAATTCCTAGATTCCCAATTTCAAAGTACAATCACAGATCTGCCTTCTCGCTGTCCCTGGGGAGCGGATGATATTGAACAGATAATAAGGAATTTGAAACCTTCCAAGGCAGCCGGCCCAGATGGCATTCCTCCATGTGTCATAAAAGACGACCCAAAGTTATGGGCATTATGTTTATTGAGTCGCTTTGAATGTGTGTTTCAAACTAAAACAGTACCTCTGTCCTGGATATCTGCCATTGTCATCCCCCTACATAAAAAAGGTCCACTTAACGACCCGGGCAACTTTAGGCCCATTGCCCTAATAGACGTGTCTGCAAAGATCTTTGCTGCCTTAATTTTAAGAGATTTAAATGAATTTATTGTTACGCAGAAGATCTTCTCACGTTTCCAACCAGGCTTCTGTAAAGGAATGGGCACGCAATTGAATGCCACTATTTTGGTACATCCCCTAAAGCTTGCTCACCAGAAGGACCATGGCCCTATTTATATGGCACTTGTAGATATATCTGGCGCGTTTGATAGTGTCATAAGACAAATCCTATGGCACGAATGCAGGAGCTCCTAATCCCAGCACATCTCATAGCCATGATAGTCATGCTACATACCAAGACATCTTATAGAGTAAGAATAGATAAAACATGTCTACTAACACCCCCCATTGCAACGAAGATAGGAGTTAAACAAGGATACAATTTGGCGGCCATTTTATTTAATCTATATTTGACAATTTATGGTACAATTGTAACTCATTTGCTGTCAAACTGGGCCACCTAAGCATTAATTGGTTAGCTTTCGCAGACAATCTGATTTTATTTGACCTGACCCCATTTGGACTACAAAATAAATTGGTACGCCTTGTTGATTTTTGTGATAAACACAATTTGAAGTTAAATCCAACAAAACTGAATATCTTTGTGTTCTCCAATCAAAGAAAGTTCATCCGCTATCAATGGAATATTAAGGGGCTGGCCATTCCTCGTGCCTTGGGTATGATATATCTAGGATATAATCTATCCAACGCTGACTCACTGGTAAAATGGCGGGCAGAGATTTCCATCAAAACCACTCCATTAATTTCCCAAATGAAGTTAATCCATCTAAAGGTATGCCAATTCTCTTTAATTCCACTTATTGAATTTTATACGCGCAAGGTGGAAGCCATAATTTTACATGGATTAGACCTATGTACCTTTGATTTTGGGTTAGTATTGAATACAATTCAAGGCAAGATATGGAAGCAGCTGTTACATCTGCCAATATCATTACCGAATTCCATCATTGTGCATGAATTAGGGCTTGCGTCACTTGCCTCTAAATATCTATGGCATAGATTGGTAGGTTATGTAAAAATGCTAAATCCCATCCCCAATTCTTTATATGAAGATTTTGCTAGCATGCTAAAGACTGATGGCCCGAAATCTGTCTATGCAGCTGGTCAACTGTGTGAAAGGAGTCTAGAAATGATTGTAATGGAGGCAGACGACCTGATTAAGAGACCCCAAATTGTGAAACAAAAGCTATTTCAACATGATTGGGCAAATACGGCTGATAAGATTGGGAACTACGCAGCCTATACAGAATATGCAAAGTTTCACCATAAACAGAAACCACTCCTGCCATACATTAGACAGCTTCATAGAAGCTGCGCACATTATATATGCGATTTAAATTTAATCTCATAGCAACCTTATCCCGCACAAAAAACTGGCATACATCTGTGACTATAGAAGACAGATGCAGATTTTGCAAAAACTTTAAAGATGAAACTTTGAAACATCTTGTGCTACACTGTGTCTTCTTTGCAAAGGAAAGACAAAGATACATGGGAATGTATGTGAATGTTGCGGTTGATCATGAACTTGAATTACTATGGATACAATGCATGTGGGGATATAGGCAAGCTCTGATTATTGCATTATTCCACCTATTGTTGATCATAGATATGAATTTGGGAAAAATCAAAGCCCCTGAAGGTGATGACGAGAGGTCATGAGATACGAGATGACTAGTAGAAATGTAGGAAAACAATGATTGGGGGATTTGTGGCTCGTACTTGTGAAACATGTGTAGTTATTTGAATTGCATGGGAAAGACTAACACCCTACGAAGTCTGTATAGGATCGCATAGAACCTGTACACTTCTGACAGTCTTAGACAATGTGTAAATACCTATGCTTTTGGTGGCAGCTTTTTAATAATCAAGTTCAAACAAAGAGGAATAAGCCCCTGCTATATGAGGTGTTGTGTGGATTTGATCTGAGGTGCTGGTTCGAATATTTGATTATTATTTATAATGCGCTTTTTATTTCAAAATTGACTGAAAATATTGATTGTCATTATGTATAGTGAATCATGTTTTCTTAGGTTTTAAAAAAATAAAAAAAAATGTAAATGGCTCCTATTTAAAGATTTGTGATTTTAAGATCGTTTGTACATTTTGAGTCATTAATGTTGTAAAGATGTTTCATCGAAAAACAACAATAAATAAGTTCTTGTGATAGGTATAATTGTTCTTGCTTATTTGCATTATTTATATCATCTAGCCTCAGCCAGTGCCATCGTAGCCCTTTTGGGAACTTTAACACTGGCCCCTCTCACATGGCACTGGAGAAGGGGGAGCATATAATCAAGCATATAATCAAGGTGGACAGCAGTAATCTTCAAGGAGATGATAGTATATGTTCTGCAATGCAAAGGTTCAGTGGAACCTATCATGCTTATAAGGTAATGACTTATGAGATACCACATTATATTTTCCAGAATGACCTAGACACTATTATTATCACACTTTGTTCACTGTCTCTTTAGGAAATGACATAGTTGGCCACTCCTATTCACCTGAGAGGTAAGCCAGGTGTTTGCGCTCAATCTTATTAGACGCGTTACCCAGTTCACAGAATATTCACTATAATGTTGGTCCTTTTGCCTTTCAGAACATGTACTATCATATGTTTCAACTCTCTAGATTACTAATATTCATTTTTGGCAAACATACTTTTATCTTTAAGAGAAGGTTCTCTCTATTCTTCATCAAAAGTTAATCAACACATGTAATCATAAAAGGTGTACACTACATTTTAATGTGAATATTCACGGTATGTATTCAAACATATACACACATTCTTTCTCGACATTATAGATGTGAATATTCTTGCTCCTGATGAAGGGATTAGACAATCCGGAACATGTTGTGCTGTCTTTGTTTGGACTTTATTCAACTAAATAAATCACGTCGATGATGACTACTTATCCAAAGTTTTTGGACCCGTCTGTATGATTTTATTTTAAAATTTGTTTATTGGCATGTGTAGTTATAAGCATTTTACATTTTCACTGGTCAGGACCTTTATTCAGGATACCTGACTGACTTATTGCAATTATGCCTTGTTTGTAAAATAAAATAACAACATTCGTACAACAAATTTAACATTAACTGTCTCCTTACAATGGGCGAATGGTGGTTGGTATTATCAGGGAGGCTGGGTGTCCTTTCCTCAGGGGAGTGGGAGGAATCCTTTCTGGAGTAGTTCAGGGTTTAGGGGGTCTGGTGTTCAGTGTTCTGTACCTTCATGTGGATCAGTAGGACAATCATTTGTGTCGTTCAAAGGGGTTTATCATCACAGGATCGGAAAAGTTTAGATATGGTGTCTTTCCATGCCTCTAATGCCATGCTCGAGTCTTCAGTGGATCTAGTTACGCTGTCCTCCCAGGCTCTGGTTTCGGCGTTCGCCCATCTTTCCAATTCTTTGCGCCATACTTTGTGGCTTGGTCCTGTGGGCTTTTTCCAGGCCATGGCGATAGTTCTTTTGGCCGTTATGCACAGCAAGTCCATTAGTTTTACAGCATATTTAAGTTTGGCTAGCCTGGGGTAGCTGCCTAGGAGGCATTCAGCTGGAGTCCATGTGTATCTTGTGACTTCTGCTTCTTTGCAGGTTTGTTTTACTTTCGACCAGAGGTTCTGTGCCTTGGTGCAGTTCCATAACATGTGGATCAAGTCTGCCCCATCTGTCCCGCACCAGGTGCATTGTGTCTCAGCGGTTCTGCTGAACTTTGCTATTTTGCTTGGGGTCAAGGAGGTGCGGTATAATACATTGATTTGTATTAATCGAAATCTCTGGTTCCTGGAGACCTCTTTTGGGAAGGACAGTGCTCTGAGCCATGCATTTTCTGTCATTTCGTGTCCCATGTCCGTTTCCCAGCGGGTCTTTAGTGCTGCACTGCGAGGGTTGGGGGTGTCTCTTAGAAGACTATATATTTGAGATACCGCTTTTCCTCCTTTGTTCAAGTTATACATCAGTGTCAAGAAGGGGTCCTCTTAGGGTTCTTCTGGCTAGGTGGTCCATCTCATACGGGCTATGCTGCAGATCTTTTGGTACCACAGGAATTGACCGGCCTGGATGTCTTCTACCGCCTGCAGCTCGGGGAATTCTCTGAATGTACCGTTGGTGTATAGGTCACCCCAAGTATATATCCCTTTCTTTTCCCATAGCCTGATGTTGTATAGGTTGGTATCTGTGTTGTCAAGCCCCGAGATTATTGGCACTTCCCGGAAGTATGGATGTTTCAGGCGCAAGACCGTTATGGTTCTGTGCCATATCTTCTTGCCTATGGTCGCCAGATATGGTGGTCTGTGGATCAGTTTCTGAGGGGCCAAGAGTAATTCTTTCAGCTGGATCGGGGTAATCATGGCCTGTAGGAGGGGGGTCTCGGATGTGGCATCATCCGCCAGCCATTTGGACACATGGCTCAGCTGGGATGCCAGATAATACTTTTCTAGATTTGGTAGTTGGATGCCACCTTGATCGTATGGTAGGACTAGCGTGGATAGGGCCACACGGTGTCTGCCCTTTCCCCACAGGAATTCTTTGATTATTGTGTCAAGAAGTTGGAAAAAGGGTTTTGTGATGTAGAAGTGGACATTTTGGAATCCATACAAGAATCTGGGGAGCATAATCATCTTGGCTATCGAAGCCCTCCCTAGCATGGATAATGGAAGCTTTGCCCAGAATCTTATGGATATGCGTAGTGTGGGTACTGCAGCCTTCGTATTGTGTATATGCATCAACTCCGGGGTGTGCATTATTTGGATCCCGAGGTATTGGAAGGAGGTCGTCTGCCATTTGGCGCCCACCTTGGGGAGATCTTCATTGCCTCTGTTTTTCAGTCCTGCCAGAGGGAACAAGCAGGATTTAGTTTTGCTAAATTTAATGCCAGAGAATTTGGCGAAATTAGATGGGGATTGTTAACATATATTAGAACATCATCAGCATATAATGAGATGATATGGTCGATTCCTGCCAACCTGATCCCTGCATCAAAAAACTGCTGCCAAAAATAAATTGCTATAGGTTCCAATCCTAAAACATAGAGCATGGGGGAGAGTGGGCAGCCCTGCCTAGTACCCCTCTGAATGTCCCATGCTTCAGACACATACTTCCAAGATTTCAGCCTGGCCTATGGTTTGTTGTACAGGATCTTGACCCATCTGATGAATCCCTGGCCGACTCCGAATCCCTCCAGGACCGCTATTAGCCATTCCCAGTATATGGAGTCGAAAGCCTTAATGGCGTCTAAGGATAACAGTGCTAGTCGTTCGTCACATATGTCGGTCTGGGTTATGATATGTTGAAGCCTGCGCAAATTTAGGGATGTGTTGCGGCCGGGTATGAAGCCGTTTTGGTCTGCATGTACTATTTCTCCTATCACTTTGGATAGTCGCTTTGCTAGGATTGTCGTCAATATTTTAACGTCATAATTAAGCCTAGCGAGCGGGCGATAGGAATCACATTTGTCGGGAGGCCTATCGGGCTTAAGCATCGGGATCACTAGGGTCTCTCTCATGCTGTCTGGAAGGACACCTCTTTCGTATGCCTCTGAAAAGACTTGGTGCAGTAGGGGCGTTAGGGAGGGTTCAAATGCTTTATAGAACTCGGGGGGGAGCCCATCACTTCCCGGGGTTTTACACGTGGCCAGGGACCGAATAGCTTCTGTTATGTCTTACAGTGTGATGTCAGAGTCCAAGGTGTCGGATTGTGCTGGCGATAGCTTAGGTAGGCCTATTTCCTCTACTGTGTCCGCGATTTGTTCTAGTGGGATCCTGTCCGCATGGGAGTATAGACTTGCATAGTAAAGTTTAAAAGTGTCGTTGATACTCTGCTGGGTTCTGTGCTCTGTACCGTGTTCGTCCCTCAATATTGTGGTTATATATCTGGCGTGTTCTCGTTTACACAGCCAGGCCAGTAACCGGCCTGGTTTATCGGCTTCTGCATGTGTTCTATCAGTTCTAGCGCTAAAATCAAATTTGGCTAGTCTATTCCACGCGCCGGAGCAGGCATCTCTAAGGGTTCTGAGGTCATCCTCCCTCCCAGGGGTTTCTACTGGGGTGGCCTCTAGTTTTAGGATCTCGCATTCTCTCTGCTCAAGTTCAGCTCTTAGTGTTTTCCTGATGCCCCTCGCTTTCGCAATAACTTCTCCTCCCGTGACTACTTTTAAGGCTTCCCAAACCGTGCTGGTGTGTTCTACGCTACCTGAATTTTCTGTTATGTAATTCTCTATGGATTCTTGCAATTCCTCCCTGAAGGCTGGGTCCTTCAGGGCCTCGGTAGGCATCCTCCACATGGGGATGGGTGGTCTGGGACTGTTGTGATGCCAGTCCAACAGGAGTGGGGAATGGTCGGAGATAGTCCTCCCCAAATATTGCATGCCCTTTACTTGTGGCAGGTGCTCCTTGCTTATGAAAAGGTAGTCCAGCCTAGTGTGGAGTTTATGGGGGGATGAGTAGTATGAATAGGCTCTCTCGTCTGGGTGCAATTCCCGCCATGCATCTGCCAAGTCTAATTCCTTGACCAGGGTGGCTAGGGACATAGTGGCTGCGGAGGGACCTTTCACTGGAGGCCAGGACCTGTCCAACTCAGAATCGTGGACACAATTGAAATCTCCTCCCCACAGAAAAAAGCCCTCTCTAAATTGCACCATCTTGGCACTCAGTGCTTTCAAATGGGCTGGGATATTATTGTTGGGGAAATATGAGTTTACTATGCAAATCTCTCTTTGCTCGAAAGTACCCCATATTATTAGGTATCTGCCCTCTGGGTCCTTTTCCATATTTGTCAGGTGGAATGGCACCTGGGGGTTGATCCAGGTGTAAACCCCTCTGGCGTATTTGGAGTAGGGTGCTCCGAAACCCTGTCCCCCCCAGTGTTCCTTCAGTTTTGCATTGGCTTTTGTGGTGCAGTGTGTCTCCTGCAGTAGGGCAATGTCCACTTCTTTCCTGCGTAAGTAGGATTTAATCCTATTCCTACGGAGATAAGTGCCCAGGCCCCTCACATTCCAAGTTAATATCTTAATGTGCACAGCCATCCTGGTTTCGGTGGAGGTTCAGTAGACGCTTGCTTCCCCCCGAAGTGTTTGCGGTCACGTCTAGGGCCCCAAGGTCGTCGCCAGCTCGTGGATTCCCGCCCATCTCGACCACTGTTCCAGCCCGTCAGACCTCTGGTTGTGTTTTACTGTATGGAGACTTACTAACTATTTTAACTACCATTCCGTGGAATGGATTAACTAGGAAAAACACCAAGGAACTTCCCCCAGCAGTCATTTCAAACTTACAACGCTCGGGGGCTCCCGGGCCTTCCAGTCCTGTCCAGGTCTTTCGGCTCGGGCAGTGTGTAGGTGTTTTGCCTACACCTTTCCGGTTGGGGGGGGTCATCAGCTTCCAGTTTCCTGCCCAGTTGTGATATTTCCTTGATGCGGCATTGGATTTGATCTCAATATTTAGGTGCACGTAGCACCTTTGTATGGTCTCATCGTTTGCTGTGTTCCATCAATTCCTCAGTGTCTTCTGCAAGGTTATTGTGTTCGACCCATAGGTTTGCTGCAGCCGGGGTCTCTAGGTAAATGGCCTTTCCCTTGTATAGTATTTTAAGTCTTGCCGGGTACAGCAGCATATATTTAAGGTTCAGTTTCCGTAGTCTGGCCTTTATAGGTATGAAGGAGTTTCTTGCCCGCTGTACCGCGGGAGTGTAGTCAGGGTACATGACTATTGACGCATTGTTTTTTTTGATCTCACCTCCCTCCCTTGAGAACCTTAGTATAGTCTCTCGGTCTCTGAAGTTCAATATTTTCGCAATCATTGGTCTTGGGTAAGACCCGGGGGGTGGTCGCTTCTGAAGAGATCTATGGGCCCGCTCCACAGAGAACCCTTGGGTGAGATTGCCCGCTCCGATTTCCTGCATCAACAGTGTTTCTATGAACTCCGTGGGGTTTGAGCCCTCCATGTCTTCCGGAATTCCCAGGATTCGGACGTTATTTCATCGGGCCCGGCCTTCCGCATCTTCGGAGCGTGCTTCTAAACGAGCCACAGTTGTTTCCATCTCTTTAACTTTTGCTTTTAGCTCCTGTCTGGTCTCTGTGGTTTCCTGTAGAGTGGCTTCTGTGGCAGTGACTCTCTCGGCCAGGTTACGGGCATCTTGTCTTATTAATTGCAAATCCGATTTTATTTCTCCTCTCATGTCTTCAACAGTTGTTTTCAGTGCTGCAATCGCTTGAAGGATCTGAGAGTCGCGGGGGTCCTCCGCAGGGGTTGGTGGCTCGGTCATGGTGTCCCCTTGTTGTGGCATATGTGTCTTTGGTCGAGCTGTGGTGAACGAGTCCATCGTTACGGTTCTGAACCTGTTTTTGGGAGGAGACATCGCACCATACGAGGGTTCCAGCTTTTCGTGCAGTGTAACGTTAGCTTTGGCAGTTGTGGTCGGCGGCCTTAGTTTGATGTGGGGAGCCTATGTGGTAGTTAAGCGGAGGCTGGTACAAGGTGCTTCCCCTAGCTCAATACCTAGTTCACTGTCCGCGGCCTACGCAAGGAAGGTAGTTGCCCCTGCACAACTGGTGACAGTGTGGGGCAGTGAGCTCTTAAATAGGGGCAGCCACTTACTTCATTTTGGGTTGGGTGGGTCCACAGGTGCCGTCGGGCTCGTATTCTTGGGTGTGGGTGCCTCGTGGTAGCTGTCTGAACTGCTGTGTGGGTTCCTGGCTGCTCACTCATGTGGATCTTCCACTTCTGTCACTTGGCTAGACCCACGTCTTGGGGGGCACCTTCCACAAGCGGACCGCGATGGGGGCCCACAGGTCTCCAGCCGGGACCTCCGGTCACACCGAGGTGAGTCGCTTCGGGGAGCTCCCTCCCCGGGAGAACTGGCGGGGGCGTTTAGCTCGGCTGCTCCGTCCGGGGCCCTCTGGGTCCCGCCGCCCTCTGCTACTCCTGGGCCACTGAGAGGATCCTTCCCCTTTCCCACCACAGGATGGGGTAGTGGGAGCCTGATGGGGGTGTTTTCCGCATTCGTTGCAGGGTCAAGCCGCCCGCGCAGGCCTGCAATCTTCGTTCGAGCTCCGCAGACCTCTGTGAGTCGCTCCGCTACGGGCCACCTGGTATGACCGCCATCTTGGGTGCCGCAGGGGGGAATCTCATGGGGGCCTCGTTTCTGGCTCTGCTTGCACCGATTTCCCCTGCCAATTCGACCGGGTGCTCCCAAGCGGTTCTTCTGTGGCTCCGTTTAATTTCAACTCTGGAGCATCGACGTCTATGCCGCAGTTGCTTGTGTTGGGGCCGCTGCGTGGGTTTCAGGCCGCTCGGAGCAGCACACGCGTGTGGGTCCTTAGCTTTTGTCGCTTAGCCGATTTCGCCCGTCCCCTGCGCTGGGGGGCATCTTCCGCAAGCAGACCTCCACGAGGCCCGCGGGTCCCTAACCGGGTCCCCCAGTCGCGCAAGGGCAGGTTAACTGCAGGAGCGCTCCCGCTGGAAGGCCCGGTGGGGACGGCGGTAAGCTTTGTTCGGCCACCTCATCCGGGGCCCCCTGGGTCCTACCGTCTGCTGCCTCTCCTGGGTTGCCTCAAGCGTCTTCCCTCCTCCTTGCCTTGGGATGGAGTTGTGGGAGCCCGATGGTGGTGTTTTCGGCCGAGGCGAGTTGTTGTGGTGGTCTTGAGAGGTTCTATTATGGCTCGGTTAAATTTCAGCTCTGGGGCTTCGATATGTTTGCCGCTATTACTTGTGCTGCAGGATCATGGGCAGGAGCTCCTTGGAAAGCCGTCTTCACTACATGCGCGCTGGCCACGCCCCCCCTTGGACTCGTCTTTATGATACTATGGGCCCATATTACTTTATCTAAAGTAATTGTATTCTCTCTGGCATCCACAACATTGGATATGGACATTCTGTTTGCATTTTGTAAATCATTTTACGAATTCTAAATGATGCAATGTGCTTCTATGACAAACATGGGCAATGCCATCCGTTCCCAGTGTGCAGGGGACGGGAGTATCCTTTAAAATGGGATATATTTTCTTTCTTTTCTATTCCAGGATTGTCAACGTCTCCCCCACACCTTGACCTTCATAAGGTCTTCTTCATGTTATATGATCATCCTTTACTTTTCATACTATTTGCTGTTTGATATTGTTCTCGGGAACAGGATTTCCAGGGCACCTGCTGTTAGACCCTCACCCAATATGGCAATACCGAAGTTTGGTTGACGTTTTTTAGGGGATTTAACATGGTCTTTTAGAAGCTGAATTCAAATAAGACCACACCTATCTGCTGCTTTTATGATATATGAATGTTAGGTTTTAGGTCATAGTTTTTAGGTTTGTTCTTTAGTTTCTGCTGTTTGCTCATCTGTTTTCTCTTTAATTGTTCTTGCTTGCTCAGTTCTTGCATTTGTTCTTTCCCGCCTTTCTCTTTCATTCTGATGAGTTTTTGTTCTGTCCATCTCATCTGTCAACTCTCCCTTTTTATTGACCTTGTTTACTTGCCTTCCACTCTTATGTGATTTTGCGTCAGTCCCTGTCTTTCCCAAACGGTGAGTCAGCCCACCCCCTAGTCCCACTTATCAGCAGCTCTCTATGGAGCCTTCCTAGTTCCTCGGCTCTCCGGTACCCACATCGCCATCTGCAGAGGTAAGGCAGCAGCACCCTGATATATAGATTGACTTACGAAAGGAATAACATTCTTTCCACTGTGCAGTTTAATGCAGTGCCATCCACGCCCCTTCCCCTTGCGAGCTGCAGTCCCCCATGCCCTCCACCACCAGGCTGCAGTGCACCCTACACATTGGCACACCCTTCATTGAATCATAAATTAGGGGAGCCCTCATTTCGGGGCAGGAGACTCACTTGTTCTCACTTAGCAAGAGCACCAAGTACAGGGAGCCCAGCACCCCTGCTAGATGCTGTACCATGCAAACCCCAGTCCCCCATCAAGATGCTGCCATCCTATCAAGGACACCGAGTCCTATTCTCTGCTGTAGGTGAGGCATGCAATCTGATCCCAACTGAATGTGATCTTTCTCCTCCTCAGGGGGTAGAAGTTTAATTCTACCACAGACGGGGTTTGTAGTAGCCTTTGCCATCTAGTAAGATAGAGGGTACGCCTGCTGCAGGCTGCAATGATCTGCACCTTATGCACAAGTCAGAGACCAGTCACCAATAAGACAGCTCAGTACTTTAATAGAAGTTATCACCTTTTGCAGACATCTGATGTAACCCAGAAGTCATAAGTTTGAATTCCAATGATATAACTTGGCATGTTAATGCACCTGCAACGGATCTCTATGCAGCCAGAGGGTGTAGCTGCCTAAGAGACTGGGAGAGAGAAATGCAAGGACAGAGTGCGAGTAAAAGATGGATAGGAAGAGAAACAGAAAGGGAAAGGGGAGGAAGGTAGGTAAAGAAAGGGGATAGAGTGGCAGGGAGAGAGTGAGCGAAAGAAATGAGAAGGGTAGAGAAGGGAGGGGAAGGGCAGGTCAGCAGAAGAGAAAGAGAGCAGGTAAGTGGGATTGGGAAGAGAGGTGAGCAAGGAAGAAATAATGAAAGTGGTATAGGCAGTGTCATGTGGAGAGAAAGAGAGAAGGAGGGATCAGAAGAAGGGAGAGACACTGAGGGACAATGTGAAGAGGGAGAGATGGAAGGGTGAAAGGGAAGAGGAGAGATACCTATTGCCATACCATACCATGAAAAATGAATACTGTACACCACATGCCCCAAAACTAGAGCCGGAAAGGTGAATCCCATTTAATCGGGCACTACGAATAAAAGGTGTATACCTTAGGGGCCTCATTCCGATTAAGGGTTAACTGTCACCGGTAATGATGCCGGTGCCGGAAAACCCTTACCGCCCAATTCCGAGGTCCCTTTGTGGGTCCCGTTAAGGGACCAGGGCACTAATAAGGGCCCCGCTATTTGCGGGCCCGTAATTAGCGCCTTCCCCATTCCCATTGAGCCCTATAGGGGCTCAAATGGGAATGGGGAATGATCTACAGAATGGGGACTTACCGGGTCCTCCAAGGTCGGAATGACCCGGTAAGTCCCCATTCTGTCAGACCGGACCCGGACCCGGGTTTGGAGGCAGCCATGGCACTAATAGCGCCATGGCTGCCTCCAAAACATAAATGTAGTAACTGAGCTTTAAAAACAGTACAAACCCAGAGCAAAAGATGAAAGAACAAAAATATTTTGGCAACATCAGTCTACCGATCTTCCCTGCCAGATCATCTGCTGCCAACTTTCTATTCTATCCAATCCCTCTTCACATTTGACCCCTCCACCCCACCTCCTTACATCTACCTCTTCTTAACACCATTCCAGTTAAGAGTTAACCACCATTCCTGAGGAATAAAAGAACCCTCAT
The DNA here is from genome assembly GCF_040938575.1 of Ambystoma mexicanum. Taxonomy (NCBI): domain Eukaryota; kingdom Metazoa; phylum Chordata; class Amphibia; order Caudata; family Ambystomatidae; genus Ambystoma; species Ambystoma mexicanum. Next base: position 464,774,894 of record NC_090921.1, read on the forward strand.
TGTGCCCTTTTGACAGAGGTTGAAGTGGGCGGAAGCGGTGCTCCTATACGTTTTATTTTTAAGCTTCACTGTTCCTATAATTTTATTTTTAAAAAGAAACCATTCCGGAATGGTTTCGTTTTAAAATAAAAGTATAGTAAGAAGTTGAAGCTTGCACTTCAGTGCACAGCACTGAACATTACCATAAACTTGCAGGTGTGTTTGTTTGGGGGCTTGGATTGTGTGTCTGAGGGGGTGCAGCAATGGGGTTTGTGGAGAGTGGGGTCAGACCAGCGGGGAACATAGTTCCACTACTTATTTTTGTACACTTCGACCACTGCCTTTCGACCTGTCTGGAGAGAATCTAGGATGTCGCCTCCTCTCCGCTGTGAAGGCTAAGCAATGTAGCCCCCGCTCCTATTCCTTCTCAGATTCAGTGCACTCCACAGTGCCTCTCTGAACACTTTGGCTACCACCAGCAGGCCGCGTGTGGACCTGGTATTCTGTAGTGAAAGACTGTCCCCTTCTCCCAAGGAGTATGGGACCGGTTGTCACTAAAGAGTGCCATTTTAAAACACACAATTGTATTTTTTGCTGCATTTTTGCAGCACATTTTTAATTGCCTTCAGTGTGCGAGGTAGTGCTACTATGCAGGGGAGAGACAGGGTGCAGAGCAATTAGAAAGGTAACCAATAACCTTAATGTGACATACACATTTTCAAACATCTGCAAAATTGTATGGTGGATATGAAGGGTCACTATTATCATATATGAGGAAACGCTAGTCTATTAAACCATGAGCAAAGCTTTTTTTGGAATAGCATACACTGCAAACAGAATCACTTTTAGGGCCAGATAAGGCACAATGAGATTGAATGACTTGCCCAGGATCACACACTTGTGGCAAATACAGAATCTGGGGCTAGTCTGAAATGTAGATATTTGGCCAAGTACCTTTCCACCTTAAGTTGGTACAAATATTTGTTATTGTTTGGGGTTTAAATCTGAAAATAATGCTCCATTTTGTACAGATGACTTTAAAAGTCCACAAATCACATGATAAACCAACTTGATAATGCATACAGCGTTGTGGAAACATAAATAAAAAGTGCATGGGGTTCATTTTGTTTTGCATCCTAAATTGCATGAAAGTGACCAGTTCTATTTATGCTTTTGAGCGAAAGGGAGCTTCATTGCAATTTTAATTGTTTCCACCATATAGCAGAAACATAAACACTAAAACACACCAGAAACAGTCTTCACTCTTCACTTTTCCTCTATGTGTCTGGAAAAATGTAAATTCCTCTCACAATTAACAATTGTGGGAGGCACCTATAATGGATTCCTTTGGAATCTGCCTGCTTTTACTAGATGTAAAAGTCAGGCAGATCCCATTGGTTGTCAGCCAGCATGAAAATACATACTGGTGGAAAATGAAGCAGATTTGTCATGGGGGACCGGAAGAGCAAGCAAATGTGTTAAGTCTGCTCTGCTTTCCAAGTTCACCTGCCAAATCCTACAATATCATTCAGGCGTAAAAAATAGCGGTAAATGCTTTTTTTGCCAGTTTTTACACTCCGCATAACTTGGAAACTGACACCGTATGACTGTAGCTTTATTTTCCCCGCTGTGAATGGAAGGCTACAAGTTTCAGCATGGATATTAATAAGAAACTACACACAATCTACTACAGACACAAAGTGTAATGCAATGGATGACAACGTCAGTGTTTCAACCAGCGTGTAGCTTGTTCTGTACCCCCATAATTTCTAATCACCCAACAATCCCATTTAAATCACTTGTATAATTCTAAGAAAATAGTGCCCCAGCAATGGTCACTGCCAGTTACCTATACCCATAACCCTAAACACTGAGATAATTGGCCACAGTCCCGGGCATGCCTTACAATGAGGACAGGGAGGTCTTTGTCGCGCAGAGGCATGTTTCGGCGCCCTCCTCAAGCATGAATTGTTGCACTTGTGAACAGACGCCTGTTCTCTCTGTGCTGCCAGGTGCCTGTCTCTTAACCTTGCTTTTGTGTTCTGCACTCTGTGTGCCTCATTGTATTTGGAACGTTTGCTGTGTGCACTGCCCTTTCGTCAGATGATAGACTTCTTTCATATGCCCCTGTGGGCACCAATGGACATCGGCCGACCCGGATTGGATCCTGGACAGTCTTTCATTACCCATGGCAATGTTTCTTACTTGTCGCTCCAGCACCCGGAGCCTTCCTGGTGCCTTTGTTTCCCTGTCAGTATTCTCCCATTTCTCTTTTCTCAGCTTTCTCTCCATTTTCATGGCTCCTTTGTTGCTTGCTTTTTTTAAATTTCTTTTTTATTATATTTGGTTTAACAACGAATAAACCTTTACAAATTCAACATAGTTAAAAGGAAGAAGAATAAAAAGAAAGTAGTTTTGACAAAATGATGGACTCTTGATCATGGAATTTTCAGACGAAACTGTGTTCAGACTTCTATGGACTTGTGGACCTTGTTGTGTGGGTCTGTCGCTTGCCCACCGTCCACATGCCGTTCTGCGTAACCTCCCTGACCAGGTCCTAGTGCTCTCTGCTTTTGCTCCTTTTGCCTTATTTCATAGGTAGCCATCAGCTGCTCTGTAGGTTTCCGATCCTTCTCCTTTGATTTTGATCAGCAGCTGTATGGAGTAGGGGGTTGGGGGAAGGGCTGTTGGTACTGGTGTGCTTATTCCTAGTGCTAACTTCTTGTTTCTTTTTTTCAATTTGGAGGAACTTGGACAGACCTCTTCAACGGATATTTTTCCTTCCACATTTTTGCATATGGCCCCGCTGTTTGCATTTTGATCAACAAGCGGTTGAGCAATAGCAAAGGAGTTTATGAGAGATGGGCATGTAGGCTATTCCCACCACTGACAGACCCTGAGAGATCGATATGAGAATTAAGAGAACATTTTCCTCATTGGAGTGGTCACACAAATCCCACTGGCTACCAGGTAAAAGTCGGAAAGACCCCCGAAGTACTGCATTACAAGTCATCTTCCTTGTGGCAATCCTTGGCAGGAGAGTGGACAAAGTAAAAGAAAAGAACAGGGGTTGGGGACCCCAAATAGAAGTCACATTACACATCAACTTCTTCATGGCAGGCCATGGCAGGAGAGTTGGCCATGCCACCACGGTGAGCCAACTGTAGGATACCTTTTAAAGCCGGTTGAATAAGTAAACCGCATTACTAATGGCTGTTTTTTTCATGCTGTTACCCTTAAGGTCTGAGAAGAACACTACTGTGTGGATGGTGCAAGAGAGGGAAGACCTATTTGTCAAAGTTTCCCCTGAAGAAGTTCTCATATTTGTAGTATTTTTGTCGATAAAGAACGAAAAATGTTGGGTGTTTTTAGGTGTTGTATATTATGACAGCACCCACTAACAAACTATTGAATAGATTAGAACTTTGTGTTTGTAGATACAAGGCTTTGCCTAGCTAGAATACATGTTGCCAGCCCGCAAGGTGGGAGCTCCCTTAATTGAGTATTCGATAGATGTGGTCATTACAAGTGTGGGTGGAATGGTGCTTTTCGCTAGATAGTGGTTGTATGTGGTATTGACTGCGAGTATGCACGTTTGCACTTTGAGAAACAGTAAGAAAGCATCTTTTTAGCCAGGAGTTTTCCTGCAGTGTCTTGTATTTTAATTATTGTGCATATGTTTTTTTATATATTAATATAATAACGTTTTGTAATTCATTCATTTAGTCTTTAGGAGTGCTTGATATAATTTTTGTGGGCACATTAATGTTAGTGTTCTGCTCTCCTCTAAAGGGTCATAGCATGGAGGCAACGAGATTATAAAGTTAAGAAGCTATCGCATGCAGGTAATTGGGGATGAATCTCGGGGCCGTTTAAGCTCTCCCCAGTGTCTTTCTAGTGTTTTTGCTGAGTGGACCAAGAGTGCCAGCTGAAAGAAGAGAGCAGGGGTCGGGCCCCAAAGAAAAGTTACTTCACAAGTCATCTTCCTCGAGGCAGTCCTTGGCTAGAGAGTGCACCAAGAGGCCCGGGTGTAAAAAGAGAACCAACGGTCGTGGTCCCAACACAAAATAATCTGTGCTGTAAGAGGTCCTCTTCCTCGTGGCAGCACTGGGCAGAGGAGCGACCCAGGTGGCTCAAGTACAAAGATAAGGAGAAGAAACAGAAGATCAGGGGGAAGGGAATCGTTCCCCCTGGACTTGGTGGTCGAGTCCAGTGATACTTGGAGAAGGGAATCATTCTCCTGGTGTTCACCAACCATAAGCAATTGTTAAAGAAGCGAGCGGAAGGGAGTCATTACCCCTGGGTAGTTTTGTGAATTATAGTTTTTTCGAACTATCAACCAGGAGAAGGGAGTCATTCTCCTGGGAACTGAACTTTGCGTTATTTAGACTTTAGTTTAAAGTGTAAGGGTCAGAAATAGGATTTGCCACACAGCTGTGGACTTTTTAAGTTACGGACATTCTGACAAACCCATCAGTATTTTAGTTAAGGCAGGGAAACCCCTCTTAGAGTTAGGGAAAGTTCGGTTTTCTCTTTCCTTTTATTTCACTAATAAAAGGAAAGAGAGACCACTATGCCACCTGTGTGTTGGTCTCCTCCTTCTGCATCCTTACAGTAAGGAGAGGCGCCAAGTGAACCCGGGGCCATGGTGCAGATGGGCGTGGGTGCAGAGGATCCAAGGTAGGGGCACCCCCGGCAAAAAGAAAAGAGGAAGCCGTCATATTTAAAGGCGCATAACATGCACATACTTGCCCCACAAAGCTTTGGAGGAATGTACTTTTGGGCAGCACCGGATAAACAGCCTCATGACATTGGTCCCGAGGCATCAGCCCAGAAGTACTTCAGGCAGAGGAGGGGAGGAAAGGATGGGGTAAATAATTTGTCAGGTAATCCAATTCCCTATAAACGTCTTGCCTCTTCCCACAACTCAGTATTTTGACCACGCATGCCACAAACCAGCCAAGGAAGAGCACGTCCTACAGATGTAGCCAATTCTGAATTATCTTTGTCCATAACACAAAAGCAGTAGGATCTCTTGCTGATATCTGTAGGCTGCAGGACTACTTAAAACGCAGTAAACAACTGCCTAAATGGTTCGGGTTGGCGTGTATAAGTCTTATAGAATACAGGAGTTCAGAATGTATACTACTTAAATTACCCAAGATTACAGTACTACACTGCGCTGCATAACGGTCATCTTGCTTTCCTCGTCCTGGGCAACGAGTAAGACGCGTCAGTTAATGTGTTGGTCTCTGTACAGGGCAGCAACATAGAAGAAGGGTTACACTGCAACGCCCATTTATCACTGTGAAAATATGATATGGGTAAGGCAGGTGTGGACTGGGAAATAAAAGAAGCATTTGATTGTTTTTTAAAAGTGGCCCCATTTTACATCTTGTAAGCGAAAATAGCATCTTAATGCAGAAATACAAGAAATTCTAAGTTCTGTCAGAAAAAGAGGCCCATAGTGCAGATGACCCTGAGTTCCTGGCGTCCAGTGTCAGTACATATATCTTGGGCAAAACAGGGCCCTCTCCCTTAAGGCGCTTTATGGTGCAGTTTACAGCCCTGACCTGGCCAGACTTTGAGAAAAAAAAATTCTAGGCTCTAAAACGAACTGTCCAACATTCATGAATTACAATGTGCGATCTTTCTCAACACAGTTTGATTAATACCGTTTGGGGGGAGGGGGAGTCTCGTTTTTGGGAAACCTTGTGTTAGTAGGTGCATTTCAAAGTACATTGGACTAGTGACATTGGTTGAAACAACCAGATGCAAATGTCCTAAATCATTAAAAAAAATAGCCCCACAAAATTGGCCAATATTGAACTGTGTGTTTAGGAACCTGTATAAATGTGCATTCTGACACATTTGGAATGCGTTTAAAGCATAATGGGCCACATATAAAGGATACAAGGTATAATTTGCAACATTCACTAGAACAGCTCCTGGTTGCCCAGAAGAAGATACTGCTTACTCTGAGATGCCAAATACCCAGGAGCTGCCTTAAGCTCCTGTTAATTGAATCCTTAATTTTAATTGTACCCTTTTGCAGACACTCAAATATCGCATTTTCTAGGCACCCTCAAATTTCACAATTAGCCCAAACTTGCTAGGATTTTAATGTTATTCCCTCTTCTCCAACCATCACCTTTGCTCTCAGTCCTTGCTTTTTCTGTCATCCTTCCTCTCACATTCACTTTTTCTCTTACTCTCTCACCCTTTCTCGCTCATATTTCCTCTTGCTCATCATCGACACCCTCTATCAATGGCGTCCTCCATTGCTCCATTCTCCATTCTCATTCCATTACACACTTGCACCCCTTATCCCACCCTCACTTAAAACGTTGCACGCTCCTCCTTGCACCCTGGTGCCTATAAATGCAAAATGCAAAGAACAACGGTAAACACAAAAACTATTGGCATTGCCAATGCCTGTTTTTCATTGTGCCAGGTCCATTTGGCTGAGACAAAAAAAGGCAGAGTAGCATAGGGGTGTCCCATGAGTTTAGCAGCACATATTCTGCTCTCCTGACCCATGTGATCATGGATCATGGCATTTCTTCCCTGTGTCCCAGGTACAGCATTTATGATTGCTTAACATTTAGCAAGTGTTGACGAGGGAACAAGCTATTAGCATTTAGCTTGATTGCCGAAAGGTTCATTGGCTGCTTCCGTTGGCATTTTATTCAGTTTCTAAATGTTGATTATAGCGACGTGGCCTTTTCAGAGCAATCAGAACAGTGGAATCGCCTTCACCAGGGTGGCAACAATCTGTGACTACTTAAGTACATTGAGCGTGTCCGCAAAGCACGTGGGTCCAGCCCACCAAACCATATCTGGAAAGAGTAAATGTACTGGTTACATCAACCACTGGCAACTTTATTAAAAGCATCCCCTGGTCCCAGATCCAGGTGGTGGCTTTAGAGCCTGGAATATAATGTGCAGATTTATTGGCGTAACCAAGAGCTTCAGACTTTAGAAAAAATGACACTGGCTTGTACCTGCCTCACCTTTTCTTCCTCAATTGTGGTGTCAACCCCTGTGAGGCATCCCTTAAAGTAAGAGATGCAGGAATCATCACCCTTAAACCCAGAGTGAAAAGGTAGCGATCACTGCAAAGGGATGCCTGGAGGGGATCAGCGTTACAATTAAGGAGCAAAAGGAGAAAAGGGAGGCAGCACTTATGCAAGCCGCATGCCACCCATTAGGCCATGCCCCCTTTAAAAGCTCCTTTCTACCTCGATTCTCTTTTGTAAATATCGAGTCTCACATTCGGAATTATATGCTTGATTTATTGTTATTTGCCTTCAGTAGGGTTGCCGAAGTGTCCCAGCTTCCCCTTTGTGGACTCACCGGCTCTCTGTGGCATGCTGTAGTTCTCCCGCGGTAAGCATACAGCGGCTCTTCAGCATCCCGTTCCTTCTCCCCGGGTTTGCTGACCTTGATTCGGGGCTTCCATGTCCCTCGCGGTTCCTGCTTGCCTGCGAGGTGCTTTTCTATGCTCGAGCAGCACGTGGGCTACTTTTTGGTACCCATGTATGCCAGGAAGACTTCCCTTCTCTTCCTCTCGTGTCGTCCTTGCCGTAGACCGTGCCCTGCAGTCTTCCTCCCTTGGCTTTCTCTGGGAGCCGGTCAGCTCCACGGTCTTCTCAGCAACACAGCAGTCCCTCGGTCAGCACTGAGAGGACAAGATTCCCCCAGCCAGCATCTGCCTCCTTTCAGCTGCTTCAGTGTTTTAAATGTGCCAGCACCATTTATGCACTTGCAACCACTAGAGCGCTGCTTGTGCTTTTGTTCTTTATGGATCTTTTATACTCCACTCACCTTTCTCGTCACAGTACTTTTACATTCATGGACAGGGAAGTGAGTTCTTGGTGACTTATATACAGAGCATGGGAAAGAATTCTTAGTAGTTTCTATGGGTGGGTGAAGGGAGTTTATACAATATGCCATCAAGGAATGGGTAATGGAGGGGGTATCCCTCAAAGAAATTTGGGATACCATGTCTCGTCCGATGATGTGATGTCACTCCCTTGACGGTTGCCTTCTCCATGTGATCCTCCAGCCACCCCCAGATTTAGGATCAGTTAGCGGCTGCCGTGCCCTGGCCAGATGGGGAGAGGTCACTGCTGGGAAAGAAGTAATGACACCATCGAATTCATCAAAGTACCTTAAGCAAAAGATCAAGGACAACTGCCCTACCAGTCCTGTGAGGTCCACTATCTCAAGGACACTTCTCATTGGGGCTTTTAGGAAAACTTTGTATTCCCCAGGGGCGACTCTCTGGCCACTGAGGCCACGTATATCTAAAGAAAATCAACTCCTGTTCCAGGAAAGACTAAACAACTCTTTGATTAACAGACCTTTGCTACCTGATTCTTTGATTTAGATGTCCTGCTAATTTTAATTCCAGACAGATAGAGTCGCTGTTCTGATTAGCCTGATAATTCATCCAGAATTGTTTTTCTTCACTGCTTCCTGGTCTTTATGCACTTGTGATATTGACCCCTATCTTGTCATTGCACTTCTCCTTCTGGAACCTTGCACTTAACTGATGCAGAATGTTACAAGGCCTGTGAACGAATATGTAGTTTGCCCTACCACACCATAACGTCAGTGTGTTCCAAGCTGCAGCCTTAGAAAGTAACCGATAAATACATGTTTGCAAACTATGTGAAAGGTTTTCCAAACACATGCTTTTATAAACGCAAAGGGAATTCTAACCCCAGCTGAAGCTTATTACGTTTAAAGGCATTGCAGAGCCTGAACATGAGCTTGCTCCCCAGCTCCCAGCCACCCACCACTTAACCTGACAAAATAAAGACATAAGTAGAGATATGCAAGTTGATCTTTTTTGTGCATCTAGGAATGGAGTTTGTATTTCAGAGATACCTAAGAGTATTCTTATCCTCGGCAGTGACGTCTTTATGGGAGGGCAAAAGGAGAACTTGCCCTGGACCTCCACCTTGGAGGGGGCCCCCGCAAGATTGTCTAATCTAAAGATGTTAGTGATCATTGTTTACAAAACTTAAATAGCACTCATTAAGATATTTTATGGCGTGTTGATGAGGCGTTGAACCTATTGCCTGTCTGTTGCAACAAATACTTTCTGCTCTGATCAATTCATCCTGTAATGCTTTCTGTGTTCACTGTCACACACATAGTTTGTGGGTTCACTACAACTCCTGTAGCAATCTCACTTTTCTATGGGAATACTATTGATCATGTGCAATAGCCAATGTTGACATGCATACTGATAAATGTGAGTGCTGCGTTGGTTCAGAAGATAGCTCAGTGTGTTAAGCACTAGCTGCAGAGATTTATGTTCATATGCAAGATTATAATACTGAATTCCAGCAAGGCCAACTCAGCCTTTCCTATGTTAGAATTTGATAAATCTGCAGGTATGTGTACTTTGTGTTGTAGTGCAACAGGTGCTATTTTCAGCAGTGTTCCTGTAACTGTGGTTGCTATAAAAAATAAAAACGAATACAGCATCAGTATGGTGAAGATCTAGAAATTGGTTTCTGCAGATGGAGGCTTTTAAAACCTAGGCAGCTACCTTAAATAAAGACTATGGGCTTCATTTCAAGTCTGGCGACAACCGTGCCGGTAAAACCGGCAGGTTGCCAGTTGCCACCGTACTTGCAAACTTTTCTGGTGCCTGACTTCACGGAAACACCAGGGCATTACAGCCCCGGCAGTCTGTGAAGTCAGGCACCGGAAAATGTAAATCCCCATTCCCATTTGAGTGTGCAACAGTGCTGGTGCTTCCATGAAAGTCTGCGGGCGGGTGCCATTCTGCCCGCCAGGTCTGACCCTGGCGGGCGGGACAGCACCCGCCCACAGACTCGTAGTGTGCCGGTTCGGTAACAGTGGTGCTGATAAGCCTACCGGCACCGTTGTTAATAGACCGGTACACTTATAATGAGGCCCAATAAAGTGTTAGTCAGAGAAGTGATTAGGTATGCATATTCAAGACTGTGGAACCAAAGCGTTCATGCTTCTATCCTGGCTTCCCCAGCAGACAATACAGTGATCCTGGACGAATCAACTTATTTCACTGACATTATTGTACTGTCTTCCTTGAAAAGGTTACCTTTTCACATGTTGGGGGTATTGTTTAGCCCATTCATTACCCGAACTTACTTTTCATGTAGGTCCTTTCAGCGGAAAAGGTCCTAGACAGAAGAGAGCGGATCAGATATTGCAAGCCTCTGGCAAGCATATTTTAAGGTCTGCTCATTTGGCACAAAAAAAAACTGTTTGCTTTTTTGTACAACCGAAAGTTTTTTGTGTATATTTATAAATAACAATTTCACAAGCCTGTGTTTTGGACCAATTTAAAGCATTACAATACAAAAGAGAAACCCAGATGTAATCTTTTAGGATCACATCAAATATTATGTTGGCACCTACATACTTCCCTTGATGATCCACACAATGAAGCTAGAATCATTCCCATTTTGCATAATGAGCTTCTATAACATTTTGCTTTTAAAATTGTCATCTTAGGTTATGTGGTTGGTCTACTTTCTAAATCACTTCTCTAAAATGGGATTATTTTAGTTCATGGTATGTACTAGAAAAGCAAGTGGTAAACTGCAGAAATTGCGGAGTGGGTGCAAATCCCAGCATCACCTTTTAACCATTGTGTAATCCTGGGCATCTCATTTAATCTTTCACTGCCTAATATGTCACAATTGTCAGTCTCTAAATCATTCACAATTGTCACCCTTCTGAGTGATTTGATCTCAGGGTATGACCTTCACAACAGCTTCACACATGGTTCAACTAGCTATAGTGTTGCTTCCTCTATACTAATAGTGAACATTGATATATTGCACACCACAGCCAGCTGTTTTTTTGCTCTGTAATGGCAACCCTACTTGAAAACCATGTCCCTCTTCTAATCTCAATCTGTCTGGATGCGTGTACCCTCCTCGTAGTTTCTAATCTTCATCCACTATCTATTCTATGGTAGCTGTATCTTTCTCCTTGCTTCTAATTGGTCTTTTGTATCCATGCTCGAGCATTTTTGCATTCTGTGAGAGAGCTAATCTGAGTTTGTCTATTCTGGATTATATGTGCCTTTTACATACGATCTGTGTCCTGAATCATGTATACTATGACTGATGTACCTTCCTCGTTACTGCTAATGATGTAAAATGGCCTGTACCTATGCTAGAATGCAAGTAGCCTTGTCGTGGAGTGATAATGTTGGCCTTGAAATGCTACTTCTTTATCTTTCTTATTACAGCAAGAATGAAGAGTAAGGAGACTGAAAATACCGTTGGCTATTTTAATAGCTGCGAGGTAACATGCCAAACTATATGTTGTGATCGCGATGACGGGGGCACGACCAGATATTCTGGATACCTTAATTAATTTGGCTTGATGGAGGGGGGCCCCCAAAGGTGTCCCTGCCCCGGCCCCCCAAGTGCTTATGATGGACCTGACCCTGGGTGAAGTGAGTGTTTATATCAAAAATGAATTAGGTGAAAATCAAAGTGGGACCTGGGCCCGGTATGTGCAGTGAATCACTTCAGTCTCCTAAACTGATGTCGCAAGATAATATGGCTGTGCAGCCAAAGCTGACCTATCATGAACTGGCAAAATATAGGCATGCTAAAATGTAGGTGCAGTCAGAAGCTGTGTGGCATGAAACGTAGTGCTGCTATCCAGACCCTGCGATTACAATGATCCCCCGTGCACATCAGGAACAAAGCGGGCCACTTAGACAGTGCACACGCTAGGTCTGCTGAGATGGAACACATCCCTTTGGTAAAGAGTGGGTGTTGGACTCTGGAAAGAAGAATGCAGCTGCTTCCAGTTATCTAGAGTTGAAACAAAATGCAGGGTTGCTGTGCTGTGCCCCCAATGTAAAAGCAGTAGGTTCCTGGAGGTGCACTTAGATTCTTCTCTTAGCTAACCCCTAACCTGTTCAAAGATAATTGGGAGGTCTGCTTCAGTTTGCTGGATTAAATGTAATCATATATTTTGTCCTACAAAGGTCCTATTCTCTCAAAGTACCCAGGATGGTTTCCAGCCCAGTCATGGAAAGTGCTGGTAAAAGTGCTCGGAATTCTTTGACTGGCACTTTTGGCTGACTGACAAACTTGTTTCACTGATTTACCTCCAGCTGTAGTTAAATCAGGCCACCACCGCAAAAACACACCTGGGATTTCTGGCACCAGTATTACCAGTGCCACAAATACTGGCAATCCTCTCTATGGTGTCCTATGGAACGCCAGGGAATGGGGATTTACCGTCCTTTCTGCCACTTGTAATATCACAGTAATGCTGGGATATCAAGCAGTGGAAACGGTAGGTTAGTTTGCCGGTATCCCACTGTGATTCTGGTGTCCAGTTTTGATACAAGCAAATAGACAAATTAAATGTATTTTGTAGATGGTTTGTTTTATTAAGGTATATCTATTTTTCCAGGAACTCTTTGGAGTTTCTTTTTTATTTCATGATATTGTTTGGCATGTAGTGACTTTTCCCATTGGTATGGTCTCAAATTGCTCTAAAGTCCAAGGTATGAGAAATTAGTCAGTTGAATCTAGAATGTGTGTGTGCATTGTGGTGTGGTCTCTTTTAAGTCGCAATGACGGGGTATGTCAATAAATACAGCCCTGTGTCAGCACGCAGGGCAGTGCATGAGCAGGGACCAAAGACCATAGATGCTGTGTCTGTGTCTCTGTTCGTGGCGGGGAGGGCATCCGTACACCTAGGCCCGCTGGTCCCATTAGGACACCACATGAATTATGGTCAATATGAAGGAGGGTAGGGGTGGCAAAGTCTCTACTAGCTACCCATATCGAGATGGCATCTGGGTGGGTACTGTAAAATAGTCTGAATAGTATGCCGTGCAGGAGACTCATTATGTGTCCAGCCAGATTTATTTTTTATAATTGGGGCTAGCTGCATTTTTAAGGCAGAGGTGTTGTGTGATGTGTTTTTTGAGTGGTGTGTGGTGGCAGATTTATGTGGGTGAGCAGCCTTGCCATTGTTTATTTTCTGTGAGCATGGAGGGTAATACGGACCTGTGTGTTCTGGCTTGTTTCTTGACTTCGTAGATGTGGCATGTATTCTGTCCTGTTGTCTGTTGGAGCTAGTTTTCTCCGGTTTCTGTGCATTTTATTTGCAGGTTCATGGCTGCCCTGGCCTATGTGAGAGGTGCTAGAATAACCCAATGTGAGGCATGGGTTTGGTGAAAAAAAAAAAGCTGGTATGGTGGGCACCACCTATTTTTCAAGGAGTCACTCATAAAATCTTTAGAATTTTCCCAAAATGATAGTTTCTTGATTTTTGAGGTGCAGACCGCAAAAAAAAAACCCAGAGACACCTGAGTACGTGAAGAATCTATATGCAGAAAGCAGAGTACATCACACCCTACTAGGCGGTCGCTCTCTCTCCTGTACCTCTATTAGCGGTTACTTTGGGTTAGTGAAAGAATATATCTATATATATATTTATGCAACGTGCAAGGTAAAAGTATATCCAAATTCTGTGCTTTCTTGGCATGAGAGTAGATATATCTTCAGTTTGAAGTTGATGTATATTCCCACTGTTCCTAAGGTGTACTATTGCCTGGAAGATAGCTAATAACCAAGCTAGGTTGATGTAATAATAAGAGCTTTAATTTTGCCAATGCATTTTGGAGAACATTTTCTCCTTCGTCAGGGCTGTGTTCTCTATTCACAGTCAACATTACAATTTCATAAATTGGAAAAAGGTAGGTTTGCAAAGTGTATGTGAATCTAAATACCTTAATTATGTATGAAACTCGTGTAGAGTCCATTGAACTGTGTGAATTTCAAAGCAAAAGTTCCTAAAGCATAATAGTGCCAGAGTGCTGCATTGTGCTATATTTGCGTATTCTGTGTCCTTTCAACAGGGATGGGTTTTGTGTAGTGCTTGTCTATTTAGTTATTTTGTAGATGGTTTGTTTTATTAAGGTATATCTATTTTTCATACAACCTTGATTGGACATTCCCTTTATTTTGGACTGTTATTCTTTGCTGTTTGAGTCGCTACTGAATAACATTCACACCACTCATGACAGTATAGCCTTCCCTTTACTAGAAAAGGAGAAGGAGGTATATCTTCTAACTAAGAGATAGCTGCTGCTATTTGTGGGGGCTCAGGCTAGAGCTTGGTGGACCCACCATCAAGAAACGAGGCCTTCCCTCCACTGTCAACAATCAGGGCACAGTAGGGGGTTCTATCCAAGTAGAAGACAAGAATTAAGAGTGTTTATTTGTCTATTTTTTAATACTATGTTGGACATATTCACTAAAAAAGTGAATACGTACAAAATATTTCTGATTTATTCACTACTTGTGAGATTAAAAGTCTGTTTTATTTAAGAAAGGGATATAGAAAAAAATGGTTTCTATAGTAAACTGGACATCAGTAAAACTGATAAAGTCATGAAAGCTTTTGTTCAAAAGGTCATTTTTGAATATGCTAATTAGTGATTATATATATGAGCAATATTAGGGATGATCCAAATCCTATATTAAAGAAGGTGGGGTTTGAGAGTGCCTAATTGCAGGCCAGGTTGATTCAAATGACCTAAGATGGTTGAAAGTGAGTTTAAACTGCAGTGTTCAGAAATGGGATGAGGACAGACCGGATTTGGGGAGCTCAAAGGAGTGACTTGGGAGGGTCTGTAGGCAGGCAGCATGGGGTTTCAGGCTTAACAGCAAAATGGTGATAAGCAAGTTTACAATGGAAATATAACAGACTACGTTACAATGATATAACACAAGGGCAGTTTATTACGTGGGAACTGGAATTAAATAACTTGCAGAGGTGAACAAAGGGCAATATGAGAGGTTTGTGGATAGGGAGAGAAGGTACCATGGGCTCAATGGATGGATAATCATGGGTAGCTGAAGAACACTTATCGTTTTTGCAAAAATGTACTTGCTGGTCGATTCCTATTGTTCTTTTAAAATTAACTTGCTGCTAGAGTTGACTGCTCACATTCTATTGTGCTGCTAGATTCGTTATTGACTAATATTTTTTCAACTGATTTTAGTATTCTGACCATTTTTAACCACGCTCATATATGTTTTAGTTACTTGAGTCCTAATTGCCATAGTTGTTTTCCTCTGGTTCTTGCAGCGTGCTACGAGCTTACATTTCTCTTGCCATCTTGCTTGCTTCAACGATAGCTGATAGAACTACAGTTCCCTTCTGTATTGTAGCTCTTTGGTTATTACATATTTGCATACCTGGCACGTGAGGAACAGCCGGTATGTACTGGGCGTGGTGTCAGTGCATCCATATCCTCTGCTGCTGTAGGTCCCTCTCCCCTATCCAACTTTCTACCTTTATTAATTTGCATTCCTTGGACGCAATTGAAATTGAGGAAAGCCAAACAGGTAAGGACACACATGATGTTTGCAATTTTCTCAAACACTCTAGGCTCAAGGATGTTTTAGAACGCTACACTACTTCTCCTTCACAAGCACAGCTGTCACAACCTTCACCCAGTGCTGGGACGAGTCCTTTGAACCTTACTCTCTCTGACATCGAACGTAATAGTAATGATCCTCTGGAGACTGCATCTAAGTAAAGTACTACGTTTGATTCGACTGAGCTCTTTCCGTTTCCTATGGAATGGAATGCAATGCAATAACTCCACCATTAGACACATTTAAAAAAACAATTTGTATTAGTTTAACGCCTGACAAAGTTACTGATATATCGACTTGTCACATTAATAGTGCTGCATTTACTCAATGTGAAATGAACACTGTTTTATTAAATAACCGTTCTCTTGTAAAACACGGCATAAACATAGCTGACTTAATCGAGAGCCAGAAACTTCTTCTTGTTTGTTTAACAGAATCTTGGCTCAAGGATACCACTAACCATGCTGCATCTTTGGCCTTACTATCTGGTTTTAAATAGTTAGGACTGACCGCCAACATGGGAAAGGGAGGTGGGGGACTCTGCCATTATCCTTCCATTAGAAAGATGTCAGTATACCTTTATCAAGATATGGGTCAACTGTAACACTACTATCGGTGTACTTACCCTTTATCGACCCCCTATGTTTACACCACTATTTGGGGAACCGCCTTTGAAGATTACAGGAGGCTTAATGAAACCCTCCTCATATATCTTAATATTAGGTGATTTCAACTATTGGGCCTATCATGACGATGACCATGAGGCTGGCTCTCTCCTTTCCTCTCTCCAAGCTATCGGATTCTCTCAATTGATTAAGGATCCTACCTACCAGGACGGGCACATTCTTGACTGGGTTCTCATCTTTACCATCAACATCACCTCACTTGACATTTCCAACTGCCCATGGTCTGATCACTACCTGATCACTTTCTCACTCTTGCTGCCTTCTAAGTTAGTTAAAATTAATACCAACTCTAGAATTCTTACTAAAGTCAGGAACACTCACAGGATTTCTCCTGAAGCCTTTGCGAATACAACCTGTCCCTTGCTGCTTAGTAGTCTCATTTATTCTTACGAGACCTGCTCTCTTACAAAACAATTTTGGGATGTCAGAGCTTGTGCCATTGACATCCTAGCTCCTGTGGTGACCAAGAAGATGAAAACTGAAACCCTAGGTAAAACTTGGTTTTCCAATAACCTCCTTGAGCTTAGGAAAATAAAGAGGCAGGCCAAAAGAGCCTGAAATAAATTGCCTTGTCAACTGAGACTGCTAATTAAAAGAATTCAATTATTCTGCTAAAACGGATATTATCAGAAAGAACTTTTCACCATTCTTAAAGAATTTGAGCACAAAGCTAGCACCTCCCCAGCCGCTATAAAAAGCCATTCATTGTGTGCTAAAGTTCACCAAGGTTTTGCCTTCAAACTGAATTCTCACCGAGCTACTATATTAGCTCATCGTTCAGACTTAGGATAACAGACAAAGAGGTCAACACTTCTGAGATCTCTTCATCTACTGTACCCCTCCAGACTAACAAGTTGTGCTTCAGTAAAGTTTTCAGAATAAAGATTGGTAGTGATCTTAAACCCTCCTTCTGCCCTGGTGAAGTATGCCCGGCCAGTATTATTAAGGATTCCATCCATTGTTTGGCTCCTTTCATTACTAAAATGGTCAATTCTTAATTTTCCTCTTTGCTGGTGCCGGCTATTCTTAAAAATGTTTGGATTACTCCAATCCTTAAAAAGGAAATATTAGATCCTAATATTGTTGGGGAGGTGTGGCTAGCAGAAGTAGTCATCAAATCTCTAGCTCTTGCCGGATCCGACTTTGATAAGCTTCTAAAGCAAAAAATAACAAACGCCTGAGCTGGAGAATGCAACACTGGTGGTGAAAGGTGGGCGGGTTTTATTGAGTCAACGGTCAGAAAGCAGCTTTGCACAATCTGGCAGTAATGCTGCCGGATGAGCGTTCTCGGATCGCTGAAAGAAGTAGAGAGTGTGTTTCTCTCGCCAAGCAGACGAGGGGGCTCTCCCTCAGTCAGCTGATCAAACAGGAGGCACGCGGGGGGGGGGTGCTGGAGGTGTCGACGCACCAAGGTTGAGAACAGCGAGAGGTGACGGTGGGGCACAGTGCTCCCACCCCCAAGAGCAGCTGACAGCCCAGGCTGCCTGGCCCTGAGAAAGGAAGCCGGCTGCAGAGCGGAGGCACCAAAACCACGGTGGTGAGCAAGCAGCGCCTAGGCACCCATGGCAGCACACGCTCAGGCCAGCAAAGTTGCTCGGGGGACCTGGCTGTTACGCCCACTCCGGAGCTGTGGCACAGAGGGGGAGAGCAGCACTGTGGGCGCTGCACTGCGAAGTCCAACTCTGAAGGTCACATACAGCAGGAACACTCAACGCAGAGTGGAAGCAGCAGCCCGGGGGCCGCTGCAAACTTGTAGGAGGCAGAGGAGGAGCACGGAGCCACTAGCCCCACATCGATGAAAACAGGCAAACAATAGCCTGAAGGGGACTGGCTCTGTGAGAAAGGCAAGTCAACAGGAGTATCACCAGTGAGCGAGGGCACCTTGGCTGCCATGGTGGGTAGCCCCTGGAGATTTGCACACTGCGCATGCCCAGCACAACATACCAGCATAAGGGGTCTGGCTGCAGCAAACGCCCAAGAGCGTGAGGTGAGAATGGCCCTGCGAGCCCAGCATAGCGTTAAGTGGGGGCTGGATGAACCCTTTCTGGAAGACCCAGCCTGAGGCATACACAACAAAACCACGGTTGAGTTAAGCCCTGTCCAGGCTGAGCAGACACACAATGGGCGAGCCCACCACAGAGATATAGGCACTGGGAGAGGGAAGCACCTGAGGCGCAAAGGTAGCCGTTGGACCGCAGACCCCAGAGTGGACCCCAGTGGCCGCTCCAGCACATGCAGTGATCTCCGGGTTGGCAGATGCTCCGCAGCCACCCAACACACGCTAGACCATTTTGAACAAGACAGGGGAGGAGCTTGCTCGGCAGCAAGGACAATAAATAGAGAGCTGTTAGAGGGTCATGCTGGCAATCGGGGGGTGGAGGAGTGGAGTGGAAAGCTGATGTAGGAAGGGCCAGAGACCGCACCGAGAAGGCAAAGAGACTGGCAAAGAGACTGGTGTGGAGAGCCGCAGGGAAGGGCAACTGCAAGAAGCTGACGGGACGCCTGGGCAGATATCCCCAGTGCTGACACTGAGTGCGACATGGCTGGGGAGCACCCATTGGAAAGAGACTGCAGTAGCGCTGGCAGCGAACCCACCCCTCGTGACTTCGTACACAGGCTGACTGAGCAAAAGGCATAACACCCATCCTGGACGCCTGGCACCCATTGAGGTAACAGGTACAAGCGTGGACTGCGCCCATGCTGGACATGCGCACAGGGCAGGTCTAAGCAGACTAAGATGGAGGCATTTACCCGCAAAGGGGAAGGAGGTGGTGAATCCCAACACGATAGCCCATCAGTGCAGCTGGAAGGTAAGACACACGAGAACCAAATTCTAAAGGCTATAGCCACACTCCAAACGACCCTAGAGAGGGGATAGACAAAGTCAGAATAGACGTGGGGCTCCTGAGACAACATGTCAGGGGACTAGCGGAGAGAGTACAGTCAGTGGACGTGCAAGCAGAGGAGAATAAGCAAGGAATGGTAGCAACTCAGTCGGAGGTCCGAGAACTGAAAATGAAGCTAGCTGCATTGAAGAGGAGGGCTGAGGATGCAGAAGTGCGAGCCCAGTGCAATTATTCGAATACTGGGCCTGCCAAAGGGGATGGGAAGGAAGAGACCCCAAGTCATACGTGGAGAACATGCTTCTACAGGAAGTCGGGGCAAGGAACCTGACGCAGGGCTTTACGGTGGAATGTGTCCCTCCTTCCTTGACCAGGAAACCCCCCCGGGGGCACCACCGAGACCCCTAATTGCAAAGCTTTTGAACTATAGAGACAGGAAGGCAATCCTGGCATTTTCAAGGCAAGGAGGGTTAATTGACAGGTGTTCGGCCAAGATAGCGGTGTAACCTGACTACAATATTAAAGTGCAGAAACAAAGAGCAGCCTTTGGCCTATGAAATATATGCTAATATTCCTAGCCAAACTAAAAGTGTTCCATAATGGCACTTCACACTTTTTTGACAGCACCAGCGGGGCACATGCGTGGGTGGACTCGATCGGAGTGCCTCTGCTACGTGGAAGACAAGAAGCGGCCCTCTGAAAAAAGACAGGAGGAAAAGGTGGACATAGCTTCAAGGAAGATTGAGGCAGGAATGTGAGACACTGACAAGAGGTGGGAGGAGACTGCTGCATGCTGTGAGGGACTGGGGAACAACAACCAAAGGTTAGCAGGGTGGCGAAGTAAGGGAGGAAAAATTGGGTGCCTCACATGACCTGCCGACCCTGAGAAGTCCCTGTCGGAGTGCAGCCACAAGCACTGCCTCGCTTCAGGTGGAACTGGTGGGAGAGTAGGGAGACACCGCTTAGTGCGAGAAGCGACTGAGCACGAACGGACTGTAAACAGTTGGATATTTGTTTGAGATGTTGGGAAGTTGGGGGGAGTTTTATGTTAAGTTGAATTGCATGTTGGGCCGCCCCACCCTAGGGAGGATCGGGACGGGTAGGAAAGAAATAATGTGACTCGCTGGATGGCGGGAGGGGGACAAGAAGTTTACCAGGGCGGGGGAGGGACAGGCGGGGGGTGGAACAGAGTGGAGGAGGAACTAGGGCGAGTGGGATGCCTACATGGGAATTTGCCTAGGTGGAAAAATGAATCGTATTAAGATTGCCTCCTAGAATGTAAGGGGGCTTAACAGCTACAATAAGAGGCACGGGGTGCATAGCTTTTTGACAAACAAAGAGTGCAAGTTGCACTTCTGCAGGAGACGCACTTAATGGCCACCCGGCATTCTGTGATTGAGAGGAAATACATACTCGGCGTATGCAAGGGGCACTCTTATATGGGTAGCGCCCACGATTCCCTTTAAGTAATTGGACTGTAAGTGTGATGACGAGGTAGGCTGATGGTGCAGCATGGGCTATTGGAACAGAGAGAAATTTGAATAATCAATATGTATGCGCCTAACAATGACACAGTCACCTTCTTCCGGTCACTGGGCCCACGGCTGGCACCTTGTAGAAGGGCTTTGTGGTTGTGGGGGGGACTTTAATTGCACCCTGAACCCAACGCTAGACAATTCAGATGGAAGAAGCAGGAGGAGGGCACAGGTCGCTAAAGTGCTGGTGGACATGATGTGGGAGCTGAAACTGCAGGAGGTTTGGAGACCTCCTGCAGTTGGAAGATGAGAGAGGTTACTCCTTTTATTAGATCCCACACGGAGTATACACAGGCATAGGGCCTCATTACGAGTATGGAGGTAGCCATGGTGCTATTAGAGCCACAGATGCCTCCATACCGGGCTCCAATACCGGGGTCTGTGAATGAGGAATTACCGGGACATTCCGACCTTGGAGGACCCGGTAATTCCTCATGCACAGATCCATTCCCCATTCTCATTTGAGCCCCCATAGGGCTCAATGGGAATGGGGATGGAGCTAATAACGTGCCCGTTATTAGCTCCTTGGTCCCCTCGCGGGACCCCGAAAGGACGTCTGGTTTTACCAGACGTATGTTCTGGGTCCCGCTGGGGGACCTCGTAATCAGGCAGACCGTAATGAACGGTGCCGGTCCCGTACCGGCACCGTTCATTACAGGACCGCCAGGGTCGTAATGAAGCCCATAGACTTTATGTTCATTGGTACTGAAGTGTTAGGGGAATTTGTGGTGGCGGAATACAAAGCTAGGGTCCTTTTGGACCATGCACCGCTGCTCGTGACAATGCAGAATATGACAATCAAAGCTCCCATCCCGATGTGGCGATTAAGTGTGGAGGCGCTACTGGATGAGCACTTCAGGGAACACCTGGGGGAAGATAGAGGAATTCTTTAAAATTAATATGGACAGTGTGAGCAGCACGCACACTCTGTGGGAATCATTTAAATTAGTGATGAGAGGGGAGGCCATAGGAAAGGGGGGAGGGATACGGAGGGAGCAACTGAGCACCATAGCCAGAGTTGAGAAGCAGATGGAAGTGGGGGTAAAGGGTGAAGGGCTACAGAGAGACAAGGGGGGAGTACACATTGAGTTGCGGCTGGAATGTATAGCTGCCTGGGAGAGGCTGGGCAAGCATGATTATAGTAAATATGTGGAAAGACTCCACAATGGAGGAGACAAATCAAGGGAAACTATTAGCTTGGTTATGCAGGGCGGAAGGGAGCAAGCAAATGATCAGTGCCATCAGAGGTGAATGCAGCATGGAATGGCGAGCCCAGGGGGAGATCAACATTGTTTTTAAAAGATTCTACCAGATTCTGTATGAGGCAGATGGGATGGACAGAGCAGTGGACATTGAGGAGGCATCGGAGAAAATAGATCTGCCCCGTTTGGGACAGGAGCAGGCAGAGATGTTGGATGCGCTGCTTACAGAAGAACTACGGGAGACCATAAGCTCATTACCCATGGCCAAAACACTGGGAGCGCACGGGTTCCCGGGCAGAATTGTACAGGGAATACGCAGCGGAACTCACGCCCCACCTCCTGCAAATGCTGGAGGAGGCCTATGATTGGGGTTTATTGCCAGCCAGCTTATGAGAGTCAGTGATAATACCTATATTGAAGCCAGGGAAACCCTGCTAGAATGTGGGTCGTACAGACCACTCTCGATGATAAATCAGGACGGTAAAATACTGGCGGCACTGTTGGCAGCCAGATTGAAAAGAGTGATTGGCATATTGGTGCACCCGTACCAAGCGGGCTACGTTCCCGGTAGGAGTACATCCTGGAACTTGCGTTGATTGCACCACGTCATGGAACAAACAAAGAGGGAGGATGTAGAGTATGTGGTTGCCTCCCTAGACGTGATAAAAGCATTTGACTCGGTTTGATGGGATTGGCTACATGGGGCACTACAGCACTTTGGAGTGGGCCTGCGCTTTGCACGATGGGTGCAGCTTTTATATACCCGACCATTGGTCAGAGTTAAGATAGGAAGGCATGTTTTAGAAGCATGGGAACTGGGAAAAGGCACCAAACAGGGGTTCCCGCTCTCGCCCATGCTGCTCATCTTGGCACTCGAGCTGCTGGCAGTCTATCTTAAAAGCGACTACCGGGAAGCGGGTATCCCAGTTGCGGAGGATATGCATGTGGTCTCACTTTATGTGGACGAAATCCTGCTATATGTACAGAATCCTGATGAGAACCTGCCGCATATATTGGCCGTGCTGGATAACTTTGCAAGGCTATCAGGAATTACCATTAGCAAAGAAAAATCGAGTTTGTTCCCACTGACAGGCTTGGCCAGGGTAGAGCTAAAGCACCTGCCGAACCTTGGGCTGTGATGGATGGTGGACATCTTCAGATACCTGGGGGTGAATATATACCTGGAACCAGAGAGGGAACATGAGGCAAATACGTTGAACGCGCTTCATGGGGTTGAGAAGTCAGTGGCTTTTTGGCAGAGACTCCCTCTGTCCGTAATGGGCCGGATGGCGCTTCTCAAAATGGTGGTGTTGCCGCTTTTATTGTACCACTTCGTAAACATTCCCTACAAGATACCTAGAGAGTTTTTCCACAAAATGGACTCCACAATGAGGGGGTTTGTTTGGTGTAGCAAGAGTGCAGAATGTCACTAGATGCGCTGCCCAGTGACTATAAAGGTGGCAGGGCACCACACTTCGAGGCGTACTGCCTGGCTGGGCAGCTTCAGTTGCCGAAGAGTGGCTGGACGGATGATGAATCACTAGACACAAGATTGCTGGGGGAGGGAGACAAGCTGTTGTATCTAAAGGAAGCGCTCTGGGTGGAGGGGGAGGACTTGTCATGATCTCTGCTTCCAAAAGATCAGGCCTTGCCCGACTCCCTTGGAAGCAGACCCATAACCCCGGTTCCGAGTGCCAGCCAGTCCCAATTGGGACCTTTTGGACCCTGTCCTGGCGCCAGCGGCACCAGGCTCATAAAGATGCCCAGTCCCAGCGCTGGAAGCTCCGGGCTCATAATGCTTGGGTGGACTTACCTGCAGCAGACCATGCTGCTTACTTACCTGCCAGTTGAACCCCTGATCCTCTTCTGTTTGGGACTACTTTTCCTGTTGGGTGGGGCAGGAGCCACTCCCTAGGTTCAGAACACTGGAACTCTTCTGGAAAGCAGGAACTCTTTTCTTACCTAGGCGTGGCTGTGGAAGGAGACACCTAAGCACTACAGGAGGCTATTTAAACCACACCCGATGGATGAATCTTGCTTTGCGTTATTATGCATTCTCTGCAGCAGAACGCTCATCGTGTCTTCTGCTTCTGATCCTGGGCCTATGGGAACAAAGGCTTACCATCCTGGAATCCAGTCTTCAGCAGCACCTGTAAAGACAAAGAAAGAACAGGTTAGCACTACGGTCTTCAGTGGCAGCGCATCGCTTACCTGGTCCATCGGCTGTCACCAACGCCTCGCGCTGCATTCCGGCATCTGAAAGACAAAGGCTTACCTACTCTTCGCATGCTCCGGAGGTCTTCGCACTGTATTCCGGCATCTGAAAGACAAAAGCTTATCAGCTCTTCGCACGCTCCGGAGGCCTTCGGCGCTGCATCCCGCATCTGAAAGACAAAAGAAGGTGCGTTTAAAGACATTGGGCAACTTTATTACTCACGTGCCATTACTCCTTCCCACGCCGAATCCAGCGGGTATTCCAGCACCCTTCAGCTTCTCTAAAGCTCCCAACTTGTACCTGCAAGTTAAAAGGGACAGTTAGTGCGCATCGTGAAGCAGGCTACAAGCGCTTACTTACATGTTTCAGGGCGCTTCTATTCCTCACGCGGGTTCGATCCTCAACTCTCATCAGCCCACCATCCGCCATCGCCGGAACCCTGCAAAACAAGAGATATCATTACAAAAGACTTTTAAGACATTTGAAGTGCCCAGAACTTACCGTTCGTGCAGTTAACGACGGACAGCAGTCCTCTGAGGTCAAGAGGCCTGCACCCTTATCCAGTGAAGAAACTGGTTACGGCACCCTGCCCCGAGGCAGATGGAGAGCTCGGCGTTCACTTACCTAAGGTGAGGGTGTTAACCTTTGGGGTTCTACAGGAGAAGAGAAAGGGAAGAGGAGAGAGGCACCCAATAACCCCAGTTCATTAATCCCATATTTTCTATCTGCAGACATCTTACTCTTCGAGTCAGACATACAGTGCACAGCGGTCCAGCCCAAAGAGCCAACCGTGTGTTACACATCACCTTTGAAGATACGGCATTCACCCAGTCAAGACCGGCGCCTCTGCGGAAATCAGGTGAGCGTTACAGGACTGGATGAGGTACCTGGGTTGGTGAAGCTTGGGCGGGCACTGTGGCAAAGAATGTGGAAGATGATGGGTCAACAGAACCCGTATTCTGACAACATACCCTTAGCGGCGATCAAAGGTGTGTTGCAGGAGGAGGTACACACCATCAGACAACACCGGGAACCACATGGGATAATTATTTTGGGGGACCTGACTCAAGAAGGTGTGCTGAGGAGCCTGCCCGACCTGGTAGAGCAGTATGGTATCTCGGAATGGCAGTTTCTCACATATCATAGGGTGACCAAGTTGGTAAGGCCTAGGTGGCCAGCAGTAAGGATGGGAATTACTGGGGATGACATGCTAGACCTGGAGGAAGGAGGGCACATCATCTCCAGGCTCTACGAACTGATGATAGAAACATTGAGCAAATCAGGACTCCCGGCAAGGGTCAAATGCGAAGGGGATGTTGGACACGCCTTTACTGACGGGGAATGGGCTAGAATACTGTTGTACACCAGGAAAGTGTTGAGAAATGCCAGGCATAAGTTGACACAGCTGCAAGTTACACATAGAGCATATATGACACTGTATGCTATTTCATTATTTCAGAGAGTGGGGCAGCAGAAATGCCTGAGGTGCGCAAATGATAAAGCGGACATACTGCATATGTTCTGGTCGTACCCAGTAGTGGTGGGATTCTGGCAGGGCTTTGCAGATAAAGTCCAGATAGCGGGGATAGACATGCATGAGTGGTCTCCGAAAGCATGCTTATTAGGGCTGTTTAAACAGAAGCGCTCTGAGACAGCTAGTGCAAGAATGAAAGATCTAATTTACATCCTGGCCAAACGCTGGATCGCCATGGCATGGAAATCGACTGCGGGCCCCCAGGGGGAGGTATGGTGGGAAGACCAGAAAAATTAGTGACAGCAGAGACAGTGGCGTGGTACAGGGCGGCTCGCAGAGGGCAGAACAAAGCTAGTGATGACATTGCTGGGTGGAATGCTCTGGTCCTACAGATGTTTGCATGATCAGACGACCTTCCCCTGGGAAGCTCAGATTGTGGCAGACTGAGCATACAGAAAAAACCAACATGGGTAAATACACTTGCACACCAAGATAAATGTAGTTTAGTGAAAGGTAAACAAAGAATATTGAACAATCTGTTTAGGTAGTTTAAGGTGCGGGGGAGAAATACACAGCCTTGGTATCTAGGCTGGATACATACAAGAAACAGAAGAGGAATCCAGTAAGGATAGCTACGTTCCCTGCACACTTTCTAAGAGGCCAGATGGCCTAATGGAGATAAAGATCCGAAGATTACATAACTAGTTATGAACACTTAAGAGTTTCTTGTCCAGACAATTTAAATGAAGAATTCAATAATCAGTTCATATTTATAAGAAACAAATTTTGCTTTTTATTTGTATCTTAGTAGGCCCAACGCATTTCGAGTACGGAAGACTCTTCATCAGGGGCAGCATGTTCATCAAATAATTTCTAGAGATGGGAAAATTACATATAACAATATATTAATGTTTGTGTAAAGTAACATTTTGTTAATCACATTCAAAAAAGTCATATCCATTACGACAGTGCTTCTGCTGTATTTTTAACAACACATCCTATCATATATGGACATCAGTGCCCCAATTGTAACTCATCCTCACCGTAGAGGGTACTGCTGTGGAACTTATTTCACTGTGTGAGTGTTGGTAGTCAAACACGAATTTGACATTTAAATGTATCCATAATGCCAAGAAAGAGGCTATAAAGAAATATAGGTAATCCCCATGCTTACAATGTGTGATATGTTCAAATTTTTTTTTACCATAGTTGTAAAGAAGGAGTTAATAAAGTCAGTGCACAAGTTGAAAATATATGTGCACGTTAGAGAAGCGTGAGAGGCAAGTAGACATCTTACCAAAAAGATGCTTGGTAAAAGGGACTGAAGGGTCAGTCCGTTGAGGGCTGTCAGGGGACTCTGGATGACTAGGTCTCTTAACTGGTAGGGGAAGCAGAACTTCCTTCCAATCTAAAAAAGGATGATATTAGGTTCAAGTATCTTACACACACAGTGTGCTAAAAGCTTCAGGGTTGAAGCCCGGTAGCGTTGGCATGAAGGGAATACTTACTGAGTCTGAAGCCGGCAAGTCGGGAGGCGTCCAGATGCGGCGGGTAACTGCGGCTGAATGAGCCTCCCTAGTCATGGCTTTGTATTTATGCTGACGACAGCTATGACGTCACTCGCGCATGCGTCAGCGGCGCCATGCGCAAGCATGACGTCGCTCGCGCATGCGCGAATGAACGTCAACACAAATGTAAGTGCCGCAAAATTATAATGCGGGGAATACCCTTATTCAATAACATGGAGAGAATATATGGAATATGATATTGAAAAAAGGGGTGCAATAAGTAATAATAGGATTTAGATGTACCCCTATTAGGGCAACAAATAGCTCAATAAAGGTCAGCCCTGCCGGGTGATAGACAGGGTATGAAATATGGTGTGGATGATCTTACTATGATATGTGGTTGTGTGTGATGTCACTAGTAAAAGATGTCAACAGTATTATGATCCGAAATCATTATTTCAAAAATTATCATCATGTTCTCAGTCCCAAAACATTATTTTCAGCTGTTGTCAAAAAAGACATGTCTGATTACTGACCTGACTGAAGATGCGGGTGTACATTCTAATGCCAACTAGTGGCCAACGTGGACACAGAATTGCAAGTAAAAAAAAAACCACAGATAAGGCTCAGACATATTCAAATGCTAAATTTGGACAAATTAAGATCAACAATTATTTTTTTTTTAAATAAAATCCCAGATTAAGTCCTGGGTTTACATTGTAGTGCCATAAAGTGACAAGCATAAGTTTTATATACATCAAAATTTGCAGAAATACATTAATGCATTATCATGCTAAAGGTGTAGGTAGTGTAGAGACAATCGATGTAGGTGGTTTGACCTTAAGGATACCTGAGTAAATGTATGGTTTAGAAAAATGGCCCTACGTAGTAATCCTCATTAATCCCAAGGGGAGTCATAGCGTCCACTTTATTTATCCCAAAAAGTTCTCTTTGTGCCAGAAGGTTTGGAAGATTCCCACCTCTGCTAAGTGGTCGTAATACTTCCAGTACCACAAATCGCATTTGTGAAACATTGTGTTTTTTGTCTCGAAAGTGTACGTAAACTGGGGATTTGCAGTTTTTTGTCCTGATACAGGATTTATGCTCTGTCCACCTGTCTATAACTTTCCTATTCGTTTTGCCAACATAGTATATGCCACATTGGCAACGTATGGCATAAATTGCATTTTTCGTGTCACATGTTGCACAATTTTTTAGCAGGATTTTTTTGCCATTATAAGGATGTCTAATGTGATCTCCTTTTATCACGTTGTTGCAATGTTGGCAGTGTAAACATGCAAACGTGCCTGGTTTTTGTTTGCTGAGGGTTGTCTGGGGTGATGGTTTTGGTTTTTCTGCCTTAATCAGTTGATCTCTCAAGTTCTTTCCTCTTTTGTAAGCCATCATTGGTGGATCCGGAAATAGCTGATTGAGCGTGCTGTCAGATTTGATTAGGTCCCAATTTTTGTATATTATTCTTTTGATCTGGAAACTTTGGCTTGAATATCTTAATGTATGAATTAATCCCTTCTCGTTTTTCTTAGGGTTGCCTTCCAGTAGTGTGTTTCTTTCTTGGGTTTCTGTGTGTGCTATCGCTCTGTCTACCACTTCAGATGGAAAACCTCTATCGAGGAACCTTTTCTTCATTGTGTTGTATTCTCCTTGAAGTGTGTCTGTTTCTGAAGTAATTCTCTTCAGCCGTAATAGCTGACTATATGGTAAATTGTCCTTCAGATGTTTGAGGTGGTGACTGGTGTGATGGAGACAACTATTAACATCTGTAGGTTTTCTGTAAATTTTTGTTTTCAAGGTGGTACCTGTTAATTCCACTGTGACATCCAAGAAATTCACATGTGGCTTGCCAATTTCAATAGTAAATCTTATTGTGGATTACATGTATTGAGAAAGTTCCAAAAACTGAGTAGTTCTGTTTCAGTACCCCTCCATATCTCAAAAATGTCATCAATGTATCTCTGCCAGCATTTAATCTTGTTCTTCCAAAGTGGATTATCCAATATGAGATGTTTTTCAAAATGATACATGAAGATGTTCGCGTAGGATGGGGCCACAGAGGACCCCATGGACGTTCCAGCAATTTGTAAGTAGAATTGTCCGTTATGTCTAAAATTGTTATTGCAAAGTATGATGTTGGGTAACTGGAGTGCAAAGATCTTGTGAATATTGACTTGTCTATTTGTTAATAGAAACCATTCTAGAGCCTCAATGCCTTCAGAGTGTGGGATGGAAGTGTATAAGCTGTTAACATCCATGGTAAACAGTATCAAGTTGTCCTCTGTAAACTGAAGTGTTTGTAATATTTTTAAAAAGTGTGTCGTATCTTTGAGATAAGTTGTTGACGCTTGAACCAATGGTTGAAGTGCTGTATCGGTAGCAAGAGGTTGAAATATGTTTTCCGTTCCAGCAACAATGGGACAAAATGGTGGATCCTGAAGATTTTTGTGTATTTTAGGCAAGCCATAGAAAATCAGAGTTATTGGGTATTTCTGACTCAAAAAATCTGCTGTTTTTTCTGATATCCAGTCCATTGTTAGCGCTTTATCCACAGTGGTTTTGATGATGTTGGTAATCCCAAGGATTGGGTCACTATCTAGTGGTATGTAAGTCAGAGTATCTTTCAAGAGTTTGGAACATCCTAGATCATAGAGAGTGGTGTCCATTAACACCATGGCACCACCTTTACCTGCTTGTTTTAAGGTTAGACTACTGTCTTCGGCCAGTTGTTTGATAAGTTTCAGTTGGTGGTTGCGAATATTCTGTTTTTGAGGTGGAGAAAATTTCAGTCTTTTAAGTTCTTTGGTAGTTTTTTGTTTAAATAAATTGATCAACGGATGATTAACCTGGGGGTAGAAGTTGCTTTTGTTTTTCATTTCTAGGTATCTTGATTTGGTCTTGGGTTGCATGTTGTCCTCTATATTATTAAAGAATACCTTAAGTTCCATCTTCCTTATGATGTTTAAAAATATTTATTTCTTCTTCAAAAAAAGAGGTGGAATTGGTTGGTATGAATGAAATACCCAGATTAAGTGTATCCATTTGTGCAAAGGTAAGAGGTTTAGAGGAGATGTTAATCACGAGGTTGTCCTTCATTTCTTTTTAAGGCGTGGTTTTCTTTTGTCCTCTTCTGGCTTTCCATTTCCTAAAAAAGGAATTTGTGGTGTAGCAGCTGTAGGTCTGCCGGTTGTTGCTTCAGGTAAATCAGGTGTTGCAATCCTGCTTCTGTTAGAAGTCGATCCAGTGCTTGGTATATCTTCAAGTTCACCACTGGTTACTTCACTACTTTCTGTGTGGTTTTCTGCTCCTGTTGGTTGTCTGAGGGGTATTCTTGGTGTAGGTCGACTCTTTGCATAAAACTCCTGCCAGGAATAGACAATGTCTCAAGCGTAATCCAAAGTATCTCTGTGGAATTTCCTAATCTTGCGCTGTTCTATGTCCTGTTTATAGGATTCTAGTTTTCTGTTAGTATCTTCTAGAATCTGTGTAAGTTCTGTGTCTGTCTTGAGTTTGGAAAGTTGAATTGATATTTCTTCAATTTCTTGACGTAACGACGTGACTGATTTTGAAAGCTCTTCGATGGTGAGAAGACTGAGCATACAGGCCAGCGGGAATGAACGGGGGTGGAAAATGGATGGGGGCAGGTATATAGACGGTGGGCGGGTGGGCGTAAGGGGGAAGTTGAACATTTCTTTTTTTTTTCCTCTGTTGGTGAGAGGCAGGGAATGCAGAGCATGAGACAGCTCAGGGGAAGGGTTTGCACCAGGAATTATATAGCAGGTGTGATTACCTGCAGTGTATTGATTATTAGAACAGATGGGAAGTGATCCTGTGATGCCAGGATCCAATGCCAGAAATATTAGTAAACTCCAAGTTGTGCAAAACAATGCAATCAGAGCAGCTCTCAATACACCCAAGCATGAACATATCTCATCAACCAGACGCCACATCCACTGGCTCCAAGTACGCGACAGAATCAAATTCAAAGTCCTCTTGCTTACTCACAAATGCTCTCCAAGAATGCCCCAGTATACCTCAGCAACCAAATTGCAGAAAACCCAATCTAACAGACCTACCCGGGCCTCCTTCACCAGCCTAATCTCTACACCGAGATATAGGAGGACGAAAGCTGGTGGTTCCAGCTTCCCAGGGATTGCGGCCAAACTTTGGAACACCCTGAAATCAACACTCACGGCAGACTCATCCTTGTGGTCATTCCGTAAAAGCCTTAAAACTCTGTTGTTCAATCAAGATTGCCACTAATTTGCCAATGAGCCAGGTGTAGGAGTCCATGTGTAGCATAGTACCCCACATGCAGAAACAAGCAACTCCTGTAAGTCAACTTAGGAACCGTAAATCTGTGTAAATTGTGTAAATTCGATAAATAATGTATGATACTATACGTTACTCCATGATATGAATATTAGATTAGACTATAGCCCCCATGTATGTACTGTGCCATATGTCAATGATGAATAAGCTGTATTACATGCCTGTAAGCAATTTCTTAAGATCAAGCGCCTAGATGCCTCTGGGTTTTGTGTGCTATATAAATGTTCAAATAAATAAATAAAATAAATAAATATGTATGTGTGACAACCTTTCTCCTTTCCAGTCTGAGCAGTCTGTTGTTGGTTGTATCATAAAAATGTCAATACAGTTTTTTTTTTAAATAGAACCTAGTATTGTAACTTTTGCCCCATTACCAACATTCCTTTTTTGCTGAAAATTGTACATGGAACGGCACACTTGCAGTTTCAGAATTCTGTTGAAAAATCTAACCTCTTGGGCTCCTTACAGTCAGTTTTGCGTGCCAAGCATGTTACTCACACTGCCATGCTCGGCCTTAGAGCCAACTTGACCAATATTGTGGCTTTAGGACGGATAGCCTTACTGATGCTGCTCAATCTCTCTGCGGCTTTTGCTCTTGTTGATCACGCCTTGCTCCTTGAGAGAATAGACAAAATGGCTAAATGCTCTAAACCTGCACTATCATGGCTAGCCTCTTTTTGGGTCCTAGAATTGCAACAGTGGCTTCTGGAGGATTTAAATCTCCATCGGCGGTACTCTTCTGTGGTGTTCCTCAGGGAGCCTGCCTTTCTCTGACTCTTTTCAATTTATATACCGTCCTCTCTTCAACCTCCTTAAATATACCAATTATGCCGATGATACCCAGCTGGTCTTGGAGATGACAGGTGACTACGAAAGGGACTCACAAACTATCAATCAATCTTATGATACCATCCAAAGATGGATGAATGCTAACTCTCTTGCCTTAAAATGTAATAAAACGTAGCTCATGATAGTGGGCTCTAGTCAGCGTTTGTCTAAACCTGATGCCAAATATGCTAATTTCACTATAGCAGATTGTGTAATTAAAACTAGCCCCTGGGTGAAAACACTTGCCGTCTTTCTTGACGCCAACTTCAGTATGAAAAAGCATGTATTGCACATTAAGGGTACATGTGCTACCAAGCTAACAGACAAATTAAGACATATTTGTCTAATGCTAATGTTGCTGCAATCGCTACTGCACTTGTTAACTCAGAAAATGACTACTGCAACATTCTTCTTGTTGACACCTTGTGACAAGGTGCTGGGTTTTTCGTGCTTCTACAAATGTTCTGTACATTGGGGAAGCCCTATTAAAGCATGGATATAGATGCAGGAAGTAATACCTGTATGGACTTTCCTCTAATGAGATCTGTATTTTTGGTATCCTAGGAAACCAGGGCTGACGAGGAGGAGGTCGAGCTCAACGGTTTCAGCTGGGCTTACTGAGGTGAACAGCTGACAACGTGTGAAGTGGATTGAAATGTTAAGTCTACGCCGTTGCGCAGACTATGATACTAATTTGTCTAGTTGAAGGGTTAACGACGATCGTGGTTGCCGTGTGAGCAGCAGGAAAGGCAGTGCCGTTGCGCTCACTGTGTGTGTAGCAGGAAAAGTAGCGCCGTTGCGCTGTGCCAGTGAAAGGGGAACGATCGTTGTCAGTATCCCGAAGAAGAAGGAGGAGCGCCGTTGCGCAGTGGCGACGGAAAGAGGCAGAACCGAAGTCT
Organism: Ambystoma mexicanum; assembly: GCF_040938575.1. Lineage (NCBI taxonomy): Eukaryota > Metazoa > Chordata > Amphibia > Caudata > Ambystomatidae > Ambystoma > Ambystoma mexicanum. The sequence continues at coordinate 464,807,841 of NC_090921.1, forward strand.
CTGGTGAGGTTGGAAGCGAAGAGGAATCGGATACTACGCCGCACCAGAAACTGTAAAGTATTCATGAGACGAGTGAAGGATGTGGAGGCGTGTCATCTGAGTCACGTTAATGGAGAGGGGGAAAGTAGTTTGTATGAAGCTGATCCGTTGCTGATCAAACGAATGATCGAGAGTGTCTGAAGAGCAGCTGGAGTGAAGGCTGTGTTAGAAAACGGCCTCCCAGAAACAAGTGAAGGGAAGAGAGCTAACAAAAGAGAGAAGGAGAAGTTTCAAGGAAAAGGTTCTTGTAGAGAGCAGGGCAGGAAAACGGCAGAGCTTGAAAGTAGATAAAAACAAGTCGCCTCCAAGACCTTATGCTTCAGATCCCTTGCTGAAGCACTGCTGTGATATTTAAAACACAAGCGTGTACAAGAAGTATATAAACAAAGAGAGAGAGATTTTTTTTTTCTGACAAGTTGTTTCAAGACAAGAAAAGGGGAAATACAGAGATTAGTAGTAGACAACAGGAAAGAAGAAGAACCAGTGTTGAAGATACTTGGAAGAGAATAAAGAGAGAAACATAGACAGTAAAGGAGAAAGAACAATATAAAAAGTTTTAAGACCACAAAGAATTTACCTGTTTTGTCTGCAGTCATTAAACCTTCCATGAAGTTTCCAAGGCGATGAGAAGACGTATCCTTTTCAGTATATCTAGAGATAAAAGATGAAAGATGGTTAATAAATGAATTGGGCTCTCTTTTAGTCCATACAAACTACTCATTGGCTAAGACTCCTTTGTCCTTCAAGTTCATTTAGCTGAATTATCACATTTTGGTGTCAGAAGTGGGATACTGAGAACGCCATGCAGGACCTTATTAAGACCCTAAGCAAAGGTCAACAGCTATTGCAACAAGCCTTGCAAATGCAGACCCAACAAGCTCAGGCCGACAGATTAGCGTTTCAGCAAGCCTTACAGAAGCAGCAGGCTCAATTACTCGAAATGACGAACGTATTGCAGAAGTATTCGACTGGTGAGGATCCAGGACACTTTTTCGTGAATTTTGAAAGAGTAGCTCGTAATGCCCAGTGGCCCGCCGAGAGATGGTGTCATTACATCGCACCATTAATGAACGGTGAAATGCAATGTGCATACCAGGCTGCAAACCCTGCGGGGACACCAACTATGGGGACATGAAGAAGGTCGTGTTGGAGCGAATGGGACACGACGAGGAAACGTATCGAGTCAAGTTTAGAGAAGTCAAACTGAAGGGGGAAGAAACCCCAAGACATCTGTTTTACAGAATAAAAGAGTTGGCGGAGAAATGGTTACAGCCTAGTATGTCCTCTCCTGCAGAGATAACTGAAAAAGTTGTCTTGGAACAGTTCATTGAAGCTCTACCTGGTCCGGTACCGAGATGGGTCAAACAACATCCCAGGTTCTCATTAAGCAAGGCTGTAGAGCTAGCGTCAGCATATCAAAAAGCTGGACAAGGCAAGGTGTTGACCTATATGACGACCTATAAACCTCCCTTTTTGATGAATAAGTCGATGGCACAGCCAAGATGGCCACACTCAATGCTACGAAAACCAGAAAGAGAAAATATACGTTCCAGACCCAACAGTGAGGGTCCTATACATTATCGTCAAGCTCCTCCTGCACCGAGGGGTCCACAATGTTTTGACTGTGGAGACTGGGAACATCTCGCGAGATTTTGTCTGAAGAAACCAAAAGCTGAACCAATGGATGTGGGGGTTTTTGAATCCCTAAAGAAAAGTGAGACCTCGGAACAGATATCTGGGAGGCAGTCACAATACCTGTATACGTGCGAGGCAGAGGTGGATGGAAAACCCACCACCGCATTAATCGACTCAGGAAGCCTACAGACAGCGGTGACATCCGAGCTGGTAGGTGAAGATTATCATTCTTCAGGGAATATTCCTATCCGATGTGTCCATGGGGATGTAAAGGTTTATCCCTCTAAGGAAATACAAATTAAGTTGGTCGGGGAGACAATGGGGGTGACAGCAGCGGCATTACCCCGTTTACCTAAACCACTGCTAGTTGGGTCGGACATACCGAATTTCTCTAAATTAGTTCATAAAATTGAGAAGAGCTGGTTAGAAACGGCCCTTTTCCATAGAGAAGAAATACCTAGCCCATCTCCGAAGACACAGAAAAGTAGGAAGTTCAAGCGGTTACTGAAGAAAGATTGTAGAGCTAAAAACTTTTTTCCCATAACAGTCGATTGGAGGCTAGAGGAAGACGGAAACAGCTTTAGGACTGCGCAAGAGCTAGATCCCTTGCTGCAATATGCCAGAGATCGTGCCCTAGAAGAGCCAACAGGACAGAGACCACGGTTCATAAAGGAGAATGGATTGTTCTACCGATTAAGCAAGTCCAGAAGTGGAGAAGACCTGAAACAGTTACTAATACCCAAGAAATACTATAAGACTGTACTAGAAGTGGCTCACCTTCAAGTTGGTGAAGGACACCTAGGAACGGAGAAGACAACTAAAAAAATTCTGGATAGGTTCTATTAGCCAGGAGTGTACCAGCAGGTGGGGCTAGGTTCTGTCAATCATGTAAGGACTGTCAGCTGAAAAACCGAGCCAATGTGAGAAATGCGCCCCTTCAGCCTATGCCACTAGTCTTGGAACCATTTAGTAGAATAGGAATCAATATGGTGGGGCCTTTGGAACCAACCAGGAGGGGTCACAAATACATTCTTGTGGTGGTGGACTATGTCACCAGATACCCCGAGGCGTTTCCCTTAAAAGCAACAAATACCCAACAGATGTGTGACGCACTAATACCTTTTATTGGTCGAGTTGGGATACCCATGGAAATTGTCACCGATCGTGGGTCAAATTTCATGTCCAGTGTACTCCAAGAAGTCTGTGAAATGCTAAAAATAGAACATCTGAAAACAGCTGAATACAACCCACAGACTGATGGATTAGTGGAACGTTACAATCAAACCATCAAACAAATGCTGAAAAAAACAACCTCCCCAGAGAATAAAGACTTGGATAGAGTTTTACTGTGGATTTTAATGACGCTAAGGAACATTCCTCAGTCAACGACAGGGTTTTCACCCTTTGAGTTACTGTTCGGAAGACCCATTCGTACTCTGTTGGACATATTAAAAGAAAGTTGGGAGGAGCAACCAGATCGGTAAGTAACATTGACAGAGTTTGCCTCTCACTTGCAAGAAAGGGTTGAAAAACTACAAAGTATTGCCATGGAAAATCTCCTTCAGGCTCAAATAAAACAAGAGAGATACTACAATCAGAAAACACAGTTACGTACTTTCAAGAAAGGAGAACAAGTGCTAGTATTAGTACCTATTTCAGAAAACAAAATGTTGGCTACCTGGAAAGGTCCTTATCAGATTCAAGAAGTGTTAGGACCATTAATTTACAGAGTGAAACAGACGAGCAGTAAGATTTCTTATCAAACATATTATGTCAATTTACTTCCAGTACAAACGATGGCCATCATATCTCTGGATGTAACGTCAGAAGAACATTTTCCGCAATTAAAAGAGAAAACAGGTTTAGAAGGTTTAAACATCAACTCAGACTTAACGCCTGTCCAAAGGAAGGAGTTGCCTAGCTTATTACAAAGGTTTTCGCACATATTTTCCTCCTTACCAGGGAAGACTAATTTAACTGATCATCGTATAGTCACCAAACCTGAGGCCATAGTGAGACTGAGACCTTATCGGATACCGGAGTCAAAGATCAAGGTTATTTAACCAAGAGGTGCAGGAAATGCTATATCTAAGAATCATTGAGCCGTCCCACAGTAACTGGTGTTCCCCTGTAGTCTTGGTGCTGAAGCCTGATGGGAGCGTGAGGTTCTGCATGGACTTCCGGAAGTTGAATGAAATTTCTAAATTCGATGCGTACCCAATGCCTAGAATAGAAGATCTATTAAATAATCTAGGAAAGGCGAGATTCCATCCATTTTAACTTCTTCCTACCAGATTTAGTGAGGAGAGCAGGATAGTCAGAGAGCTGGTTGGAATAAGTCTTCCTGTCAGAACGAACGGATGGAGTGGATGGAGCAGATGGAGCAGATGAATCAGATAGAACAGAGTAGACGTACTGGCTGGAGTGGATGGAACGGAGTGCTAGTTGGAGTGGAGGAAATGTCCGGAACCAATGGAACCGACAGAGCAAATGGAACAGATGAACTAGCAAATGGAACGGAGTAGACCTACTAGTTGGAATGAATGGAACGGATGGTATTGATGGAACAAAAGGAATAGATGGGACAAATGGAATCCGGAACAAATGGAGCAGAAGGGAACGAAAAAAAAATGGAAGAAGCGGATAGAACGGATGAAGTGACAGAACGAATGAAATAGATGGTAGGGATAAAATGGATGGAATGGATGCAGTGGATAGAACAGATGCAGCAGATAAAATGGATAGAATGGATGAAACACTTAGAGTGGTTGGAACGGTTGGAGTGGCTGGAACGGATGGAGTGGATGGAACGGATGGAGTAGATGGAACAGATGGAGTGGATGGAACAGATGGAGTGGATGGAACGGATGGAGTGGATGGAAGAGATGGTGTGGGTGGAACGGATGGAGTGGATGGAATGGATGGTGTGGATGGAACGGATGGAGTGGATGGAATAGATGGTGTGGATGGAACAGATAGAGTGTGGATTAAGTGAGTGGAACACACAGAGCGGATCGAATGAATAGGAAGGATGGAATGGATAGAACACACTAAACAGATGGGAAGGATGAAATGGATCAATGGATTGGATGGAATAGTTTATGCGGATGAAGGATTGAGTGATGGAATGGATGGAAAGACTAGTAAATTAAATGATGAACCAGACGAAATGTATCAACAGACTAAGTGGAATGAATGGACAGAGTGAATAAAACGGATAGAATAGATGATACAGATGGAGTACTCGATTGCAAGTGCCTTACTGATAACCACCATATCACACAACCACGCTTACTCTCTCCTATACACCACCACTCAACTAGAACAGAGCGATACTATGACACATTCGGTATTTCTGTTCTCATACACACCGCTAGCCTAAGCATCTCCTCAGGCCTAACACAGCCAGAAATCAGTCTGGGTATCAACCCACCAGAATGAACACATATTCCTGGCCTCCTTCGACTCCTCTAAGGTTATCATTCATGTTTACGTCAATGGTACCGTCTTGGTCCAAGGCCCTCAGGCCAATCTTCTCCTCTTTGATAGACCCATCCCGCGCCTCATCAATTTCCTTCCTTCTCCTGCTGTCCCCTCTCTTCCCTCCACGGCTTCCTCGACTTCCCCAGCTGTCTTCTCCTTGGCTACCTTGCCCTCTCCTCCTTCCTCTTCTACACCTCTGCAGGCTGAACCTCTGATTTGTACCCCTCTCCGAAAGTCTTTCCAGGATGGCAAGCATCTCCATATTGCCACTCTTAACTCTTGCTCAGCTGTAAAACACTCCTCTGACATCTGCCGCCTCCTGGGGGAACTTGACCTCGATGTCCTCGTCTCACAGAGACTTGATTCACAGCCAGCTCTGTCACAAGCTTTGACACTCTCCTCCCTTATGCTACAAGATCCTCTCCATGTCCAGGTCCAACCGCTCCGGAGAGGGTGTAGTCCTGATCTTCGCTGAGTGGATTCCTAGCTCTTTCATTCCTATGCAGGCCTACTCCTCTTTTGAATGCCTCATCTGCAGGCTCTCTCTCCCACCTAGCCATTCCCTTTCTGTGTCTACTATCTATCAGCCACCAGGTCAGATCTCCTCCTTCCTCTCTGAATGGGCGTACCTCTCCTCTTCCCTCCTGGTCTCGACCACTCAACTCCTCCTTCTTGGAGACTTGAACATCCACCTCATGCTGCCTGTCCTTCCTCTGGACTCTTCTGCAACCTCTGTGACTATCTCTCACTCTCTATTCTCCCTTCTGGCCTGACTCACACTGCAGGGCACACTCTGGACGTTCTGCTCTCCTCAGACCTTCCCCTTTCTATCCCTCTCACCACTCTTCTCTCCTGGAGTGATAACTTTCTCCTTTCTTCCCATCTCACCCTCTCTTCCCCCCAGGCTAAGCCCACTCCAGCACTGCCACCTACCTTTTTGGTTATCTGACCCATGAAGCCTGTGTCAGTTGAGGCTTTTGCCGCCACTCTCTCAACCCCCCTCCCCCTCTAGCTGACTCACACCCTGACACTACCTTCTCCATGCTCCACTCTGCTATATCTGATACCCTCGATGTTCTTGCCCCTGTCATGAGGATCCGCTTGAAGCCCAAAGCCAAGTGCAGTTCCTGGTACGACTCAGACCTCGTCACCCTCAAACGCAAATGCAGGGTTGCTGAGCGGAAATGGCGTGCTTCTGGTGCATCCTCTGACAAACTGGCATGCCACCTTCTCCAAAGGCAGTACCGCTCTCTGTATGCACCAAGAAGAGAGCTCAAATCCAAGCCTGCCTCTCTGCAGCATCTAACAACTCGGCCAAACTCTTTAAAATCTGCAAGGAACTGGCCAATCCTGCTGCAGTCTCTACCTCCCCTGTCCCCTCCCAGGCCTTCTGCAAAACTCTGGCTTCTCATTTCATCTCTAAAACACAGGGCATCCTGTCCTCTCTCTTCCTCTCCCCCTCTCCCAGCTACCCGCTGCTCTTCCTCTGGCCCCTTTTCGGCCACCTCCCCTCCCTCCTTCTCTGCCTTTCCAATGTTCTCCCCAAATGAGGTTTCCAGACAAGTCTGATCTATGAAAGTCTCATCATAACAGGTTCATCCCTGTTCCTCCAAAACCATCAAGGACCACATTGATTCCCTGGCTCCTGCTCTGGACGACTTCTGCAACCACTCCTTCACCACTGGAGTCTTCCCATCCCCCCTGAAGCACTCCCTTGTGCACCCTCTTCTTAAGAAACTCTCTGCCAACCCGTCCTGTCCGATTAACTATTGCCCAATCTCCATTACTCCCTTCTTGGGCAAACTCCTGGAAAAGCTGGCCATCTCCCAGCTTAATCTTCACACTGAATCTGTTGGTTGTCTTCATGACCATCCGTCTGGCTTCAGAGCTGCCAGAAGCATGGAAACTGCTCTCTTGAACATCCGTGAAGACCTGCCCTCAAACCTTGATTACAACACCGCCAGTGTCTTCATCTTGCTTGATCTCTCTTCTGTCTTTGACACGGTCAACAATGCCATCCTGCTCAACCGTCTCTGTGATAACCTGGGTATCACCGGTCAGGCCCTGGCGTGGCTGACTTCTTTCCTCTCCGATCGACCCTCTCATGTCCAACTTGGGTCCTTCCTCTCCACTATCTTTATCTCTACCGGTGGTGTCCCAGAGGGGTCTAACCTCTCTACCTGGCTTTTCAACCAATACCTGGCACTTCTTGCCCACCGCATTGCCGCTCTCTGCCCCAACTTCCAGTGCTACACGGATGACACTCAGCTCATGTTCAGGCTACCTTTGGCCACCTCTTCTTCGTCTCTCATCTCTCACTGTCTGCCTGCTATCCGAGAGTGGTGTGCCATCAATGATCTCTGCCTTAATGCCAGTAAGACTGAAATGCTCCTCAGCACACCCGCTCACTCCTTCCCGGTCTCTCTCTGGCCGGCCTGTCTTGGCCTTCTTCCTACTCCCACTTGTGAGGCTAAACACCTCAGGGTCATCTTCAACTCCACACTCTTCTTCTCTCCTCACATCTCTGACATCTCTAGGAAGTCACACTACCAGCGGCACCTTCTTAGAGGTATTATTCCTTTCCTCTCCTTCCCCCAGAAGCTCATTGTCTCCAGAGCTCTGGTTCTCTCTAGGCTGGACTACTGCAACAGCCTCCTTCTAAATCTGCCTGCTTCTACTCTCCGCCCTCTGCAACTCATCCCGAACAGGACTGCGAGACTTGTCCTTGGCCTCAGCCCAGGGATCGTCTCTCTCCAGGACTGAAATCTCTGCACTGGCTCCCAGTGGCTGCGAGGATTAAGTTCAAAACCCTCTGCATTGTCCACAAGGCCTTCTGGTGCCTGGGCCCTCAATACCTACAACTCTCTCTTCCTAAATATCTTCCTTCTCAAGCTCTTCGCTCATCCGCCTCCAACTCCCTCAGGGTCAGTCACTTCTCCAAGCAACGAGTTCGTGGTAGATATCTTTCCTCAGCTGGGCCTCCCTGTGGAACAGCTTCCCTGACTTGCGGAGAACCATCTCCGGTTCCGGAAGCCCCTCAAAAGCTTCCTCTTTGCTTCTTCTTTCTCTCCTCCTCTCCCCTGCTGATTTCTGGCTGAAACTGTACTGGTTACATAGCCACCCTCTGATCTCGGGCCCAGGTCCCCTCCCCCGCCAGTTACACACGTGCACTGCCTCCCCGGCAACCCCTGCAGTTGGGGACTGTTTTCTGTATCCCCACATTCCCCCACCAGCACTTGACACCTACTGATGTCTGTACTTGCCATTGCACTTGCCACCAGCTGGTCCTACTACTCTTATTGTTATTTATTATATTACCCCTTGTACTGCACTGTCCCTTTCCCACCTCCCACTCCGCACTTTTCCTCTTCCCCCTTCATCTGCACTTGTGCGATCTGAATGACACTCGGCCTAGTAGGATCGCTGTCTCTGTCTTCCCTCTTTTCCCCCTCCCTTGCCGTGTCGCGCCTTGAAACACTTGTGTATAGGCACGTTTTAAATGCCATTTCATATATCATATCACTGATAATAAACTGCATAAAGAAATACTGATCAACCATCCTTACTATTATCCTTTCGTAGCACCACATTATCTTCACTAATCACACAGTGGCAGACTTACCTAACCGTTTATATTATAGTTTAGTAAAATTGATAACTGTATTCCTTGCTAGTGGGTTTGGAGAATCTACCTGAAGCCACCTAATCTACCAAAGGTATGTGGAGCCATAGAAGCTGCTGTCACAATGATTTATTTGTATGTATTTATTTTATTTATATAGCGCAAAGACAGAGACCAAGAGCATGGGGGCGCTAAACAGCACGTACATACACAACAGAAAAAGAAGGGAAAGAAACAGCTGGGATCATACTAAAGTAAAGGGGACTCAGCGAAAAAAATCTGTTTTCAAGCCCCTTTTAAAAACAGAGAAGGAGTGCTTGCTCGTAGATTGAGAGGAAGCTCATTCCATAACCTTGGGGCTGCATGTGGACATTACCCTCATGTTACACAGGAGCGTTTGGACCATCTCCTCACTGAAAGGGAGGTGTTGATTGAGCACAGCATCCTGTGAGCAGGCAACCATAGAAGATGTTTGGCCAGATATTCTGGACCAAAGCCATAGAGGTATTGGTGTGTTCTGCAGTGCACGGGAAACAGGACATGGCTATTTACCGGCAAAAAGTGCAATGCCCTTCTGGCATTTCCATTTCAAAGTCAAAGCATGGCTCCTCTCCAACATCCCTCTCATATAATGAACACGTACTAGTCAGCAAGCATCGGTACTACGCAGCATCATTTCCTAACTGAGTCCTTTTATCTGTAAATATCTGTACAATCTTGTACATTTTTACTCTGTATCCTTTCTTACTGTCTCTACTGTTCAATATTGTAACCAATCTTATCAGCGATCTTACTAAGCTCACGTATGTAACTATGTATGTAACCACTCAACATACCTGTAAATACCTGTATTTATTGTAACTTTACATGTATGTAACCGTCTACAAGTCTAAGTGCCTAGCTACCCCAGGGTTCAGCATGCGATATAAGCAGATAAAACAAAAAAAACAAACAAAACAAACAAACATGGTCCTCCCTGCCCAGCCACATCACAATGCGCACAGCATTATTCTGAACAACCTGTAATCGGGATAATTCCCCTGTGGCTACCCGCAGCAGAAGGCTGGCGCAATAGTCCAGCTTCGCCCCTATGATGGTGCGGGCAATCATGGCACAGTTGGGGCTGCTCAAATGTGCTTTCATTGACAAGTTCTGATCGAGGGTGACTTCCAAAGTCTTAACCTTGGGTTGTGTTTTAAGCGGACAGCCTGCTATGTTGAACTGGCAATATTCCTGACTAGGTTTCCGTAGTTCAGGAGCTGTATCTACAGAAATAAGTTCAGTCTTTGAGTAATTGAGTGCTACTCTATTCATATTCACCGGCATCCATGCTTGTATCTCCCCATAGATACAGTTAAGAGCAGTGGAGTCAGTGAAACAGTCACCTGACAGTGGCACAAGGCACTGTGTATCATCAGCATAATTAGCATAGATGATCTCTGCTGCATCCAGTTGTTTAAATAGTGGGGGCATGAAGATATTGATCAGCGTTGGTGATACGCAGGATACCTGGATCTCTTCTGCCAATGAGTCACAAAAGAAGACTATTGCGGTACGGTCTGACAAAAATGATTGAACCCATCTCACTGCTGCAATGGAAAAGGGTGCTGTATTACATAGTCTGTCCGCAAGGATGGAATGATACTCAAGATCAAATGTTGCGGACAGATCTTGTAGCACAAGTAGGGCTGAGTTCCCTTTGTCAAAGATGTTAAATATATTGTCTTCAGGTCAAGAAGAGTTGACTCAGTACTGTAACCTCGTTGAAAGCCAGATTTTTTTAGACCCAGAACCTTATGTCTAAGCAGAAACTCCTCAATCTGTAGCTGCGCCACTTTGTCAATTATCTTCAACAAGTAAGGAACGTTCGTGATTGGGCAGTAATTTCCCGGCATGTTCTGGTCCAGAGTATGTTTTTTTTATTGGTGGGGAAATCCAGACCTTTTTGATGTTAGTGGGGACAATACTTTCTTTAAAGGAAAGGTTTATGAATTTAGTAATAAGAGGGGTAAGTTCGATACCACATTCATTAACTGTGGAGACGGGACAGACATCCCCCTTACAGTTAGTTGGTTTTAATTGACTGAGTACCTTACTGAGGTATTGCTTAGTAGTGGTCTGAAATTGAAATATGGGAAAGTCCATATTGAAAAAAATGCCGATAGGGGAGTCACATTAGCTCCAACCCCAGAGTTGGTTTTGATTGCGAGATTTCTTTGAATGTTCTCTATTTTTTTTATCATAGCCAGCTAGATGGATGTACACCAGATAGAGTCTTTGACCACCTTTGAAGGAACTGGGCAGGGATCCTCCAGTTCTTTGAGAATTTTAAATAGTTCCCTTGAATTGGAGGCTGCTCCAGAGATTTGTTGATCGTAATAACATATTTTAGCATTCAGAATAGCCTTTTTATATGCTTTTGTCGAGTTAGAGTAGATCATGTTATCTTCTGCTGAATGGGTTTTTTTCCCACTGTTTCAATGCCCTGAACTTAGATGTTCATAAAGTATGAATATTGGGACAGAACACTTTTTTGGTTGGTCTGTCTTTAGACAAACACATTTTCAATGGGGCCAGGTGGTTAGTGGCTCTTTCAAGGGTGTCACAATAAACCTTCACAAGCTCCTCCATGGTGTTTGACGAATCTAAATTGTTAATAGTGGCAGCTATGAAAAGGGCCAACATGTCCAGGTTCAGTTTGCGCAAAGTCAAGCAGATCTTCTCTGATTTATTTTTCTGGTAACTAGGAAAGGACATAATCCAGTCCAGGAGGCAATGATCAGACCAGGGAGAGGAGTTACCCCCCGGGTTGATAATGGAGAGATTCTGGGTGAGCACACAGTCCATGATTCTATCCTTAACATGGATAGGCATCCTAAAATGTTGAGTAAAGCCTAGATCACAAAATGCTTTGTTGACTAGTGTTGATTAAGAATCCGATGTGTCATCATAGCCCACATTAAAATCACCCAAAATCAATGTTTTTGATTTAGTTTTAAGGCTGGCTACAATTATGTCACTGAGATTAATCAGAAAACTGGCATACTCTGAGGTGGCCTTTAGATTAGGAAGATGTTTACTGTTTCATTAGGATTTATTTGTATCTTAGCCCATAGTAGTTCACAGTCTGCCAAGCAGATGTTATCAATTTTCCTAATATGTAGCAAGTTTTGGTATAATGGGGCTACCCCTCCACCAATCCCCTTGCCATGATCTATCTCAGAATATTTAACTCTGTGATCACAAGATACCTTTCAGACAGCAAGCTTGTTTCACCAAATGTTATTATGGATGGCCATTAAGGATCATCACTCACACTCTGAGCTATTCCAGAGTATACATGCTGAAATGCAAACTTCCTTGCTGCTCATGAAAGAAGCCTCTGACAGAGGTTTTAACAGAAATGTATGACAATCATCTGCGGTGATAAGTGGCATAATGGTAGAGCCTAGTGTTAGATGTACGTGGCAAGGCCTTAGTACTCAGACGGTGGAGGTGCTGGCTCCAGAGTGTTTCATTTTTTATTCTCAGTTCAAGTCACATATACTGTCCGTCACCTCTCGTGAAGGTGGGCACTAAAGTTACAACATCCCTCCATCATAAACATTAATCAACAAATACAAACATCAACAACACAGTCTTACTAGCACCCCCACATGCCATCAATATAAAATGACACTGAAACACCCCATTGTTCTGATAGCATCAATCCCCTTCTTCTGTCGCATAGTCTTTCATTTCCACAGGCATTCACCTAGTAAGCCTTTATGGGTATCTCTGCTCCAAACCCAGACTTTCTTTATTTTGGATGGACAACGCCATTGGGGACTATGGCTGACTCCTTGCCTCCATGCCATGGTTGGTCCAGGGAAGGTAGTTCTCAGCCGTTGATGTGGCATGTTTGGCCTCTACATCTACCAACGGGTTGCCATTGTTCCATGGTGAAAAATGCTTGAACCAACTGCAGTTCCCTGTTGACCATTCACAGCGTCTGGCTGCCATGACCGTCGAACATTTTGGCTAATAACTTCCCATGGGGACTACTCATGTGGCATACACAATTTATGAATGGGCTTCCTGTTTTGTAAAAGAGCAGTATACTCCGATTGTGTTTGGGATGATAACATTTTCCTCCAGGATGATTACCTCTGATGGTGATCACTTATTTCTGGGTAACTAACGTCACATCAATGTCCTGTGACTGTCTGTATTAACGCTCAAGCACCAAAGAGAAGGCTTTTCTCTTTAAAAACACCTTGGCTGGAGACAAGCTTGTGGCTGTGTGCAAAGTTGTCCTGCAAGCCATCAAGAACATGGTCAGTGCTGTCTATATTGAAGTGCTGTTTGCATGCGCAATTCAGAAAGCCTTATTTAAAGTTTTCATGAACCATTCCACGTCTACATTAGCTCTTGGCCAGTAGGGCATAATGTGGTGATGCAGAATGTCATAGAAATACAGGAATTTTGCAAAATCTGAACCTTGGAATGGGGGCCCATCATTTGTTTTCACCGTCTGTAGGAGCATTTGATCTTCAAAAATGTCCTCTATCACCAGCAGGATACCAGGAGAACTCATCTACCACGAGAACCCATTTACCACAACTGCTTGTTCTGCTCTATAGTTCTGAAGTGCATGCTACAGCTTGCCAGGGCACAGATGGCTGCATGGCCAATTCACTTGGGGAGGGGTTCTGAATTTCACTAGTCTCCTGGCATCGCTGGCAGCTGGCCAACAGGGCATACATTTTGTTTTCCATTTCAGGGAAACGGACTTTGTGTTGCAGCCCCTTGGTGCCCTGTGCGTGCAATGCTTATTATTGTTTGGATTAGTGATGGGAGGGAATTACAATTTGGATACCCCCGAGTAGGACACCCTCAATGTCCATAGACAGTTCAGTGCAGACCCTCCATAGGCCCTGAATGAACACCTTTTTCTCTTCTATATCGTGACTAATCTCCACCAATAAGGATTTTCACTAACCCCTAAGCTGTTGGATGACCTCCTGCATGCCTCGATGCTGGCGGGTGTCTTCTGCAATGTCTTGCAAAGACATCAATTTCATAGCAGTCATCCATCTGACCATGTTCACAAGAGCTTTTGCCTAAACCTCCACTGCCTCTGGTGTCAACGCATAACGACCAGGATGATGCAATAGGTAGTCCTTGGGGTTGTCAGCCACTGCATCAAATTTGGCAGTGACCACATAATCTGACAGTTGCAACATGCAGTGCTCTAATGGGAGTGGTGTGCGAAGCAATGACCCTTGGAGAATTAGCAGTAGGGGTTAAGTATCCGTCACGATCATGATTGGATGATCGAAAAAAATGTATAGGTGACCATGATGACACCACCACAGAACAAGGAACACTTCACACTCTATTTGTGAATTTATCATTTCTATTCAATGGCATCAATGCTTTGGGAGAAAATGGCATGGGGCGTATTACCCTGTAATTGTCCATCTGAGCTAGCACAACACTTAAGCCCACAAGACTCGCATCAGCGAATATATCGGACTGATTAAGAGGGTGGAAAAATACCATTGTCGTGTATTCTGCTAGAGCTGCTTTGGAGTCTTCAAATGTTTTATTTGTGACAACACTCAATACACATTTGATGTTTTTGGAAATAAGATGGAGTGATTACATTATTTTGGGCAAGTTCAGGATAGAGATAACACAGAAATGTATCTACACTAAGAAACTGCATACTTCAGAAGGGGATGAGGGATATGCAAAGTCATTGATGCCCCCCACATTCTTAAGATCAGCTAAGATGACTCTGCCTTGGAATACAAAACCAAAAAAGTGTAACTTGGACTGCTTGAAAGGGCATTTCTTTTCATGCAATATAAGTCCATTATGACACAATCGACTGGACATCACTTGAAGTGTCTTGAGATGTTCTTTTTGCAGTTGTTCAATATATCAGGACATCATCACTCACATTAATGACAGTGTCTAGGAAAGGTAGCAACCCTTTCAACATATTTTGAAAAACCTTGGTAGGCGATAATACCCCAAAAACGAGTGGCTTGTATCTAAACAAACCTACATGGCAGGACAAACTCATAATCGGGCATGAGCCTTTGTGTAAAGGCATATGATTATAGGCAGACAGAAAATCGATCAAAGAAAATATTTGTGTGTCTTTTAGATCAGCCATGATACCATCCAGTGCCAGCTGGGTAACTGCATATCCACACTGATGCATACCTCACCGTGGTGTTAAGGTTGCGTCATAATCCGTAGCAGTGAAAGCCATGGTGTGGGATATTCAACTCTTTAAATAATGTCTAGCCCTTCCAGTGTCGGAGGTTCATCTTTCACCTTTTGTCTAAAATGAAATGAAATGCAGCGATGTCACAACGCCACTAACTGAATCATGTACAGCCGCAATGTCTCACCTTGCAGGTACGCTTCCCTTTAAAATACGGTTTGAAACTAACCTCTAAACCTTGGAATACATCTCAGTTTCATATTCATTAAATGCCAAGTGGATCAGTCACAGATCCTCAGCCATGTTCCAACTGAGCAAGGTGTCTTTTGATGCACTAACAGCATAAAATGGGTTGGAAGTGGAGGCTTTGTAGTACAGGATGACCGTATGGAACCCTCCTTACAGTGGTAGGGGTTGTTTGACTCCATATGTGTAGAGTCGTATTATGGGTGTTGCTAGTTTTAGTATCAGCTTCAGCCTTTAGAATTGGACAGAGGACATCATGTTGAGTGGCACGCCTGTATCAAGCAGAACTGGAACACTTGATGATAGAATAATAAACACACACTAGTGTCATAGCAACCAACTAGCAGAAAATGCAAAAATACACACTTGTTGAAAAGAATGTGAGAGAGAATCATGACAGAGCCTTGTTAGAACCGAGAGCACAGTGATAGAGTATTGAACTATTGTTGTGCAGGGTGCTAGTACACAGTCAGCTGCTTTTTCATTTGAATATGCATGGGCCCTCATTACAACGCCGGCGCTAAACCATGGCGCTATTAGCACCATGGTTGGTGCCGGTGTTGTAACGGGTCCGCCATGGTTCAATGTGGAATTACCACCCCATTCCAAGGCTGGTGGGGCAGTAATTCCCCATTGCACCATGGCCCTGCCCCATTCCCATTTTCGCCCCATAGGGCTCTATGGGAATGGGGAAGGCGCTAAGTACGGTACCGCAAATTGCGGTACCGTACTTAGCACTAAGGTCCCTTTGCGGGTCCCTACTTTAACGGCTGGTGTAGACCAGCCGTTAAGGTAGTGTCCCACAAAGGGACCTCGTAGTAAGGCGCTAAGTGTTTAATGGCGCCACAGCCTTTTACGGTGCCGATAAACACTTAGCGCCAGGGTCGTAATGAGGCTGATGGACTTTAAAAGAATCCTATTGAAGAATAAATGTAAAGTTTATTTGTATTTTCTGTAAACCTTCAAATGAAAATAGCCTTTGCAAATCTCAGCAAAACAGGAGCCCAGGTTTTCTATGAGAATGTGTTTTAAGTGATTTAAAACATGCAATTGCTGAAAGTTGTGTCATATAAGTTCAAGAGGATAAGAGAAGGGATGTGTGCAGAACTAGTTGAAGCAAACAGAATGCTGATTTCATAGTGGTATGCACAGAGATGCCAAAGGTAAGGCTGGGTTTTGCTGGGGGTTTTGCAACCCACAGCACCCCCACAGAAAAATCGTGACTGTAAAAGTATGTTTGGTACCAGTTATGGCACCTCAGTTTCCCTTTGCCCTTTGGATGCTATTGCCCCTTGCGATAGGCCACTCTCCCTCGGTACTTCCTCCTCTCAACCCTGTACCCCTTTTCTAATGCATTCTGGTACTCGGTTCTCTTGCTCTGAGCCTCCATTCCCAGCAATCTCTAATCCAGGCTAAAGGGCTTTCCTTCTTTCCTTCTGTAGCTCCTGGAGAGCTTTATACGTTCAATGCACCAAGGGAGCCCAGGCTCCATCTAGCCCATGTTCCCTGGACATATTCTTTTTAACTAAACCCTGTCACTCTTTTCTTCTATTCTCTGACCCACTCTTGAGATCCCTCCCAGTAACATGTAAAATGTGACCCGGAAGTAATAGGCCTCCCAAAATGAAAGGCTTATCAAAATGCGACACATCACACACATCTATGACTCCAAGAAATCTGCTGCATACAGAAGGACAAACATATGATACATAGATTTTAAGACATAGCTATATTTAACATGGGCCCGCAGTATGCACATATTGTTACTCTCTTGCCAACATCGACTGTACAAGGAGAAAAGCCAGATAATTGCTGCCATGTCTTCCATAAAGCTGTGGGCCTGAGGCCAGTTGGTCATTTCATGCTTGCCTTTGAAGGACAATAGAGATTGGGCAGAGTGTGAGACATACCAGCTACAGCGGCCTTCAGAGGAAGCAGCCTGTTGGGAAGTGTCTTTATTTTCCTCTGGCTGAGGCTTAGGGGAACTGGACATTAAGGTGAAGTAGTACTTCGTAAAGCGCAGCTTTGGCATTGACCTGGGTCGGCAGAACTAACCTGGTAGTGATGAACTTGCACATGAAATCTCTAAGAGAATTGGAAGGTCCTCTCCTTTCTTTATGTAATATTAAAAAACTAAAAGTCTTTCTTAGAAACTATTAACAGTGCTTAAGGATGTGGTTTATAATCAAATGTAGAAGAAAAGTTAAAAAAATATGTCCTGTCAGACACTACAGTCATGTTTGTATGCCAGAATATGCATGTCAGACCATCACATGGGCTGCGAATCCAAGTGTAGCCTCTCTCACATCAACTGTGTTGAAATAATACACATGATAATCTTATCTCCACTATTGATCCCCTTCATCCAAAGTTGCTACTGGGACCAGCTGGAGATTCAGCAGCCGAGGTATGCAGGACACAGCTGAGCCCCAGTCAGACCAGCATTTGTTGTTCGGTGCTCTGTTGAGCAGTGTGTTACTTAGTTCTGCCCAGCGTTGCCACAAACAAAAGGACTGTCTCAGGCGCAGCTGAAGCTCTTTGCAGATGTAGAAAAAAACTCCTATTCCGATACGAGATTGCGGGTGTTTGTCTCCCTTTGCTAGAGACTGCCGTGATTTGATGGAGACTTGGCAGCTCTGTTAACAGAGAAATCTAGGGGGCACTCCATAGCACGATATGGAAATACATTGACAGAAAAAAGGGGCACGCAAGAAATGCTGTCTGATGGTCAAATCCATTAAAGCAGTTAATACTATGGTAGAGTCCAGATATTCCATACTAACGTTCAGGAAAGTCATGATTATATTGAAGAAACAGAAGCTCATACTATGCTTACTCTTCTTTATTAAAACTCAAGCAGCAATATTAACAAAGAATAAAACATTCAACACAACTCAGAGAAAACTACAATTTTCTGTGACAATGTAGTCTTTGCAGTTTGAACCTCTATTGCCCTCAGGCATGTCACGTGTCCTAGTCCACGAATCATGATGTTACGGTCATATAACCTCACAAGTCCTCTTCCTAGCTTACTCTTTCTTTTGATGTCTCACTGTAGCTTCCAGATGAATGAGTAAATTTTGAACAAGGTATAACAAAGAACAAAACTCCCAATGAACTACCGCCTCCAGATCCGGCAAGTCGCCATTGTGTCATCCGCCTTCATCCTCAAGGACTTTTAAGAGACTGTTTAGTGTTTGCACCTGCCCGTATAGAAGAAAAAAGAAAAAGACATAACCATGTTGACATAAATTGTGGGTGGGCAATCACAATCGCCACTATTGCTGTGCCGAGCTGCCGCTTGGCTGCACTACTTTAGCTTGCAGTAATCATGCATCTTGCCTCACTGCACCCTATCTATACAGATTTGAGTGATTGGTGGGATAATATTTCACCTCTGTGTTTTTAATAGAATCATGACTTTCCATAATGTTAGTATGGAAAGTCTCAATTCTATGTTAAGGCCAGAGGCTAATATTATGCTTGTCTAAAGCTTACTTACCACCAACGAGGCAACCTTTTCGACTGGCTTAAAATAAATGAACTTAAAAGTAGACTTGCTTGACCAGTCTGCAGCCTTGAGGATGTCCTGGAGCCAAGCTCTGCTGGCAAAGGCTGTGGAAGCCATAGCCCCTTACGCGGAAAGCACTCTGAATCGACAGGTGTCTATACTTGCTTCTTGCATGACTCTTTTCACCCATCTGGCAAGGGTGTCATTGTACACTACCTTGCAGGGCTTACGGAGTACGATGGCAACTCGACTTTCTTATGTGGGTCTGAGATGCGCGGTCATCATAGGCTTTCAGACACCTGACCTGATATAATTTCGGCTGCTCCAGAAAAGCAGGGAGCATAGCCATTCTAATGCAGGTTTTTGTCCTCCTTTTCATGGGGAACATAATCCCTTCTGGCGAAACAGATTTTCTATCTATCTCCAGCGCTGCCACATCTGATACTTTCCTGGATAAATAGTCGTTTTACGACCAACACAGGAAAAGCCAGTGCACCTCGTTTACATCCCACTGGCATGAATATTTGGGCATTGCAGCCAGATCGCTCTCACACCATTGAACCATCTGACAACTAGGGGGTGTTCGCCGATCGGAGCTCTGTCAACTTGCTTGTGACCCGCTGAGATGGCAGACCTGAATGTGTTCACTGTTCTAAAGGCCTTACCCTGGGCAGCTAGACTTGCCAGGAAGTTTACTACATGGATCACATCCGCTGTAGCAGGATGCACCTCACTAGCCATATACCAGCTGAGTCATTCATTCCAAGCCATCCTGTAGGATTTGGCTGTCTTGGGTGCCCAGGATTCTCCAATGAAGTGCTCAGCCTCTCCCAATAGTCCTGGCTTTCTCCAGGCACTTCTGAAGTCACCCAAGCTACCAATTGTATATTTTTCAGCAGGACCAGAGGGTGCTGGAGACCTAGCGGGACTGCCAGAATGCCCAGCTCATCCGGTAGAATGATCTGGGTGTCGCAGGTGAGCTCCAGTAGATCCGGGAACCAAGCCTAACTCCTCCAAGCTGGTGTGACCAGAAGTAATCTCGCTTGCTGTTGTTTTACATATACCAGCATCCTTGGAATCATTGCAAAGGGGATAAAGGCATAGTTCCTGCATGGACCCAATTGCTGTAAGAAAGCGTCCATGGCCACTATCGCCAGATTCAGCCTGCAGGTGAAGAACCGTTCCAGTTGGTGGTTCAACCTGGAAGGGAAGCGGTTTGTCTTGCAAGGACTTGTCCTCTGTATCAGCTCACGAAAAACAGAGATGTTCAACTGCCTGTTGCTGGAATCCCTGAGGTGTATAGAGTTCCACAACACCACTTGGTTGCTGATTCCTGGAAGGTACTCTGCCATGACATTCAGGCTTTTCTCCAGGCAGAAATTATATGAATCCTTGCCTAACTACGCTAACCACATGGAGTTCTTCCTCCTCAATGGTTGATTTATCGATGAGACATTGTCCATTTTCAGTAATATGCAGCATTGCAATCTGTTCCAGGTTAAACATTTGATTGAGAAAGCGCCTGCTAACAGCTCCAGGCAGTTGATGCAAAGCCTGGATTCCTCCAAGGACTATCGCCCTTCGGTCTTCAGCTCTCTGCAGCGGGCTCCGCAACCCTTGCAGCTGGCATCGGACTCTATTACCAGGTCCGGAGCAGACCTGAAAATGGACCTTCCTTTCTGTGCGTCCATGTGTCGAAGCCACCAGGGCAGCTCCATCCTCGACCGTGTGCAACATCGGCACAGTGTGTTTGTAAGACATTCCCTGCCGGAGGTATCATTCACTTTCTTCCGAGGCAGACTAAGTGTTCCCAGCTTTGAGTCTATGATAAACTCCAAGTACTCCATTCTCTGCTGTGGGCTGGTCTCGGAATTTTACCAATGGATGAGAAAGAGCTTCTCTAGGAGACCCGTCGTTGGGACCACTTGCTCTCTCAGCTACCTCAGATCCTGCACTATGAGACAGAGATTGTGGAGGTATACAATTAGTCTCACTTCTTGCTCACGCAGACTCACCACTATCGGTCTAAGTAGCTTGGTGAAGCACCACGGTGCTGAAGCTAGGCTGAAAGGGAGACACGTAAACTCCCACCTCAGGCCTCGCCAGAGGACTTCTAAGAATCGCTGGTGCATCTAATGAATGTGTACTGCTAGATAGGCATCGCTCAAATCGATGCAGGCTGGCCAATGCCCTTTCTGCAGAATGTCCCTGAAGAGATGGATTGCCTCCATCTTGAAGTGTTGGTACATGAGAAAGTCGTTCAATTGTCTGAGATTGATCATCCGCCTGACTTTCTGCTTCTGTTTCACCTCAAAGGCATAGTTTAGGAAGCATTGTACCACCTGCTGTGCTGGCTTTATCGCCCCTTTTCTTTGGAAGCTCTCTTACTTCTTTGTCCATGAGGCTTAGTTCCTCCTATGACATTGTGAAAGGTTGTGGCAGTCTTGCTTGCCTGGGCTTCAGAAAAATTCCAGACAGAAAAAATCTCTGCACAGTGTCTGAAACCCAAGAGTCAGCAGAAAGATCCTGCCAAGAGCTTGGGTGCATTGCTAGCCTGTCATCTATCACAGGAATCATGCCACTGCACTGTGCACATGTGCACATGCAACTGTAGTCTCACCTGTGTTGGTGGCTTACGTCCTGTTGCCCCAGCATCAGCCTGCCTCTTCCACAGGAGGGGAAGAAAGGATTTGGCCTTCTGTCTTTCTGCTGTCATCAGTTGTTTCCTCTATAGGGCCTCTGGCCTCCTCCACGGCAGGCAGAGCAGCCCCTGCTTCTGCCAGCCCTGGTAAAAACCCTGGATGCGAACACACTTCTTAACAATGTCTGGCCTTTGTCCCGAGCGGCGAAGATGCTTACAAATCTGGAAATGTTTTTGATGAAAGCTTCTCCAGACAAAAGCCCTTTAGCTGCCGCAGCGGCCTCAGGAGACGCCAACTCCCTAAGTTTCAGATCAACCTTTACTAAAAAATCAATTGTCTGCGCTCTCTGCTACCGCACAGTTGGCGTTACCTATAATACAAACTGCTCATTGTGCCCAACCAGCCAGAATATGCACATCAATAGGTTTACCCGTTTTGGCCTCTTCCACCTTTCATAGGATTGTGGCCAATGAACCTACGGAATCCAGGAGCTTGTCCTGGCACTCTATCCATGAGCAGTCAGTGCCCTTTTTCAGGTTCATGGTGTACTTTGCCATAAATGTTGGCATGGGGAGGGGTCCACCTCCGGAGTGTCTGCTACTTTATCGGGCCGAGAAGGTCTGGGACATCCTTGCCTCCTTATTTAGAGGCATGTTCAGTCGCTTGCTCAAGTACCATGCAACCTTCACCAGAGGCTCCCACTCCGGGGATCTCAGGTGGAGTAGTAAGTCTGGATTGAAGGGGTCATCTGGGGATCTCTCTCAGCATTTCTTTTGTACAATTCTCCTTCATGAGGAGTGGCTGAGCTCACAGAAAGGTGGGAACTCGCATCGCCTGCTAGAATCCCATTCAGTGTGGGAGTCTGTGCCCTCTTGGTCTTCCTCTGGGCTAGAGGGTATGTCACCTTGCCCCTTCCGCTGCGCCTTTCTCTTAGCATGCTTCTCTTTTTTGTATCCTTTGTTTGATGCAGACAGTGGTTTGCCACAAGCCTTATGTTCCTCCTGCCATTGCCTATTGCAGGCTCTGTGCCTCACAGCTCTGGGGCCTTGCGCAAAGGCAACCCAGTCCCGGAGAACATCCAGCTTATTGGATAATGGCCCTAGGCCAGCTCAGCCCACGCTGTTTTCACCATCCGCTGTCCCAGAGAGGTGTCCTGCACAATGTTTGAAGGACCTTCTCTGCTTTACCCGCTGTCAGAGGATTCTGCTCCCGCCCAGGCCCTATTGTGTAATGCGCACGAGAAAGACAGCTAGCTGCCGCAAGGTGACTCATAGGCCTACTTGGGGCCTGTACCCGTGCAGTAGTTAGTCTTGGTCTTCGACCTGTATTAATAGCATATTATATTATAGGCCTGTGTTGAGCAATACTTGTGCGCCTGACCAGCCTCAGGAATTCTTGGGTCTGCCCCGTTCCACTTAGTGAGGTGCTTGCTCACTGATCACTAGAGGCAGTGCCTGCGCACCACTTAATGCATGGAGCGCTGTAAGTACACTCGGGACTGCCTGTCAGTCACCTCAGCGCGATCAGCATTGCAAGCACGGTATGTTTTTGCAGCCACTAGGTGGCATTTTCACAGGGATGCAGATTTCCTTTTTGTCGAGGCTGTTGCTGAATACCTTCAAGGCAGATGGTCTGCTGTACAAAGCGATCAACCGGCTCCCTCACAAACACGGGAAGACAAAATGCAATGTCGGGAATCGTCAAGAGAGTTCCAAGCGCATAAACATTTTGCTTCCCCGTCCGTCATCGTTCCGCAGCTATGCACTGCCTCCTGTAAACAAAGCATTAACCAAGAACAAGAAAAGGCAATCTGCAATCCTAGCTATGTGTACCCAGCGCTCTAAAGCAACGCCACCAGCCAGTCAGTCAGTCAGTCAGTCAGTCAGTCAGGCTTAAGACAATCAAATGAGTACTTATCTACTGCTCGAGCAGCAAAGAAAGGGAAAGTGGGGAGGAGGACTTGTGAGTTTATAGGACCGTAACGTCATGATTGGTGGACTAGGACACATGTCATGCCTGACTGAGGGCAATAGAGTTTAAACTGTGAAGCCTACATTGTTACTGTAGTTTTCTTAGAGTTGTGTTGAATTATTTTTTTGTTGTTAAGACTGCTGCTCGAGTTTTAGTGAAGAAGAGTAGGCATAATACCAGCCTCCAGTCTTTACATAGAATCCAGGGTTCAAGTTTGGGTGCACCGTCAGAATGTTTTTTTTAATGTTTTATTTAATGTATTAATTTATACAGCCTTGGAATCATACCAATGGTAAAAGGCGCTATACAAATGCCCAATAACATAACATTGAGGCAGTTAGTACTGTGGTAGAGTCTGGAGCTCTGATGCATGAATTTGACAGCTTGAGTTTATTTTGTTTAATATAATTTATGATATCCCATGAGTCGAGTCAGAGTATGATTTTGACTTGTTTAATGTCTTTGAAGTTTTTTAAACAGTACATTTTACCACAGCTGGTCGAGAGATTGGTGACATGCTATGGCATGCTTGTGTTTGAAGTGCTTTAAACCATGCAATTGCTGAAAGTTCATTAATATATGACAAGAGGATAGGAGAAGAGATGTCTGCAGTACTAATTGAAAGAAGCAGAAGGTTGATTTCAAGGTGATAAGCAGAGAAAGGTAGGTGACAACCCACGAGGTGATATGTTAAACATTGACAGATAGAAAGGGTTAGCAAACCCTGTTGTCTGAAGAGGTAATAAGAAATGGATGAATGTCAAACTGCAACTTTGGTAGAGTCTAGGGCTCTGATACAAGTGCACCATCAGAATTTTCTTTTTAAAAACAATTTAATTTATGATATCCCACAACAAGTCAGAGGGTGTTTCCGACTTGTTTAATGTCTTTGAAGTTATTTAAACAGTACATTTTACCACAGCTAGTCCAGAGATTGGTGACTTGTTGTGAAACACCTGTGTTTTAAGTGCTTTAAATCATGCAATTGCTGAAAGTTAATTAATAAAAGACAAGAGGAGGAGAGGATAGATGTTTGCAGTGCTAATTGAAGGTGATAAGCAGAGAAATGTAGGTGGTACCTCATGAGACGATATGCAATACATTGACAGAGAAAAAGGACTGGCACACACTTCTGTCTGAAGAGGTGATAAGAACTGGATCCATGGTACAGTCAATTGAGGCAGTTAGGTCTGTGGTAGAGTGTAGGGCTCTGAGGTTCAGAGTTCGAGTGCACTTTCATAAATTCTTTTTCCTTTTTTCAAATTTAATTTATAATATCCCAATATGAGTCAGAGGGTGTTTTTGATTTGTTTAATGTCCTTGAAGTGATTTAAACAGTATATTTTACCACAGCTAGTCCAGAGATCGGTGGCCTGCTGTAGCAAGCTGTGGCATGTGTAGCATGTTCGGCTCCTACCCCTTCTCAGGTATGGGATCACTTAAAACAACATGTGAACACCATCCTTGCAGAATCACAAGGAATGCATGGCAACATGGGGCAATTTCATACCTGACCCCTTCATGCCCCCCACCACCATTGCGGGACCTAAAGGCAGTGGGCGTCATTACGACCCTGGCGGCCGCAGTATGAACGGTGCTGGTAAGGTACCGACACACTTCATACTGGGCCTCCACATTACGAGTTTGCTCGCGGGTGGTGGTATGCACGTCTGGTCTGGGCAGACGTGCATACAGGCACCCGCGAGCAGACCAGGATGCTAACAACAGACCCCTCATTTACAGGTCCGTTGTTAGCATCCTCCCCATTCCCATTGAACCCTATGGAGGCTCGAATGTGAATGGGGACGTACCAGGTCTGGGTCCCGTGAATGGGAATTACCGGGCGCACAAATGTCGGAATGGCCCGTACCCGAGTTTGGAGGTAGCCATGACAGTAATGACATCATGGCTACCGCCAAACTCGTAATGAGGCCCAGTGTCTGTAGTGGACATGAGAGGTGAACGGGAGTAACTGCGTCTTGAGATGACAATGTGCATCCTGGACTGAAGATAGTGGCTGGTAAGTGAAATGAATGCTGCAAAAATGCATTTTGCATGGCACGTGAAGCAGACAGATGTACATGCAGCAACAGCACCCAGCATACCTGTGGGTGGGTCACAGCAGCATGGTCAAACAAATTAAACCCAATACCTGGCACTGGCTCAGCCATATGCAGCACATGCATTGGGATTGGATTCAAAACTCATGTTGAACAAGAGTCCTCAAAGACAAGTCCCACAGGCCCTGCTAGCCACAGACAGGGCCGTCACGAGCGGGATGCCAGAGGGGCAAACTGCCCCGGGCCTCGCAGGGCATGTGGGCCTCGTAGGGTGTGGCAGGTGCATTGCCATCCTGCCTCTTCATTAGCATGTCAAATACAAAAGTGAAATACTTACAATCTTCTCTGTGTATCTGGTTTTGCAGCACACACGTCAAAGGTGGGCCTGGGTTGAGGAGGAAGGTCATTTCTATTAGAACATCACAAACCTCCCGCAGTAGGGTGCAGGCTGAAAACCAAAGGAGCATAATTCGAGGCAGCTCCCATCAGGATGCTCTCAGCTGCATGCTGCACACTGAAATCACAGCTCCACTACTGGGAGACTTGGCCTGATTTACAAAGCGGGTTTCAGTGGGTTCTTTCCATTGAAAAAAACATTTTGTAAATCAGGCCCTCTGCTGTTTCATGTACTTGGGGCCAATATACAACTTTGGCAGTATTCCTGCAGTAGAACCGCTGCAATACCACTAAACTTAGTTACCGTTACCGCCACTTGGTCCCGTGGAGTTGCCACAGGATTACAAATGGTGGCAGGGTGGTGTTAGTCCCTATTTTTGGAGGACTCCATTCGGGATTTTTGGCAGAATTGCCATCGGTGGAATTACTGAGTTGCAATTCCACGGATTTCTGGAGGGAAAAGTGGAGGATTTACCTACAAAAAGCAGCAGAATTACCACTCAGTAATTCTGGCCGTGGTAAATCTGCCAACATTATAATTTGGAGGTGCAGGAAAAATGGAGGTAATGGAATTACCGCTACTTTTTTCAGCAACACCAAACTTACAATGAGGCCATTGGTGTCTGTGGTACATGCAAAAAAGTCAATTAACTTTTTTTTAACACGACTTAAACAGTGATGATAATGTATTGTTCGCTGATGAAGCAAAGGCAACTAAGTTTGCAGCTAACCAATTTATCCTGTAATGAATTCCATGTTCACTGGATTACATCCGTGTAATAACAATGATCACATACAATAACAAAAGCATTTTGATAGGTTTGAGTACCACCATGGTGAAGAAGGTAACTCATTGAGTTTGTGTTAGGAATTTGTTGCAGCGAACTTTGTTAATTTATGGAGTGGCAGAGTGCCAAATTCTAGCAAGGCCAGCTCAGCCTTTCCTCTCTCTGTGGTTATATGTGTAAATAGTTGATAACAACATTTACAGGACTTCGAAACCATACCTGCAACAAAAACCACTAATTTTAAAGGCCAAAATAGTATTAGTCTGGTGCACATACGTATTTACTATACTTAATAAGGAGCATGACGAGTGAGTTAGAAGAGGTGGTTAGGTGGTCAAATTAGAGGGAGAGTGAAACCAAAGTGCAGAGTCTAGTATCTGGCTTCACCACCAGAGAGTACAGTGATTTTAGCCAGATCTTCTTCATTGATTCTATACTAATAGTGTATCTTTGGTGAAAAGGTTTGCCCCGTCAGATTCTGTTTGCCTTCCTTAGCTCTTTGCTGATCTTTAACTTCATCCAGACCATTTGAGTAGAAGGGCTCCTAGAGATGACCAAGCTGGCTAAATGTCAAATGCCTCTCAAATATGGATGTCATGAATAGCAAGCAATCTGCAAGTCTGTGTCAAACAATGACTATGGACATGTGCCTTTTCACACAGTGTTTTTGTTGGGTGTATTCAAATATTCAAAATTGCAACAATTAGCAGTGGCCCATGTGGACTGCCATGGCTAACGGGAAAATGAACCCACACTAATGGTCTTTTTGTTGCGTAACACACTTCTAAAATAATGTTTTACAAACACTGTCATGTTGGTTTATTATGTGCGTTATGTACTTTACATGGCAGGTCTATAAAACATGTATTATTTTAGTTTATGGATGTCAAACTTTCACAAATTATTGAATCTATGACGAGAACTGGGAAATAATGTAGTCCGACAAGGGTAAAACTGTACACTGGGCTCTAATCCCAGCTAAGTTTGTGAACCCCCGAAAGGTTATGGAAGAGAGGTCTGAAAGATGATCCAGCCAGCCGCGTGCGCTAAAATCGATATCCGCGCACAGCGCATTCATGGATTTTAGCCTCCAGAACCAGCCGTGGCGCAGAGTGGCGCAGCGACTCTGCAGCAGCGCCAGTTACGCCCCCAAGAACGCCCTCGCGCAAGGAAAAGCCATCAAAATTCCCAATTCAGCGCAAAGGGCTGCACTA
This sequence comes from Ambystoma mexicanum, assembly GCF_040938575.1. Lineage (NCBI taxonomy): Eukaryota > Metazoa > Chordata > Amphibia > Caudata > Ambystomatidae > Ambystoma > Ambystoma mexicanum. The sequence goes on from NC_090921.1 coordinate 464,835,668, forward strand.
ACCCTGGACCAGTATACAGGGCTGGCAAACAGCAAACGCCGAGCGGGGAACGTGCATTACTGGGGTATGCGGGAATTTCCACACGCGATTTCAGCAGGGTACGTGTATTTCTGAGGTGCGGGGAAGTTTTACACGTGATTTCAGCAGGGTACGTGTATTACAGGGCTGCGCGGGAAGTCCCACACGCGATTTAAGCAGGGTACGTGTACTTCTGGTGTGCGGGGAAGTTTAACACGCAATTTCAGCAGGGTATGTGTATTACAGGGGTGCGCGGGAAGTTCCACACACGATTACAGCAGTGTACGTGTATTACAGGGGTGCGCGGGAAGTTCCACACGCGATTTCAGCAGGGTACGTGTATTTCTGGGGTGCGGGGAAGTTTCACACGCGATTTCAGCAGGGTACGTGTATTACAGCGGTGCGCGGGAAGTCCCACACGCGATTTCAGCAGGGTACGTGTATTTTTGGGCTGCGGGGAAGTTTCACACGCAATTTCAGAAGGGTACGTGTATTACGGGAGTGCGGGGAAGTTTTACACGTGATTCCAGCAGGGTACGTGTATTACAGGGGTGCGCGGGAAGTACCACAAGCGATTTCAGCAGGGTACGTGTATTACTGGGGTGCGCGGGAAGTTCCACACGCGATTTCAGCAGGGTACGTGTATTACTGGGGTGCGCGGGAAGTTCCACACGCGATTTCAGCAGGGTACGTGTATTACTGGGGTGCGGGCAAGTTTCACACGCGATAGGCCCTGTGCGAGTGGGGTACGTGTATTTCGGGGGTGCAGGGGAGTCCTACACGTGAATTGGCAGTGTGGGTCCTCCCAGATGTTCCCTCTACACCCTCCAAGGCCCCTGCAGGCAGACCACACCACAGGGGACTACCCTGCACCCCTGGTCATGTTGCGCAGGCAGCCCATCCACCATGGGCATGCCCCCCCAGCCAAGCCACATGTCACCTTGCACTAGTGATCACCAACGCATTACGCCCTTGTCCCCCACCCCACAGCAGTGCAGGGCACCAGCCAGCAGGCCCCACTCATGTCCCCCAGCACCCCCACCCCCCAAACAGTGCAGGGCACCTGCCAGCACGCCCCCACTCATGTCCCCTTGCACCCCCACCCCCCAGCAGTGCAGGGCACCTGCTAGCAGGCCCCCACTCATGTCCCCTTGCACCCCCACCCCCCAGCAGTGCGGGGCACCTGCCAGCAGGCCCCCACTCATGTCCCCCTGCCTCCAGGTCATGACGATCCTCAATCATGGCCCTTATGGCCAGCCTCCCCAGACCAAAGACCCTACCAAGTATTGCATCCACCCACATAGAAAAGGCAATTACATGATACAACCCCAATGGCAAGTATGTAAATGAACACATGTCCGTCACACACACACAATGGTTGCAAGTGAATGTGAAAACCCATATCATGACATGCATGAAACCAATGAGATAATACCACACATGGAAGTATGAAGAAAAAAATGTATTAAAAGCAACATGAATGGAATTATAATCAAACAAAAAACAATGGGAATAAAAAAAGAAAAGCTGCATGTCCGTAAAATAATGATAAACAAGAAATCACTATCCAAAGGAAAGGTGTCCAAAGTCACAGTCCAACAAAGCAAATCCAAGGGAAAAACAAAAGTGAAAACCATTGCTCCATGGGGAAATCAAAAAATAAAAAGATGAATCCAATAGTGAACTATATACAGATGAGCAATCCAGGGTCCATGATCCCAACTGAAGAAATGAAACCTATAAAAAATACTACCTAATGAAAAACTGTATACAGAAACGTGGTGCATTGTCCAAGCGCAACCAAAAAAAAAGAAAAAACCAAAGGAAACCTAACACTAACTATTTACAAGAGCAGCGGGCAAGTCCAATGGCTCACATGTTGATGTCCCGGGCCAGGGCATCATCGAACTCCTGCTCGATGTCCCGGAGGCGGTCCTCTTCCATGGCCCCGAGGGTTCGCAGGGACAATGACATCTGGAACTCCAGGTCCCTGCGAATGGCCTAGAGGCACTCGGCCCGCCTCAGGGCCCTACGCATGGAGTTCTCTGCCCTGACCATCGTGAGCCGTGCCTCTTCCGCCCGCTGCAGCTCCGCATCTATCGCATGGCCCAACCGCTGCCACACAGAAGACACTTCCCATCCAGGGTCCTCCTGCCCTCCGGCCGATGCCTGCCCCTCTGATGATGACGGCCCCGAGCCATCATGGCACCCACCTTGTTGCTGCTGCTGTGCCGCTGCCTGTGCCCTGGCTCCTGCTACCTGCACATCCTCCTCCAGCTGGGGTGCAGTTGTTGAGGTGGCCACCCCTGCTGGACGTCCGACTCCCGACTGTGGCAGGGATGTGTCCTCCACCAGCCTGGCCGCAGGGCCAGAGGCAGCTCCATAGGGCACCCAGGTGACACATGGGTGGGAAGATGGCACGGAGGACGACTGGCGCCAAGGGGTTTCAGTTGAGGAGGGGGTCGGAACAAGGTCCAGAAAACGGAGGAATCCGGCCCTGGTGAGCTGTCCCAGTGGGTCAACGCGGTCAACGAGCCATGCGAGAAGACGTGCACTCTCCTCATGAAAAGACTGCATGTCAGCTCGCATTGCACGTTGACGCAACGCCACCCCACCCAGGACAGGCTCAACCCGGTGCCGGATAGCCACATCTGCAGGGAGAGCAAGGCCAGTTGGTGTAAGCCAATCCCCTCCCTGAGAACGGGTCTGGACGTAGGTATCCCTGCTGGTGCAAGATGATGCAGTCACACGATCGAGGACAGGATTACACACAGGCACCTCCGCAGCGGCCTGTGCTGCCTCCTGTCCCTGCCCCTGCACTGCACCACTAGCACCAGTGGAATCCCCACCTCCAGACCCCATCTCTGTCCCTTGCACGGCCTCCTCCTCCACCAAACCACCCACCAACCTGGATGACTCCGTGCCATCTTCCTCCGTCGGGCCCTGTGGGGTCTCAGCTGCCCCTTCGGCTGCCGAGGAGTCCAACTCCAACCTCCGCCTCTTGGACCTCCCCTCGGCAGCTGTGACCTGGGACGCGGCACCGGATTCCTCACTCCCCGACGAGATGACAACCTGGGAGGGGTGCCGGGCCTTGCGTCTCCGGCTGGCGGTGCGATCCCTGCCGCTGTGCTCCACAGCACTTTCTCCGCCCTCTTCATCAGTTGACGCTGCAGACAGGGAGAGATAGGAGACAGGCATCAGGGCACTGTACAATAGACTCATACACACATGACAGTTGTACATGAGTGGCATTGTCAAACTTCAGACATGGCATCACAATCCCCAGCACGCATGTCATTGCAACTCATACACATGAGCTATTCCACAGCCATATTGCAACAGCCAGCACCATCCATACATATACAACAGCATGAGCAGCCAAAGGTGAGCCAGACATCACATGAAACACAGGGAGTGCACTAGACATGCACACACGCCACCACAATTACATGCATGTGTACACCTCCACCAACTGTCGCAGTGATGAGATTGGCATCCATGTCACATCTGGCAATCAGTCTTCTACATATCAGTCTCATATGCATCCATGTTGCATCACTGTTGCACCCATGTCAAATACACACATGCACATGTACACGGTGCAGATACATGCAGCTGGAACCAACATCTATGTGTGACACCACAACCATGCCAACTTACATACACAGTAATCCAAACATGTGTGCTCACACATCTGTATTTGGCCTGCATGCTTACCCACACATACACCATCCATGTGTCTCACACATGAAAGCACTTGCATGTGTCAGCCTCACAGCCCTGTACATACACATCCATACATGGCCCTACAAAACCACATGTACAACCTGCACACTACTGGCGCACCACCACACGCACAGCTTCCAATCAGTATGCATGTACACTTACCGCTCGACTCCAGACGGGTCTGCCTCTAAAGGACCTGGACGTGGAGCGCTGGGCATATGCGTTCCAGGACCCTCATCTGATGTTCCGACAGGTGGCCCCGGCGCCCCTTAGCATCCGCTGCCTTCAAGAGGCGCCGGGCCTTGTTGAGGGTCCTGGACCTGAAGTCCTCCCAGCGCTTCTTGACATGTTGGAAGTTGCGGACTGCCACCCCCTCCGCGATGATTGCAGTCACGATGTCCGTCCAGATACGAGTCCGTCCTTCCTTGTCGGCGGCTGACCTTCCGAAGAGGGCATCATACTGCCCCAGGACTTGCTCCACCAGGACACCAACTTCAGTGGCAGTGAAGCTGGTGGCCCTCTGTCTCTCTGGCTGGGAGTTGCCAGTGGTGCCAGATGGCGTAGTGCCCGACATGGCAACCCCAGAGGCAGGTGTGGGTGGGCAACTGGGTCCTGGGGCTGGGCTGTGGAGCGATGGAATAGCAGTCGGGAGTCTTCGGTTCCAGCAGGGTTGGTCACAGCAACAGCACCCCGGGCTGACGTGCATGCAGCAAATGGCAGGGCACGTGGGCAGCAGGCAATCAGGCAGCAGCAGATGGCAGGTGGGAGCGTGCTCGGGGCTCTGGGGGGCAGTAATTCGGCCTCCTGGGCAGGAGCGTGGTCTTCCGTGTGCGAACGCGTGGCCAGCTTGATACGGAGTGATTTGGCACGTGAAAATCTTGCACGTCAGCGTGTAATTCGAGGAAAGGCCCTTAGCGCGTAACCGCGTCAGCATGCGTACACGATTTCATTGGACCAAAGGCCCTTAGCGTGTAAGCGCGTCTGTGACGTGCACGCGCAGGCGTTTCCCTGAACCCAAGTGCATGTTACATGTCCAAGAACTGCACGTCCGAGTGTCAGCTCGTGTAATTGGAGGATAGGGCTTTAGCGCGTATACGCGGATGTGACGTTGGACGTGAGGGCCGGCTCAAAAGGTGCGTGTAGGATGTCATTTCCTAGTACGTGATTTTCGGGGGGAGCGAGTGGGTGAATTCTGTACTTCTTGTCGGTTCACACGCGATTTACTTCACAGCGTTTCTGGTTCGTACTCCCTTTTACCTCTGACAGCTTTTTTATGATTTTCTGTTGGGCCTGTTTCCTCAAACAGCGTTCACTTCTTCTTTTGTCCTGTCTCCTCAGACAGCGTACAATTCTTCTTTTGGCGGGGGTGTTGCCAACGCGCACACGCACATATTTTTCACGCTCTTTTTACAGGCAGACGGTGAGTCGCGCACAGATTTACCAACTGTGCTTGCCCCGTGTGTTGCGTACCCCTACAGAGGTCATTGTAGGCTGCGTGTAACACGCGTACGTTCATTTTTGTGTTTCTGGGTGCCACAGCGTAGTGCAGGTTCATTTTTCCACGCACGTGGTCTACGAGGGGTTGCATGCACGTTATTTTCTGTTTTTGGGGTGCCTGTGCGTTGCGTGACCCATCATCCTTCCCCAGGGGTCACATATAGCCTTGCTAGAGCACTAGGGTACGAATTCCATCTAGTACCCTACCCCTTTGACCTCCAATTGCCCAGGACAATAGTTTACTGCAACTCCCATACGCACAACAACATCAGTGCCATGGTTGGGAGGCGACCAAGCGGTAAGGGTGGCAAATGTGGCCGAGCCTCAAGAGGTGGGCGTGGTGGGCGCGGTAGGGGATGTGGCCGGGATTTGCAGGGTACCCCTAGCCCCCCATGTGTGGAGGACCCATCAGGGACAACCATGCCCCCCCACCCCATGGTTGAGGGAAACATGGCTGACACCATCTCTGCTCAGCCCTTGTTGGACCGGCCCATTGTGGCACCTGACCTGGGACAGGGTGACTCCCAGGCTGATTTCCAGGTCGCCAAGTCTAGGCCACGAGTGGCGGTGCAAGTTAGTGTCACCAGGCCACGTGGATCAGGGGCAGGTATGTCATCTGCTGCCCCGAGTAGGCAGGGTGGGGAGGCTGCAGGGGCAGCTGCAGCTCCATCCACCCCAGCTCTGACTCTCCCAGCCAGGGCAGTATTGGTCCCAGTCCATTTTGCTAACGTTCCCTCTGACTACGTCACACTTCAGCCAATGCCTGCACCAAGTCCCATGCATGTGCATTCCCACACTCCAACTACCCAGTCCACCGGTGCTCCTGCCCCTAGTGGCCAGAACAGCGTAGGCCACTCAGGATCCCCACCACCTTCCAAAAGAAAGAGGAAGAGTGCTCGTCCAGTACAGGCTGATACCCCAGACACGGCTACGCAGTCCGGCACGCCAAGGAAGCCTAGCTTCAATGATGCCGAACGTGATGCACTTGTGCAGTATGTGTCCGCACATGACAGCGAAATGTTGATCACTTCAGGATGCAAGACCACACCTGCTCGACGTCAGGCACACTGGCAGACCGTCGCGGACATCATAAGTGGCCTTGAATTTGTGAGGACCACAGCTGGTGAGTGCTACAAGCGCTGGAATGACCTTAAGCGCAGGGCAAAGAAAAAGCTGGCCTCAAGTCATGCCGCTACTCTGGTGACTGGAGGTGGGTCTCCACAAGAGGACATTGAACTCACTGTACATGAGTCTGTTGCTGGGACCTACGTTACAGAGGAAAAGATCCAAGGTGTGGGAGATATGCCAGATTACGAGGCATTGTCCGGTGAGTGCACATGCATGTGTGTGTGATCCATGTGTATGTTGTGTGTGTGAGGGGTTCTGATTGAGTGCCAGGTGAGGGTGTGTGTGCCTGAGTGGTTTGGGTCACCCATGTGCTTCATCCAAAACATTCTGCGCCCCTGGATTTGGGTATTACAGTATCCCTTCTGCCCACAGTAGACATTTTGTGCAACATCACGCCAGTTGCCCTTGAAGTGGCATCTTGCACCAACATTGTTCCGTATTTTTCAGTGTTCATTCAGGCTGATTGTTTCAATTCCCACACTTTCACTACGCATTTCACAGCCCTATTGTCAAACAATATGTGACATGCCCATGGTACATGCCATCTGTGTGATGGCATGTGTCATGTATGTGGATTGGACATGCTACTCACAGGTCAATGTGTGATGGCACTGCTAGCCAGCATGCAGCTAATGTGTTGCTCTTCCATCTTGGTGTCATCAGTGTCTGACATTTTCCTCCCCTTCCAACTCAGTGACAGTGCATGCATGGGAGGGTTATAGTCATGTGGGACATGTGTCAATCAAGTACTGGTTCTGTAGCTTATCAGGTCTAATTGTGTGCCATGGTGCTAATGCCTGTTTCCATTTTCTGTCTTTCATGTTTTTGCAGGGGATGACGCACTTGATGCTGTTGAGGGTGAGGAGATGGTGCAGACCCAGGAGGGATCTCAGGCACGACCGGGCACCAGTGAGGGTCGGGTGTGGTGGTGGGTGAGAACCCACTCTTGCTGCAGACCGTTCTCTCCATGGGTGTCTCTGAGTGCACCTCCCCAGACCTCTATTCAGGTGTTGATTTGGATGATGAGACCTATGTGGCTTTGCAGGTAGGTTTTTCTGGAAGGGATTCTGTTCTGTACGACCCACCTGCACCAGGGGTACAGCCCACTATGGGGATGTCAGTGTTGGTAGGTCCGCCTTTGGTGGTTACGGATGCAGGGCCACACTCCGCAACATCTGATCCTGTTCCTGGGCCAGCAGATCAGAGGGGGAATGCAGTCCTGCAGCCTCAGGCAGTGCCGACACAGCAAGGCACAGTTCGCCTTGCCCCAGACAAGTGTGGTGCCCGCCGACGCGGTGGCCGTACGCCACCAGGCAATACCGCATGGGAGCAATCCATATACGGTATGGCAAACCAACAGGCAGCATCATCTGAGATGATGGCTCAAGCAATGGAGAGGGTGGCCACTTCCATTGTCCCCCCAGAAAGGCAGATGGAGCAACTACAGCAGGCAATAGACTCCATTTGCCAATCACTCAGGGAGGACATGTTGGCGTCCAACAGGGACAGACGGGCGGCCCTGGACACTCTGCGGGAAGCCATTTCTTTAGAGTCCCAGGGGCAAGCCCTGAGGGTAGAAGTCCATCACCTCAGGCAGACTCTTGTGGACCTTGAGGCTTCCACTGTCACAAGGACAGAACAGCTGCTGGAGCGGGTCACACGTACGCTCTCAGCAGAGATGCAGGCAACTCGGGAGAAGGTCCGGCATCACGTCAGGTGGTGCATGGGGATCTCCGCACCATATTCCTCCAGAACGAGACCTTCCACACCCGCATGCTTGTTGCCATGGAGGACCAGACTAGGGCTTTGCGTGGGCTGCCTCCCATAGCACCACCACCTCCTGTGGCGGCAGCAGCACAGAGTGATGAGAGCGACCACAGCGATTCTGAATCTCTCACGATAGCGTAGCCGTGCAGGCCATGAGTCCATGGAGGTGTTTTTTTTCTCGCAACATCCACTCAGGTGGCTGTTGGTGTGCACCCCGTCCTTGGACCTCCTGGGTGGCCTCCCCCACCCCCCTGTCCCCAACATGGCCATTTTTGATTTTTGATTTTTGATTTTTTTGTTACAGTGTGTTGCCTTGTAAGGCTCCCGTGGGCATCCACTGTATTCCGGCTGGGCACATGCAGGCTTGTCCTGAGTTTGGGTTAGATGCTTGGGTTCGTGAGACACACACCCCTCCTGCTTCCTTTTTCCATGGGCTTGCAAAGGGTGTGCCCAAGTGACAGTGACTTACACAGTGACGTTGGACTCCCATGACATGTGTGGGCAGTCTGTAGTCAATACTGTGTATACATTCCTATTGCATATTGTTGTAGTATTGTACACTGCATGGTGTATTGATGTGTGCTTGTGCATCCATGTCTCCCTCCTGATTTGCAGGTTCATTCCTCATGTCTTCACAAAGCCATCTACTTTGGAGATGGAGTTCATGTTGGAAGCAGTGCACTTCCAGATTTGCGTGGCACCAACACTGTACAGTTGGAAGTGGTCGATGTGCTAGCATCACCAGGTTGTAAGACTACGTATCCTTTAACTTAGTACTGTCATGTGAATGCTATGTTTGGGGTTGGGTAGCTGCATTGTAGGTGTGGTAAGTATTTTCTAATGTGTGTTGTCAGTTCTACATTAATGGGAGCATATTGTGTGTGGCCAGTTTCCATTCGGGACACTGTAATTTGTGACACTTGTGTCATGTTTTGGGGATTCCTTTGTTTGCTCTCACATAGCATGACATGCAATGGTGTGTTGGGTGGCGGTGCTGGGGAGGGGTTGGGTGACATGGCACTGTTGTCATGTTGTATCTTGCAAGGGGGTCATGGTTTTAGCAGCATAGAAGTGTGTCTTTTGATGACACAGCATTGGTGGTGTTTGTGTAGGTAGGGATGCACTCAATGGAACATTTCCAGGTGAACAATCTCAGGCTGGTATGGTTGTGACAGTTGACTGTCACTTGACTCATCATCATTGATAGTCAGCTGGTATGTGCCAGGGCTGTGTGCACTCCACAGGGGTGTGATTTTAGGTGAAGTAATTATCCACCAGCTACGTACGGGCTGCCTCACCCCGTGCCCTTTCCCCTCCCATGCGCAGTGGGCGTGCATGTGGTTGGGGATGTGGGGGCACCACCATGTCCACGGCCAGGCCCGGCGTGTTGCAACATTGTGCAGGACACATGCTGCCACTATGATCCTGCAAACTACTGGGGGAGCGGATAACAGCTGCCCGCCAGAACGGTCAAGGGAGCGAAAGCGTGACTTGAGCACTCCGAATGTGCGCTCCACTATGCCCCGGGTTGCAATGTGGGCTGTGTTGTATGTTACCTGGGGTGGCGTGGTGGGGTTCCGAATTGGCGTCATCATGTGGGTGCTCAGAGGGTAGGCACTGTCCCCTGGGGAGGTGGTGATGGGTATCATTAGTGGGGTTGTGACATTGCTCAGTATCTGACATGCATGCATGTGCAGTGGCATTTATACTCACCAAGCAGCCATGTATCGCCAGGCCGCCCAGCTTCTAGGTCTCGGTTTAGGGTTGACATTCTGTAAATGAAACTGTCGTGGGTGGGCCCTGGATAGTTGGCATATACTGAGGTGATGATTCCCTTGGCATCACATACTACCTGGACGTTGATGGAATGCCAGTGCTTGCGGTTTCTATAGATGTGCTCAGATGCCCTGGGGGGACGTAGAGCCACATGGGTGCAATCAATGGCGGCACCTAGCACTTTGGGGAATTGTGCCACCCCATAGAAATCCTGGCCGGCAGCCTGCCTTTCTGCAGGTGTTCTGGGCAGGTATATGTGCCTGCGGACTGATGGGCGTGTAGTGATGATGGCCAAGACCTGGTGTAGGCAGCGTGACTGTGTGGCCTGTGACACCCCCCCCCCACTATGGCACTTGTCCTCTGAAATGATCCAGTGGCCAAGAAGTGCAGTACATTAAGGACCTTCTCCAGGGGGCTGAGTGCTTGGGAGCACAGGGTGGGTGATGTGAGGTCATCCTCCCACTCACTGACCAGGTCGAGTATTATGTGAGGTGGAAACCTGCACCTGCCATACACATGGTCATCAGGCATCCCAAAAAGGCTGGTTCTGGGTGTAAAACTTCTGGCCCTGACTATCCTCCTCCTCCTCCTGCGGTATCCCACGGCCACTGCTGCTAGGAACAGTATATTCATCCTGGCGTCTGAGCTTGTTTGTTGTTTGCGCGTACTTTTATGATGCGTGGGTCGACGTACGCCTGCTTCCTGCTGGCGTACGTGTTTCCGGATTGGCCCGTCTTGCTGGGCGTATGCCTTAGCCACGTTCGAGTCCATGAATACGTGTTGTAGGCGAGCTTGTGAAACTTCCCGCGCACCCCAGTAATAGACGTACCCCGCTCGGCCAGGCCCAATCGCATGTGAAACTTCACGCGAACCCCTGAAATACACGTACCCAGGCCAATCGCGTGTGACACTTCCCACGCACCCCAGTAATGCACGTACCCCGCTCACCCAGGCCCAATCGCGTGTGAAACTTCCCGCACACTCCTGGAATACACGTACCCCACTCCCCCAGGCCCGATCGCGTGTAGAACTTCACGCGCACCCCAGAAATACACGTACCATGCTCCCCCAGGCCCGATTGCATGTAAAACTTCCCGCGCACCCCTGGAATACACGTACCCCACTCCCCCAGGCCCGATTACGTGTAGAACTTCACGCGCACCCCTGAAATACACATACCCCGCTCACCCAGGCCCGATCGCGTGTGAAACTTCCCGCGCACCCCTGGAATACACGTACCCCGCTCCCCCAGGCACGATCGCGTGTAGAACTTCATGTGCACACCTGAAATACACGTACCCCGCTCCCCCAGGCCCGATCGCGTGTAAAACTTCCCGCGCACACCCGAAATACACGCACACGCTATTTTTCACACAGCGGGTGTCGCTGTTTGTCGCATACCCCTTTGCTCGTCATTTTACCGAGGGGGCCACAGTATGGGACATTCATCAGAGCTGTATATTCGTGCTTTTTGTTAGCGCACATATTGGCGCACATTTTTTTCCAGCGCAGGGACGCTACTGCCTGCCTTCGTGTGGCGGACGGGTTGGGTCTGTGAGCGTCTATGACCATGCACTGATTTGCCCTATTCGATTCCATGAATACGTGTTGTAGGCGAGCGCGTGGGCGTTCCGCGCACTTGCCTCCTGTACTTCCCCTGTGACGCCCACATTTTCACGAGTTGTTCCCCATTCTGAGTGTTACGCCCCGTGTTCTGCCTACTTTTGTTATGTGCGGCGCGCTATGTGCACTTTCGCTGTGGCCTTAGCGCACGCCGTTAGATGACCTGTGCGCCGGCGTGCACCGTGCACTTTTTCAGCGCACATCCCTGATTTTACTCGCGCACGGACTTCCATGAATAGATGTGCGCTTGTTTCCCTGCAATATTCACTCTTTCACTGCGAATTGAACGTTTTCGCACGCTTGCGCCGAAATTTTCAGCACACATTAATTCCATGAATCGGCCTGATAATTGGAGTGGTGCATGCCTCATCACAGCAATCAAAACCATCTGACTGACCCATTCGCCCTACTTCTTTACCCACAGTGGACAGTTCCAGTGTCCAGCCCCCCTCACAGCAGCTGTGAAAAAGAGGGCAGAGTTGTGAAGTGCAGGCGTAAGGGGGAAGGGCACGGTACCTGCGCAACATCCCACAGCACCTGTAGAGACCCGATCCAGAGGCCACTCTCTTGCATGTGTCGATGTGTCAGAGGACATCTTGTGTACCATATCCCTAAGCCAAATCTTTTCATTCACTGTTGACGGTTGGCAATGCCAAACAGGAACACTGATATTGGACCGGAGGCATTTACAACAGACACCGGCACAGACAATGAACCCACACATGCAGTGACAACAGAACAGGCAGTGCATTTCCTGTTAGACTCTGCCACCAGTGGCAGTGGGCATGGAGTCAGGTGTGGAAAAATACAGGATGCATGGCCTGAGACCATACTACAGTGCCTGTAGGACATAGAGGCCAGGCAGGATCACAAAGTGGAGCTATATTCACAAGTTAATTCAGAGCCCTCTGCCTGACATCTGCAGATGTCATGAATTCCAGTGCTTAAATATTTCGACTTTAGCCGGTCAAGTGGCACAGTGAGTAGAGTGCTCGCTTTGATTAACGCAGGTTCGAATCCCGGCAGGGCCAAACTCAGCCTTTCATCCTTCCGAGGTCGATAAATTAGCACCACACACCGTGGGTAATAATAAGCAGCGCTCAGATACCTGAGGGTTCGTAGCACTATAAAAATGCCAAATTATTATTATTATTATCCCTTACAGGCAGACCTTGAGCAGGGGTGCAATGTGGTGGGCCAGCGAATGAGGGAGACCACAGAAATGACATCACAGGTATTCAACCTCATGTCTGGAGTCCTAGAGAGAATGGTGCAGTCCCTCAAACAAAGGGCTCTATCCCAAGGACCTATCCCATCAACCTCTGCAACATCAACAACAGAGGAGGCTTTGCAGGGCACTCCTATCTGTCGATCTGCCCAACTGTCACAACCCCCTCCCACTAGCTCACCTTCCCTTTTGTCAGGAATGGAAACGATAGTGAGATTATGCCGCAAGTGCTGGGGGTGGCAGGGTGTGTGTAGATATAGTCATTTGTAGCATGCCTAAATTCTTTGCCACTGACACTTTCCGTGCACCCAGCGGACATGCTGAAAGGCACGTCAACCCATATCCCCCCTGCACCAAGCATACTTCTCACCATCCTGGAAGCCATGAAAATATGAATCTGGTCAATGATATAATATGTCATTTATAACGCGCCTGTACACACGTGTTTCTAGGCGCGACAAGACAAGGAAGGGGAGACAACGGGAGGACAAAATAAATGATCTTTCTAGGCCATGTGCCATTCAGATCGTGCAAGTGCAGGGGGAAGGGAGAGGAGAAGTGCCAGGGGGAGGGGAAAGGAGAGTGCAAAGCATAGCTCAAGTGCTGCTGGGTTGACGGTTCTAATGAAGTGCAAGGGGTAGGGGACTGTAGGGTAGCAGATACAGTCCCTAGTGCGCGATAGGCCCGGAAGCAGTGCATGGGGCTACTGGTTGTGAAGGAGCCTGGTCCCATAAGGTTCAGAGGAAGGCCAGGTACCAGTAAGTGCAGCAGACAAGAGCATCAGCAGAGGAGAGACAGAGAAAGCAGAAGCCGAAAAGAAAGGTCTTGAGTTGCTTCCGGAACCTGAGGTGGTCCTGCTCAAGTTTGAGAGAGGCAAGGAGGCTGTTCCAGAGGGAGGCACCAGCCTACTCCCCACTCTCAACCTGGAGCGTCTGATGTGCAGAGAGTTTGAGATGAAAGAGCGGATGGCTCGAGAAGGAATGTGTTGAGGAAGAGAGAGTTGGATGTAGTGTGATCCCGGGCTCCAGAAAGCCTTGTGGGCAATGCAGAGGGTCTTGAACTTGATCCTTGCAGGCCCTGGGAGCCAGTGGGAAGATTTCAGGGCTGGAGAGATACGATCCCTGGGCTTGAGGCCAAGGACAAGTCTCACAGTCCTGTTCTGGATTAGTTGCAGATGGGGAGAAGAGTAGAGGCAGGAATATTTAGAAAAAGGCTGTTGCAGTAGTCTAGCTTCGAGAGAACCAGGGCTCTAGAGATAGTGAGCCTCTGGGGAAAGTGGGAAAAGGAAGAATACCTCTGAGGAGTTGCAGCTGGCAGTGGGACTTCTTAGGGATGTCTGTGATATGAGGAGAGAAGGAGAGGGTGGAGTCGAAAATTACTCCAAGGTTTTTTGCCTCGCAGGAAGGTGCAGTTAGAGGGTCCAAGGAGGGCAGCCATAGTGAAAGAGGAAAAGCGGTAGCAGGGGTCCAGGAATGTGCAAATAATTTCCACATTCCTGGCAGCAAAGGTGCTTCAGAGCGTACGCATGTCGCAAATCATCTACATGACGGGAACAGGTCATTTTTGCATGGCAATGGACTTCTTACATCCACCCCCTTATATTCCCACTGTTCTGGGTGAGGGGTCAGTAATGCGAGGAGGACAACTGTTTGATGATTTGTTATCTCATGCCATTTTATTCTTAGAAACAAATAACTACTAGTTCTCTGGTTATTCTGGGTGTGGGGGGGGGAGTGAGGGGGACAAACAGACCTGGCACAAGGCCGACTAATATATATGGAAAGAAAGAAAGAAAGAAAGAAAGAAAGAAAGAAAGAAAGAAAGAAAGAAAGAAAGAAAGAAAGAAAGAAAGAAAGAAAGAAAGAAAGAAAGAAAGAAAGAAAGAAAGAAAAATCTGTACTGATCTCAGTCAATTATTAGGTAACAATGTACCAATTAAATACGCCAAAGCTCTTCACAAGAAATCATGTATTTAAAAAACACAATAGTTTAATGGAAGTAAAATTAACAAAGAAATTATGTGTTACCCAAAAAGATTTTTCTAAAATATTTTTTACAGAGCTCTATGCGTTTCGGGTATCTAACCCTTCTTCAGGGGCACAAAATCAACTAAGTCATAGTTCCAGATTCTTCCATTTCAAATCTACAAATCATAAGCTACAAAATCTATAGACTCCCATATTAAGGAGCCAACATTCACCTCGATTCAATAGGTAGTGTTATCTAAACAGCCAATGGGCTGCTTGTTATTAATTATGGGGCAAAAAGCTGCTCTCAAGCATTGTAGGGTCAAGAATAATACACTACAAAACAAGAAGGAAAGTGGATAATAAAATCATGCTATCGGGTATTTGTCTAAATTGCAGTATTATGCCTTTTAGGGTATCACCAAACGTTACCTCTGAATCCAAGTTAGGAAGTTAACTGAAGGTATTCCTCAGTAATTGAACATCTGCGTCATAGCAGTGGTACCACACTTGTATTAGGCCAGCAGATGGGTTTATCTGAATAAAATATTGAGGGATGTCACCATATAGTATTGAATTTAGATATATGAAAACTATATGTTAGAAATATGTCTGCACCAAGATTTGACCGGTTCTGATGTAGTAAGCAGATGGCAGTTCTTACCCTTAACTAAATGCTCTATGGGGCAGCAGTTATTCACAGCGTAATGTTTGCTTCTTTGAAAAGATGATACCACACATTGGGCCTATCAGAGTAATCTATCCTGGTAAAGTTTGAGGAATATCGTTTAGAAAGAAAAGAAGGTAAATATCGATGTTCGCCTGATTAGCAGGTATAGGCCTGTGAATTCTGGATGAAATCCTACAGGAACATTACTGTTCCTCTCTTAACCATGATTCTTCAAAGCTTCAGTGCGGGAGCCAGCGTTTTGCTGGGTACTGTGATGTCATTGCATGCATGCGTGATGACGTTACATGTAAATATTGAGAAGTGCAGGAGCGCGCTATGTTTACCAATCCTGTGTGTCTATATTATTCTATAGTAAATCCAGTTGCATGCATACAAAGTTAATATATTCACAGGGCAATATAAGTGCAACTATCCAAGATCTTACAATTTCTCAATATAATACATCCACGCATCCATTACACAATGGAAAATGGCAACCCCAAATTGCACTTCCTTGATGTTGAACTCGAAGTATTAGAGAACGGTATACTGACAAATATTTTTCGCAAAAAGACTGATGTTAACAACACTCTACACTATCTGAGTCACCATCCAAGACATCAAAAGGACAATTT
This sequence comes from Ambystoma mexicanum, assembly GCF_040938575.1. Lineage (NCBI taxonomy): Eukaryota > Metazoa > Chordata > Amphibia > Caudata > Ambystomatidae > Ambystoma > Ambystoma mexicanum. Next base: position 464,851,703 of record NC_090921.1, read on the forward strand.
AGCCTACAGCCAATTCTTAAGACAGAGAGAAATAATCTCGGACGAGACTACCTTCATAATGGAATGTGAGAAGTTGACAAAAAGATACAAACAGAAGGGTTATTCCTGGGAAGTAGTCAGGACAGCAAGACTAAAAGCTCAACAACGGACACGTGATGACCTTCTAGTCCCTAAATACAGGAATTTAGATACATAATTTTTGTACTCGATGAAATACTCAAGCCAAAGCCATCACATGACGAGATTATTGAAGAAAAATTGGAGCTTAATTCAACTTGATCCCCAGATGAGCAAACTCTTCCCGAAGTCACCGATGATTGCCTACAAGAGGGGCAGAAATGTAGGCGAACCAGTAGATCAAAGCATAGAAACCATCCAAATGCCCGCAGTTGGTCTTACACAAATGAAAGAATTGTACCATTATGTGTTTAAGTTGCAATAATTGCAACAACATTATGAAGGGCACTTATGTAAGACATCCAAGTTCAGGCTCCAAGATTAAGTTTAGGGATTTTGCAACTTGCGACACTAGCTGCATAATGTATGGACTAAGCTGCCCTTGTGGGATTTTCTATGTGGGACAGACTACCAGATGTGCCAAAGAAAGGTGGAACGAACATGAAAGCAATATCCGTATGCACAAAACGTCACCAGTTGCCAGACACTTTACTTATCAGAGGCACACAGTAGCCCAATTGCAGCTTGTGATATTGGAAGTGGTGACCAAACCACAGGCGCAGGGATCTCAATAAGAGACTAACCTAAAGAGAATTGATTTCGATTGATAAATGATAATCTCTAAATCCAAATGGGATGAATGAGCAATTTTACTTGGGAGCCTTCCTATAATACATCCAACAGACCCTATCTCCATTTCCGTTCACATATGTGACTGATTTGGGTCATGATCTCAACCCTATAGTTTTAACTATTATGTAATATAAACGGAGAGCATTTCAAAACCTCTGTATAACCTATTATTGAGAACTCTGTATGTGGATAAGTACAACCATGAACACTATATGATGATACCATATGACCCTGTTCGAGAAGATTCATATACACAACATATACATCTTTTGTCCAGATGTAATGTATTATCTAAATCTTATGTCTAGTAGGTTAAGAATGTGCAAACATATTTCCTTGAATATCGGATCTGTAAGAAATCCTCAACCAGTTCTGTGAATCGCCAGATTGCTATATCTTGAAGAACAATTTGTTGTACCTCACATATGTTTAATGACCTCTTTCTGAGATTGAGGATCGGTCCCGTAGAGTTTTTTTCAACCATGTATTCGTGAATGGCACACCACACCTGTAAACATACAAGACCATCAAGAAACATACTGCCTCAGATCGCTATACCAACAGACTGTGAACATATTAACAACTTTTGTCCAGATTTGATGTATTATCATAACCATATGTCCAGTACGTTGCAAATGTGCAAACACATCATCTTGGAGATCGGAGCTGCAAGAAACTTGAAACTGATTCTGAGAAATTCCAGATTGCTATACCTTGAAGAAAAATGTGTTGTAACTAGCATATGTATAATGACTCCTATCTGTGATTGGGTATCTGTCCTGTAGAGGTTTGTTCAATGTCTACTTGTGAATGCCATACCACACTAAATATACTAGACCACCAAGAAACATACTGTCTTTGATCGTTATACCAGCAGAGTGTGAATATATTAATGGTGTATGCATGCAACTGGATTTACTATAGAATAATATAGACACATGGGATTGTTAAATATAGTGCGCTACCGCGCTTGTCAACATTTACATTTGACATCATGCACCCGGCACGCACCATTCAGGGTGGCCATTTTCGAACCGCACCGCGAGAAGCTGGTGTTTCTCACATGGAAGCAAAGCTTTGAAGAATCAAGGGTAAGAGAGGAACAATAATGTTCCTGTAGGATTTCATCTAGAATTCACAGGACTATACCATTTAATCACGCGGAAATCTATATTTACCTCCTTTTATCTACACGAAATTTCTGAAACTTTACCATGATAGATTACCCTGATGTGTCAAATTTGTGGAGTCATCCTTTCAGAGATGCGAACATTACGTTGTGGATAACTGCTGACCCATAGAGCATTTTGTTAAGGGTAAGAACTCTCATCTGCTTATTTCATCAAAACCGGTCACATCTTGGTGAAGACACATTGCTTACATATAGTTTTTCATATATCTAAATTCGATACCACATTGTGACATCCCTCATTCTTTTATTCAGATAAACCCATCCACTGGCCTAATTTAACCGAGGTACCACTGCCATGACACAGATATTCATTTACTGAGGAATACCCTCAGTTACCTTCCTACCTTGGATTCAGAGGTAAGGATTGGTGATATCCTAAAAGGCATAACACTGAGATTTAGACTAATACCTGATAGCATGATGTTTTTATCCATGTTCCTCTTGTTTTGTAGTGTATTATTCTTGACCCTGCAGTGCTTGAGAGTAGCCTTTTGCCCCATAATTAATAAGAAGAAGCCCATTGGCTGTTTGGACAATACTACCTAGTGAATCCAGGTGGATGTTTCCTCCTTAATATGGGAGTCTATTCATTTTTTTACATGGACTATGTAGATGAGATCAATAAGCAAATTAACTCTACTTTTGATTTGTAGATATGAATTGAAGAATCTGGAACTATGATTTAGTTGATTTTTCGTTCCTGAGGAATGGTTAGACACCCGAAACGCATTGGGCTCTGTAAAAAATTGTTTTTAAAAAGTTGTTTTTTTAACACATCATTTCTTTGCTCATTTTACTTTGAATAAAACTATTGTGTTTTTTAAATACATGATTATTGTGAAGATCTCTGGTGTTTTTAATTGGTACATTGTTACCTAATAATTGCCTGAGATCAGTTCAGTCGTGTGCAGGGGACGCAAGGGTCCTTAACTTTAGGACTCTTTCTTTCTTTTCATACACTTGTATCTTAGGCCAATAAACTGTTATAAACTTCACAGTGCAGTTAGGTTGTTTTCACTGTTAATATGGGGAGAATCTCGGATTGGGTAATACTTGTTCTCTTCTTCAATTGTTATATACTTTAACTACTTTAAATGAAAGATATGCCATGTTAGGATAAAGAATAGGAGTCAATCTTTCTTTAGAAATCAAAAATAGGCACATGCTGTCAACCTCACTGTTTTTTCTCCGGTATCGGATACCAGTTCCTCCTCCTCACCTGAAGTGCTGCAACTGGTGTGGGTTTCCTTCCTTCTTCCCCTTCTGCAGTATGGTCTACCTGGGAAGGAAGCCACTATGTGTGCTTATGCAGCTAGCGAGCAGTGGGTTCTTCCCGGGAAGCAACCAGAAGAGGGGAAAAAGCCAGGTATGGCATAAAAAAAAACATGGATGGTACAGTAGAGCTGTGCTGGTCTGCACTAGTCTTGAATTGACGGATGATTGCCAGTCACTAAGATCTGCTCCAGGAAAGAAGAGCAAGCTCCAGATCTTGACTGAAGGACAGTGTTCCCAGTGTGGAAGGAGCGTTGGTTAGTGTCCATGGGAGAAAGACAAAGGGAAGTGAGACTCCAGGAGAGAAATCCATAAGCCAGAGAAGAAGCCATGAACAGAGGGATGCCAAAGAGAATCTTGAGAGGCAGGGGGAGCAAAGCAGTCTGTGAAGTGTGCTCCGGAGAGCGTGAGCAGAGACGGGAGCAGGGAGAGAGGGTTGCCGAACCCAGGAGGCCGAAAAAAGAGAGAGACCCTCAGGGACAGAGCCGGGAAACCAGGAAAAGGAGAAAAAGCAAGAGGCATGGGCGAAGCAGGGCAAAGGGTACAGAAACTAGTGACCAGCAAACTAAGAAGGCTAATGGGTTGCAACACATAGGCTGTCGGGAGAGGGCTGGCTAAGTAGCTCCCAGCTGCAGCCTTGAGGAAAAGGAACTAGACCACATATTGCTGTATGGCGAACAACGTGATGTACTCTTTAATGGAGGCACAGCCTCCATCTCTTCCACAAACGCCAGCCCGGGAGCATGACACATGCAACCACTTCTTGATATCATTTAAAGATCAATATTTAGTTGTATTCCCATGTGAAACTAAAGGATAGAGTTCACGCCATCTTTGGGAATCACAATTAGGCGCATGCAACCATTCTTTGATGTACTTTTCACAAGTTAAGGATTGTAACTCTTGTATTGTCAAGGTTAGGTATTCAGGAATGGTCTTAGCAGCGTTCCCACTCCCTAATTAGGGACACGTGACTACTCCGTCAAGCAGGAAGAGTCTTTTAATGACTGTAGCAAATAGCAAATAGGGAGAAAGGCAGGTAACACAGTTCCCCATATTACAGAAAGGTTGAGGGGGTTCACAGTGCGTACCTTGGCTAAATATAGATAAGGAAATCTTAATGAGAAGCTTGCCATCCCTCACAGCAGGGGCAGGCATGTGGATTTATGCTCTTGAGAAACAGACAGCATGGATTATTCTGGCTGTAGGAGATAAGAAAAGCATGTTTGGCTCTTTATTGCGTGAACAGGTGGACAGACTTTGGGCAAAGGCAGGGTATGATGGGGTAACACTCAGCAGCAATACCCATGATGGCACACCATTTAATACTTGTAAAGCACACATATTGAAGGCACTGAGGGAAATGTACCCATACATGTCAGACATGCAATCTATTTCAGCTCATGCAATGAGACCAGATAGGAACCTGCACATTACATTTAACAGATACAGGAGATCTGGTGGTTAGAGACACAACAACCATGGGGTAGGTACATCCCTGTTTTTTCACATATTGTCCAGTGGTCTCCCTGCAGATGTACAGACAGAATTGGGGACGGTGGTGTGCATTTAGACTAAAGGATGGTCCGAGATACAAGCAGGCATAATACACCATTGTAGAAAGATACAGGATAATGAGAGAAGTAAAGTAGACCAAGCAGAGAAGGCAGAAGCAAAGTTGGCACAGAAAAAAATTGCTAAATTCAGTTTGGAAGGAGCAATAATTACAAAAACCACAGAAGGGCAACACATGCAAAACCCACTGGATGGGGGCGTTGGAGAGATGGGGTACTATGGGATACCTTCCACAGGGAGGATATATTCTAAAACAGGTTATTTTCACAAGGAAGGGGGCACTTCCAGAGAGGCAGGGGGACAGGGTTTGGATATGGAGGAGAAAGACCCAGGTTCATAGCACAATGTTGGCTTTGCGGGAGAATGGGACACTTTGCACAAGAGTGCAGGAGCAGAAATCAAGTACAGTATGGCCCTGGTGGTATCCCAGTGTATCAGACTATCATCTATTCACCACAGATGCAACCCCCACAGATGCAACCACCACTGTTACAGCCTCGACAGATGCAATCCACATTTCCCCCAAATACACAAAGTGTCCAGGTGCAGATGGCCCTAGTTGCCCAGATGCCCCCAGTTGCCCAAATGCCCCAATTGCCCAAACTACACATAGTACTGGTCAGCAGCAGTTGCCCCAATACCCACAACCAAATCCCCTCCATGCACAGGCACAAACCCCCACTCAGCAATGAGACATAAATGTGTTACCTCTCAGGGTGCAGTACCACACTACACAGGAGTGACAGAGTTGGGAGGTAGCCCTTTTACATTCCTAAGCACAGACTCGACTCGACAGAACATTCTTTGTTTTTTGGTCGACACAGGAGCTCCCAAGTCTTGTATTAGGAAGGAAGGTTTCCTCTGTCGGACTGAATAATGAACATGCAGGGATTATCTGGGGCTGTTGTCACGGTTTATTTCACTGAAGATGTACCCCTTACCACAGGTATACAGGAAGTTGTAGCTTGCTTGTTATATTCAAAACAATCACCAATTAACACATTGGGGAGAGATATTATGAGTAAACAATGCAATTTCATTAACCGAAAAGGACATAGTGTGTACCACCCCAGATGTGTATTATACACCGCCGTTGCAGTTATACAAGCATTCTGCAGTCACATCATTCTGCACCACTTTACCCTGAGCTATTCCTTTATGGGGTGCAAGTGTTGTTAGGATGGGTGCCCGGGATCAAAGAACACACATTTTGATTACCCACAGAATGTTTGTTCAAACCAGCAGTTCCGAAGGAGTTAGCACCAGGCATCACTCTTATAATATACTTAAGTCAGCACTCACAAAGAAAGACACGCTAATTTTGCATGCTGCAGATGAAGATGGCATTGAATGGCACACTGTTGTATGCATTGACCCAGAGCAAGGCTTGACAGACTTTACTGATGAATAGCTTTTTGTAGATGATGTTGACGTAGGGGATACGCATACCATGTTAGCTGGTTGTAGAACACAGAGCTGTTCTCCAGAAGGTACTTCTTACAAAAACCCTATCAGCACACTTACAAGAGGATTTGGAGAGTTTGCTGTGAGTGGTCAGCAATGAGAGGCAGACACAAAATTGAAATGTTCTCAATATTTACAATTTCTATTGAAATTCAATGGGTTTGGAAAAAAGGCTTGTCTTGCCCTAACTAAAAGAGAATTGATCTACCGATGAAAACAAAACTAAAATAAGTTGACCTAGTGTCAAAAAAGCATCTGGACCTCACATTTACATACACAATCAAAAGGTACAATATAAATTCTATCGTCACTTCAACTAAGTTGTGCAAAATGTATGTATTCAGTTTCAACAAAACAACCCTTGTCTCTAGGATTTAGTTTCCCTTCCCTTGCATGGTTTCAGGAAAAAGGCATTTGAAATACTGTTTCAAGGGTAATGAAAACTACTCTTTCCTGGGTATTCTCCTTAAAATGGCAAGGTACATGTTCTTTTTACAATATGGGTTGACATATGTTGAAAGACACTCCTTTATAGTCTTTAGGATCGCCAAAGCAAAAGTGTTCAGTTTTAACAAAGGTTTGGTTTCATAAAAGTTATTTTCAACAACACATTGGATTTCCTGGTGTACTCCCTTGTCAAGAACTCCTACACTGAAATGTCCAATTTCAACAAAGTCCTAATAGAACAAAAACTATTTTCCAACACAACATTGCATTTCCTGGTATACTCACTTGCCAGGAATTTCCCCCCTCTGACTCACACTGATCCCCTGGTGTACTCTCCTGCCAGGTATCTCTTGCAAAAATGTTTCAGTACCTGATGCTCTTATTAGGTCTCCCCGCAACATTCACTTATCTCTTACATGTTTTCATAATTGCACCACTTCAGTGGAACAACCTTGTTGACTTGAGTTAACACTTGCACCAATTTTCACCCACGCTGACATCCCTTGTATGAGGGTTTGTTCAAGCACCTTTTGTCAACCTCTCTTACAATATCTCTTGGCAATGCTTGTTCCAGGTTTCCCTCAACTGACATCTCATGTCAGGAGAATTGTACAACTTCTACCTCTTTGCTTCTCTTACAATGTCTCTTGGATTATGGCAATGGGAGTTCCATGGTTCCTCCAACTGACATCTCGTATCACAAGAATTTCCCTGTGTTTGCCCTCTTTTTCTCTCTGTAATGTCTTTTGGCTTATGGCAATGATGGTTCCCGGTTTCCCTCAACAGACATTTCTTATTAGGAGAATTGCACTGTGTTTTCTCTCTTGTTCTCTCTTAAATTCCATTTGGTCGGTGTCAAAACATATATTTAATTGTCCACGCACCTGTCGGAAGGCCCAGGGTCACCACTATTACAGGGCCAACTCACCAGTATCTCCTGGCAACTCTGACACGTGGTTTGTTGCAGCGGCAGAGTTTTGCTTCAGGTATGACTTCTACAGCTGGCCAAACCTCTTTCCAGGTCCTCTGCCGGCTTCGTGGTCCCTCGACCGATATGGGCGCTGCTTTCTGCTTTTACAGCGTCGTGGACAATCTTTCTTCGGCTGCCGGTTCCCTTGCTGCACTTCCCCGGAAGCAGACAGACTATGTTGGGTCTTCTGCCACTCTGGTACGTCGAATTGACAAGCGGCAGGCCCAGAGCACCTCTCCCCTCTCCAGCATGGGTGTCTTCGGTCCGGCCACTTGCTGTGGGAGTGTCCTTTTCTCCCGAGACCCTTGACTTTCCTTCAGCTTCAGGCCTTAGTCTCCTGCCGCACTTCGACAGCTCTGCAATCACTGCAATGCAGCTCACATGGAGAAAACTCAAACTTCTGTACATTTTCCGCTGAACAGTCTCTGCAATTGGAAGTTTAACAGAAAAGGACTCTATCAGAGCTTGCAGGTGAAATCTGCTGTCTCCATGCTCTAGTATCCCTTCGATCCTGTCAGCCTTTGGTTTCCTTTTTACTACTGCTACTCCAACCAGCCTTGCAGTCCTCGTTCCAACTCCTTCTACTACTCCTCTCTGGCTGGGTCCTTTTATGCTTCCCAGCTTGCTTAACTGGCTTCAAGTGTGAACCATTAGGTTCAATTGCCTGACTCCTACAATGGCTGTTAGGCTTCATTGACTGACTACCATATCTGCATGCCTCTTCAGCCCTCTTCTTCGTCTCAGTCCCCCTAGGATTCCGGGACTTGTAGTTTTCCCCATAAAAGTTAGGTTTTTCAACTTCAAAAGTCTTTTAAAGGTAGATGTTATTTCCTTAATATTCTTAACAGAGGGGCTGTGAGATTTAACTTTCCCAGAGGAAGATGGTGTAGAAAAGACAACAGTTCCATAATCCTTTTCCTTGCACATATAAGGGTCTTGTTTTTGATATCATGTGTTCTCAACTTATAAGTTTAAATTTCACAACTTTAGATCTCATATCAGTGTCAGAGACATTACAATGACAATAAGCTATGACCTCCTTTTGGTACAGTGGTAAATCTCTCTCTGTCAGAGGAGGAATATTGTGTCTCACCCCACGGAATTCCCATACCACCCTGAGCCATGCCTCCTACCAGGTGATACTACCGCAGTATACCACCCCCAGGGTTGGGATAAGAAACATCTGCCTTACCTTTGCCACCTAGGAAGAGACTTTAGGCAGGGTTTCAGTGAGAGATCTGTAGGATTCGTAACAAAAGCCAGTGCTTTCTCCAGCACAGAAAACCCAATTCATCAGAGAACTACTTAACTGTACACAAGGGAAAGGCCCACCCTCCTCAGGAAAGAATATCACTGATCGAGAAAGTTGTTACACACATAAGCACACTCGCAAGCATGCATGCACTCGCTCATTCTCTCCACAGGTGCTATGGATCCTAGATCATGCGTTCATGTTCTTTCTCTGGACAGATGGACAATGGGATCTTTGCAGTGGAAGGTTTCTGAAAAGGACCAGCTTCCATCCTCTCATTCATCACATATCTGTCTCAATGGATGCTTGGAATGTGGTGGACAGCCTGCAGACAGGACCTGAGAATGCAGTCTTTGTGACTTCTAAGACAAGCTCCAGCACATAAAATTCACTGAGCTCAAGAAAGGCATTCTGTGCTAAATCCCTTGCTCCCTCAACTCCAATTTACGGTCATCCAAGTCAAAACAGACATAATGGGCCTCATTACAAGTTTTCCAGTCCGGAAACAACGGTGCCAGTAAGTTTACCAGCACTGTTGTTTCCAGACTGGCAAATTACGAGTCTGCTGACAAGTGCTGTTTCACCCACCAGGTCTAACCTTGGAGGGCGGAACGGCTCCCGCCAGCAGACTTTCACGTAAACACTGGCACCATTATAAACGGTGCCGGTGCTACCAGGATCCCCATTCCCGTGTAGTCCTATCGGACTACACGGGAATGGGGATCAACATGTAACTGGCACCTGACTTACCGGTCAGCCGAGACTGTAATACCCCGGTTATTCCGGCAAGTCAAGTGCCGGTAAATTACTATGGGTCCGGCGGCAGCCTGCCGGTTTTTACCAGCACGCCTTCCTCCGGACTCGTAATGAGGCCCAATGACTGCAAAGTTATTTCTGACAAAGTAATAGGCATGCAGCCCCATTCTTTTTAGGCTTTTTTTAAAGCCTCTCCTCTCCCGATGCCAGGGTTGTCTGGATTAAGACAGACAAAGCTGGCAAAGAGAAGGAAAAACCCAAGGAAAACACCTGTGGGAGTAAAATACTTTGTGTTGTTTGATGTGCTGAAGAAGCTGGATGGATGTCCTGGATGAAGCTCAAGAGACAGCAGAGTTCAAGTCTCTACTGAAGTCTGAATAGTAGAGCAATGCCAAGAGTACTGGAGGCAAAAGGGATTGGAGCCAAGCAAACGCATGCTGTGCATAAACCCACGAATTACAGGAGGCACTGAAGTTAAATTGAAAGGCAGGGTAGAGGAAGCAAGGATGCACAAAGGCGTGACAGCAGGAAAAACGGGTGTAACAAGACAGAAAAAAGTCACAGTAGAAAGGAGTGTTACCGCAACAGGGGTAAGTTGCAATGCAAGGCATTGGGCCTCATTACGATTTTGGAGGTAGCCATGCCGCTATTGGCGGCATGGCTGCCGCCAAAATTGGGTCCGGGTCCGGGTTCCCAGAATGGGGAATAACCGGGCCATTCCAAGTTCGGAGGGCCCGGTAATTCCTCCCTCCAGGAACCCGGGCCCGGACCTTCCCCATTCCCATTTCAGCCCCCATAGGGCTGAATGGGAATGGGGGAGGGAGCTAACAACGGGCCGATTACGACCGGCCCGTTGTTATCTCCCTCTTCCCTTCGCGGGACCCACTCTGCACGTAAAACCAGACGTGCAGAGCGGGTCCCGCGAGGGGACCTCGTAATGTGGCGGAATGGTGTTAACGGGTCCGCATCCTTTTGCGGCACCCGTTAACCCATTCCCCCACTCTCGTAATGAGGCCCATTGTGTACGGGTGTCTGTTTTGTGAGTCGCCGGGTGGAAGCTCCTCCTCCAAAGGCTCAGCACCCAATTGCAGGCCTAACGCCATGTTGTGGTTGGCATATGTGATCCAGTTTGTTGGTTGGTGTCCACCGCAGGGCGCCAGGTTGGGTCTGGCTAACATGAACTAACTTAGTGGTTGGCAATTTCCAGAGACTGCCATATCTTGGTTGACAAGTTGTTGTTCACGGTTGGTGGGTTGCACGCCGCCTGTCGAGTAAGGACCAGGGACGGGGCCTAGTTCTAACATCATACCCCCCGCCCCCCGCAACCCGAGTTATACTCGGTTTTCAGGGCTGTTGACAATGGAAACGGTACAGCAAGGTAGGTGCGTGAACATGAGTGGATGGTTCCCAGGTTCTTATTGAAGGTGGATATCCCTTCTAGTGTATAAGGTACTGCAGCTTTCCTCAATGGAAACGGAAATCGCAGAGTTGCTCAAATTTGTATTCTTGTTGTTGATTACGGAACACAGGAGGATGTGGAAGAGTCTGGTGGTATGCTGAAATATCTGGGTACACGGGTTTGAGTAGGGATGAATGAAATACAGGATCTATGCGTTTCCAGAATGGAGGTAGTTGTACCTTGAAAGCCACTGGATTTATTTTCTTAGATATCGTAAAAGGTCCAAAGTATCTGCGGGCAAACTTGCCCCTATGAATATGGGCTGGTAAGCAGTAGCTGGACAACCAGACTTGATCTCCTGTTTGATAGGAAGGGTCAGGGCTGCGATGCTGTTTGGCATAGTGGTTGTCACTTTTGCGCCCTGCAGTCAGGTGTCACATGGATATTTTCTGAGTTTCATGCAATAGAGAGATGGTTTCCTCAACAGCCGGTATGGATGAACTATTGCTTGGAATAGAAGGAATCCATGAGGGGTGAAATCCATAGTTGCAATAGAAAGGGGTCATACCAATGGAGTTGTATAGGGAATTGTTGTATGAGAATTTCACAGATGGTAATAAGTCGACTCAATCATCTTGGATGGCTGAGCGAAACAATGCAGATATTGATCCAATCTTTGATTGGTACGTTCAGTGATCCCATTGGATTGAGGATGATAAACTGATGACATGGAAACAAGGATTCCTAAGTTCTTACACAGGGCTTTCTAGAAGGCTGAATCTTTACTGATACCCTCTATCAGAGATAATGGATTTCGGCAAGCCATGGATCTTCAAGATTTCTGCCGTGAAGATTTTGCTCATTTCCAAGGAGGAAGATATTTTCAGGCAAGGTGTGAAGTGGGCCATCTTGGAATATGTGTCTAGGGTCACCACGATGGTGTTATAGTTCTTGGAAGTAGGCAGATCAATGACAAAATCTGTGGCTATAATTTTCCAAGGACGTGATGGTATTAAGGGTTGTAGTAGTTTACCATCAAGTCTTTTTCGGGGTATCTTGACTTGAGCACAGATCAAGCAAGATCTGCAGTATGATATGATATGATATGGCATTTATAACGTGCCTGTAAAAAGTGTTTACTGTTCTACTTGACACGTAATTTGAGCCACCAGAAGGGACGTCTAATCAAGTGTACGGTGGATTTAACACCTCTATGGCCTCAAGTTTAGAGCTGTGACACATATCTAGTATCTTGCACTGCAAGACCTCTGTAGGTATGTACAAGGGAGAATCATGGAACCACAGCCCTTTGTTGTTTGTCAATTGACACAGCATGGCATCCGTTTGATTGCAGGCTTGTTGGATTTCCTTTAATAAGGTTTGTACGAGGACCACAAAGGTTTAGTGAGGAAACATTTTCTTACACTTTGCAGGTTTTTCAAGAGACAAAGAATACATTGGTGATAAAGTGTCTGCTATTGTGTTTTCTGTGCCTGAAATTGAAATTAAGGTGGAACTGAAACTGAGAGAAAAAAAAGGCCCGTCGAGCTTGGCGGCTGTTCCGACACACAAATGATTGTAAAAGTGCAAGATTGCGATGATGAGTTCTAAGTTATGTTTCTTGTTTGGCTCCCAATAAATGATGTCTCCACTCTTTGCAGGCCAGTTTCAGAGCCAGGAGTTCTTTTTAGAGGACTTAATAATTCATTTCTGTTGGTGAAAGAGTCTTGGAGTAGTAGGCCAGTGGGTGTTCTTCCTGGTCCGATAGCTTTTGTTTAAGGATTGCTCGTATGGCTCCAACTGAGGCATCCGCCTGAATGATGAACAGCCTATCTGAATCAGCAGGAACCAGGATGGGTGCTGAAGTAAACTTCTTCTTAAGTGATACAAAAGCCTTCTCAGCCTTAGGATGCCAGATGAAGGGAGTATTCTTTTTCAAGAGTGAGATGATAGGATGAACCTCCTGCAAAAAGGACGGAGTGAACTTCCTATAAAAGTTCACCAGACGTAAGAACCTCTGGACTTCCTTGACATTTTGTGGGCTGTTCCATCGGAGAATAGCTGAGACGTTGTGTGGATCCATTCAAACACCTGCGGAAGACAAAAGGTACCCCAAATATGGCACCGTTGAAGTGTCAAAATAGCATTGTTCGGGTTTAACCTGGAAATGGTTCTCTTGCAGACGATGGAGGACAGCCTTGACATGAGATACATGTTCCGTTGGTGAGTTGGAATAAACCAAGATGTCATCTAAGTACATGATGACATTGTGAAATAAGAGATCTAAGAAGAGACAATCCATATAGCGTTGAAAGACTGTGGGTGTATTTGCGAGACCAAAGGGCGTGTCAGCGAACTCAAAGTGACCAAAGGGTGTCTTAAAAACCGTTTTCCACTCATCACCTGGTTTTATGCGAATCAAATGGTAGGCACCCCTAAAATCTAGTTTGGTAAAGATTTTGGTGGATTGTACTGCATCAATGATATCTGTGATGAGTGGGTGTGGATTTTCATCCTTTTTAGTGACTGAATTTAGACCCCTATAATCCAGACAGGGTCTTATATCGGTGGTGTCTCTCTTTGATATGAAAAAAACAGAGCCACCTGCTGGAGACACAGACTCCCTGATTAAGCCATTCACCAGATTATGTTAAATATAGTTCTTCAGGGCTTCTTTCTCCAGGGGTGTGAGATGAAACATCTGATTAAATGGCACTGAGGTATCTGGCATCATAATTATTGCACAGTCTTCATGTCTGTGGACTGGTAAGGACTGTTTGAGCCTTCCATTCCATGTAGGAATTATGGAGCATGAGCCAGGGAATCCCCAAAATCAAGGGAAAATGAGCTGTCTGTATTATGTCAAAGACTATGGGCCTCATTACAGGTTTGGCGGTAGCCATGCCCTTAATAAGGGCATGGCAGTCTCCAAACCCGGGTCCGGGTTAACTGAATGGGGAATTACTAGGCCATTCCGAGTTCGGAGGGCCTGGTAATTTCTCCCTCAGGGAACCCTGGGCCCGGACCTTCTCCCTTCCCATTTGAGCCCCCGTAGGGCTCAATGGGAATGGGAGCAGGAGCCAACAATGGGCCGATTACGACCGGCCCGTTGTTAGCTCCCTACCAGGCGTCCTTACCGGGTCCCGCGAGGGGACCTCGTAATCAGGCTGAATGGGAATAACGGGTCCGCATCCATTAGCGGACCCCGTTAACCCATTCCGCCTGACTCGTAATGAGGCCCCATGATTTCTGAATTATGATTTATCGACATGTCGATGGGATGGGAGAGGTATTGTGAATAATTAGACCACTAATCAATTCCCTACCGTGCACTCCTTCCACAGGTACAGGAATGATTTTAGTAGAGAGGGGGATGTTATTTTGAGAGGCTCAGGTGGTATCCACAAAATGTCCCGTCGCCCCTTGTCACTGTTTTATTACACGTCACACTCCAGCCAGGGACTCCTTCCCCGACAATGAATGTGGCGTACAATAAAGTGCTTTTTATTTTTAATAAGCCACAGGTTCTTTTTTTTTTTTTAAGTAGACATCAAACCCGTCTCGCACCCAACCTCCACAAGCACCCCGTGTCACAATGGACCAGGAATCAGGCTGGTGTGTATCAATACAATATTTATTAATTTATTATCTAATGAAAAAGGAAAATCAAACGATTTCACAGTCACCAATGTTGGGGTAACACAAATCCACTAATCTCTACAAAACATTTAGGTTAAGATATCCTTTTACAATTCACACAATCTGTAATGGCAACACAAAAAAGAACTATTTTTTAAAGAGTTAACACCAATGGTTTAACACGTCCCCCTGCAACACCTACCCCCAAACATCAGCTAACTGTATTCCTCTTGAATGGAGAGCAGATGTAAGAAGTAGGAATAGAGAGAGAAAATTGTATTTGGGGTAAAGCCCACCACCCCCAAGATGGGAAGCCAGCAAAGGAAGTGAAAACCCGTTTTTGGTGCAAAATGGCAGAATGGGATTTTGATTATTACTCACAACTGCTAGGGGACAGAATGAAAGGAAATTTGTGTTGTTTATAGGGAATGAGATAGGGAATGAGATAGGGAAGGAGATAGGGAAACTTAGATAATACTAATCAGCACACCAGGGCAAAGTAGAAATGAAATGGGGAAATCGGTTTTGGGAGAAAACAAATGCAAAAAGGAAAAATACAATGGCAAATGAAAATTCGTTTTATGCTGGATTTACAATGACAGGCAGATCAGGGAAGGGGTATAGTACAGAATAGGAAAATCGGTTTTCAATGACACGGACAGAGGCACATAACAGAAAGGGATTGCTCTCAATGGGACTACAGTTTGGGGTCTTAATAGATGCAAATGATATGATATGATATGGCATTTATAACGCGCCTATAAACAGGTGTTTCAAGGCGCAATGAGGCAAAGGGGGGGACAGAGGGAAGACAGACAATGATCTTACTAGGCCAGGTGTCATTCAGCTCACGCAAATAGGAATTTGCGGGGTGATGCACACAATACACGGCCAAACTTGGTTTTCAGTTACAAGGAGACTAAATCTATTGAGGCAACACTTCAATGACTATAATAATTAAAGAAAGACACCAAGGACAAGGTAGTTAATGGCGAATTTCAACCATCTTGTACCGTGAATTTCAATGGGGGAATTCATTGATTTACTTAAAAATAGACAGACACTGAGAGGTTTACCAAATGGAATATGCTAACATACACAAGCTAAACACAGATTCTTCTATGGGAAGGTGACTGAATTACACTAGCAATGTGGGGTTTTCAATGGGAAAATTATTGGGCGCAATGCTACAAAGGGATGTGCTTATGCAAGTTAGGGCTGGGGTTATTTTCTACTTACAAAGTAAACCTTGGTGTGGGATTCTGGAAAACCAGCTGGATCTCAGGACACTCTGGACAGTTAGGCAAGGGGTCTGGTTACTGAACTCTGCCTTGTTGTGGGATTCTGGAAGGCCAGCTGGATCTCAGGACACTCTGGACAGCTAGGCAAGGTGTCTGGTCACTTCACTCTCAAAGATGGTAAGGTACAGCTGCCTTCTCTCCGTCCTCCTTCTCCTGTCTCACCAGATTTTTTGTGTCCTCTGACTTAGTACAGTCCCAATTATACAGCACAAATTACATCACTCACTTTATAATCTAGGAGGAGTAATCTGTAATTACCCCTACCGCTCGGATCGGACAGTTTCCCATTCATCTCTCCGCCCCCTGGCATGATTGGTTCAAGGGAAGAGAGTACCATCTGTCTGCTTACCTTTATTACTATTCTTTGTTCTCTTGGCCACTTTTTGACAAAAAACAGTTATGTCTCAATTGTACTAGCCCCTGCTATATGCATCAGATAAGGGGTTTTAATTGGTTATCGGGAATTAGGTAAGCCAGTCCCCACCTCTGTACGATGTAACATAGCCCAGTGGCACATTTCTGTCCTTTTCACAAAATTCATAACAGTTATAACTCTGCAAATGGTCAAGCATGTTCATAATTTTATTTTCCATCTTTTCACCAATGGTCATATTTGTCCCATTTTTAGATCAGCGCAAAAACTGTTCTTACTGGCTATTTCAGTCTCCAAAGTCCAAGAAAAATGCACTTTATCTCTTTAAAACCACCTAGAAATTACATAAAAACATACCATAAAACAAAATTATTTCTCATTCTAATTGCTTCGAAAAATGCCTAAAAATGAAATCAGTCATTTAATGTCAATTGGGAGGATATGTCCACCTCTGTGGGAGGCGCGTTTCATCCCCCAAAGCCGGCGAACAGAGATTTGTATGACCCCCTTTGAAGTAGTCAGTTTGTTCTTGGTAGTCGGTGCAGGAAGGAGCTCACGCCTCCTAGTCAATCATTAGCCACACTTGATTTCTTTGAAATCCTTGAGCCCCAGCCTTCCCGTCTGGCAGAGCAGGGAAATATGACACCCTCAGTAGCATCACACTTGACTGCAGGATGGTTCATTGGTAGGTGTGACTTCCAGTGGGAAGTGGGGCTTTTAATTGTGAAGTTTCCTGCCTTAGCCCAAACTGTTGTTTCCGGTATTCTGTGCCTCTTCAAAGGGACTGAAGTCTTGTGGGTGGAAACATAATGTACATTGCTTTAGTCAACCCCCCACACAACATATTTCCCTGACAATTCTGCACGAGCAGTGCTATTTTTTCACTATGGCCTTTTAAAGTCATTTTTCTTTTTCACGTGTGTGCGAGCCATTTATTTTTGTCTAATGTTTGAAATCATGTCTTGTATGTCACATGACTCTTTAATTTCTCCTTTTTGAGCAAGTTTGCATTTGCTGTTGGTCCATTGACAATGAGGGGTAAGCGCCCTTCCACACGGTTCTCTGATTTGACATGAACAAAAGAAAAAGCCAAACCGGTTTTCGTATGGAGTGTTTCAAGGCCTGCTGTTCAAATGAAATGGAAAGCAAACGCTGTATTTGGTCATTGTGTTGAAATTCTTGCCCCTCTTGTGAATTAAAAAGTAAAACAAGGCTGTTTTTTTGGATGCAGTGTTTAACTTCTTGCCATTCAGGTGAAATAAAAACAACACAGGGCCATTTTTGGATGCAGTTCATAACTTATCATTCATGTGACAGGGAAAGCAAAGCACAGTCGTTTATGCCCCCCCTTACCTTAGGTCTTCCATTACTTTTTGTTGGGGAAGAGTAGGGCAGAGTGGGGTTCTCTTCAGCGTAATATTCCTTCTTCAGGGAGTGGGCACTCCAGTATCCCCTTCTATCTCTGGGTTGGGGAAATGGAATGCACCCCCTTTCCTTCCTTCCTTTGGGAGCGGGCAATCCAGTCCCCCCTTCCGTCTTTGGGTTGAAGAGTGTGGCACGCCACCCCCTTGCCTACTTTCCTTCCAGATCCCCGGGGTTTTCCTCTCCAGGCTGGAAATTAAAGATGTTAGTTCTCTAAAAGAAGATTTAAAAAAAACAAGTTTCAGTACTTTTTTTCCGCAAGATTTACAAAGAATTTACAACGAAAACAACATGCAATTCTTGATATCAACAAGTGACCTTGTAGTTATGGTTAAGTTGCTGTTTCCATAGGAAGAGCACTTTTTGGGCGGCTTATAACTCCGCTCCCCCTGGGCGAATCCTCACCAAACTTTGCAAAAACAGTATATGACCCACTCTGAATTGTTTTGCATAATAGACATAATGGGAAAAGACTTTGCTCACGCCTACAGCCCAAACCGCTGGACAGATTTTCACCAAATTTGCGGCAGGAGCGGCGGCTTGGTACCGAAAGCGTGCTTTTGTTAATTTAGTGTAAATCCGTCCAGTAGTTTTTTAAAAAATGACCAAAACATAAAGCAAAAAAATTAGTGATATCTATGTCCGCTCCGCGGACACACTTCCCTGTTCGCTCCGCGGACAGGCACCGATTGGCTAATTGACTTGTGTCATGTCCGCGGACACCCAACGTGTTCACTGATTGGTTGGCGTGAAGCGTGACGTGCGTCAGATTTTTGGAAACGCCCGCCATCTTGTGACATCGGCCGCTGTCCGCGGACATTGCGGTAAAAACATATTAAAAAACACAGCATTGCACTTGTCAAACTTATCAAATAATCTCTGGGGAGGGGAGGGGTGATGAGGATGGGATGGAATATGGCTGCAAAAAGCAAAATAACTGGTGGTTTTTACCGCAAAAGTCCGCGAACAGTTCGGATGTTCGCGAACAGTCCTGAAAAGTTCGCAAACACCTCAGCATTACAGGTTTGGTGAAATGCAGTTCTTGGATGGCTTATAACTTTGGCGCCACTTAATGGAACTGCATGGAATTTTGCATGTATATTCCTGGGCTGATTTTGAGTGAGTATGCAACGTCTGATGGGATTCTGTCATGAGGGGGCAAAATTAGAGGGGGGGTCCCAAAATAATGTAAAGGCTTATACATTAGGTGCCATTTAACGAATCTACACTTCATTTGGCAAACTGATAATAGATTGAGATATACATGTTTTTGCGAAGTTTGGTGGGATTCTGTCGAGAGGGAGCAAAATCAGAGTGGGGGTCCCAAAATATTGTAAAGGCTTATAAATGTGGTGTCATTTACAAATCTACACAAAGGTTTGCAAAAAGATTATAGATCTATATTTAGATGTTTTCGTAAAGACTGAATGGATTTTGTCAAGTGGGGGCTAGGTTATATGACAATTGTATGTGCATACATTTGACACTTTTGAAAAAATAAAACATGGGTGGATTTTCAGCAAACTTGCGTAAGGAGTATTGGCAAGCACCTACAATCATGGTTTTGCAAATGGGCCTGTGTTTTATTATTTGACAAGTGTCCTAATGTAGCTACAAAAAATAGCGGTATACCTTTAGTGACTGATGGGTAGCCTGTGGCCATGGGCAGTGGCCAGATTGTCCGGGTCATGGAATAAGGTCATGATCCAGACAATCTGGCTACTGGCCATGACCACAAGGGACAAAACATAGGATTAAAGTGGCCATGTCCACCTGGGTATGGCTTTGTGTTAAGGTTATTCGAAATTAGGATAGATTTGAAAGGGAAGAAAAATGTGCTCGTGGTAATATGGTCATAGGGTTCTCTTTTTGCCTTCTGCAGGCTGCTTTGGAACCCTCACCTTCCCATTCCACGGTGGTCATCCTGGAAAAGGATTTTCCTTCCTACACCTGGACACCTCAGGCGTCCCGGTGTTGGAAGAAAAATCCTATTTTTTAGCACCCCGGGTTCCCGCTTTGGGAACCTAGGGTGCAAATGGCCTTCATCCCCTATTTCAGGGGCTGGAATGGGGTTATAATGGTCCAGAGACCTCGTTATCCACCCTCGCTTCGCTTGGGCTTATAACTTGGGCTGCTGGGCTGTAATCCACCGTTCCAGTCCCTGGAACAGAGGATGAACGCCACAATATTCCCATTAGCATAGCACAAAATGCAAATGGAAATGTTGGAAAATCTTATTTAGTCTATGTACTTTACTGAGAAATATAAAGTATGTGGAGTCTATACATTTTTCTTTTTAGTTCTATTTTTTAACTGTGAAAGGTGGTTCCTAAAGGAATATGTCGTTTGTTGTTTTGGATGTATTTTTTTTGGCAAGAGAGCTGAGAACAAAAGGTGGGGAGGGAAATGAGGGAAGAGCAACCAACCACTAAGATGGAGGGGTAGTTGGACAAGGCTAAATGTTGCATGTGTGTTATTTCTAAGTTAGGGGGCACTGTTTCTCATGCTCCTTGATTACAGCAGTGGTGGTGGCTCTTGGGGAGGAGGCATGGCATTAGCTGATGCTATTTTAAGTTAAACAGCAGTTTTGCTAAAAGTATGTACTGTGTACTAGCTTGTTAATGGATAATGAGTAGGAATAGGTGTTGGAGCTGTGAAAGGGAAATTTGAAGTTGGAAGTTCCTAGATCAGTAGAAAATGCAGTTCCGAAGTATCCGCCAAGCAGAGATCTTATCATGAAGTGCGTACGGGTTCTCAGACGCGTCATCATACCGCACGCCAGCGTATGGGCATGTGGCACTGTCCGGAAGGTCCGCTATGAAGTCAAATGTTCGTAGACGTCTACGGATGCAAAACTAGTTGAAATAGTTGCAAGAAGCGTATAGAAGTGTTAGAAATTATTCCAGATGGTGTGAAATGGCAGGGTTTTAAGGTGAAACCTTGGAAATTGGACACAAATACTGCTATATTGGGTAAGTATGATATTAGTAAGTTGTAGGAAAATAGCATGCAGTGGTAAAAACCTATGAAATTCAATGAAAAAACTTTGTTAAAGGGACGTTATGGTTAAGTTGCACTAATAAAGACTCATGAAATTAATTGAAAAAACTTTGCTAAAGGGACGTTATGGTTAAGTTGCACTAATAAAAACCTTTCAAATTCACTGAAAAAACTTTGTTAAAGGTGCGTTATGGTTAAGTTGGACTATCTGACCTCCACAGGATAAGCCTTACATGGACAGAATCCAAGAAGTAATTCTGAAATTACTCATGTTCGCAGCCTCGATTCTGTCACTTTGGTGGTATTGCAAAGGCTGGTGAGGAGTCTCAACGATGATGTGCTTCCCCTGGATGAACGGGTGGTAATTTTTCAATGCCCACACTGTTTCCAGGAGTGCCTTCTCACAATCTCACAATCTCACAATCGTTACATTTTTCCCCCACAGAAGATAATAAGAGATGGCTTTATTGATCTTGTCATGCTTTTGGTGTAATACTGGTGTTAAGCATGTATTTGAGAACCCCGTCTCCAAGAAGAACTCCTTGTTTTTGACGGTGTAAGCTAGACAAGGTGCTTGTGAGAAGCTTCTCTTCAGTTGTTTCTCTGCCTCAGATTGCTCTGGACCCCACTCCCACTTGATCCCAGCCTTCAATAAATGGACCAGGGGTCTTGTGACCTCTGCGTAGTCCTCTATGAACTTTCTATTGTAATTAGTCAGTCCAAGAAGGCTCCTTAGTTCACGCAGAGTTGTGGGGTCTTTCAATATTAGTAGTGCTTCCACCTTTTTCGCCTGGTCACAGAGACCCTCAGGGATGATTTCATGCCCTAAGAAGTTCACCCTGGCTCTACACCACTGCACCTTTTGGAGGACAGTTTCGCTCCAGCTTCCTTCAACTGGGTCAGAACATAGCGGAATATCCGATATATGTTCCTCCACAGTTGAGCTTTTAATTAGGACATCGTCCACATAGGCCAGGTTTCCCCTTTCACCCAAGTTGGGCATGGCCTTGTGCAGCAAGATGTTAAATTCCTTGCCAGAGTTTATATATCCAAAGGGAGTTCGGGTCCATGTGTACTGCTGCCCCCGAAGGTAAAGACCAGCTTGTACTAGTCTTCCCTACTCTCAGGTACTGTCCAGTATCCATTGGTCGGTTCAATTGCAGTATACACCTTTGACCCCTGGATCTGGGCCAGTCCCTGATCAATGTAGGGAAGAGGCCACAGGACATGTGGACCCGTTTGTTCAACTCTTTAAGGTCTGCGCATAGTCTCCATTGGCCCTTAGGTTTTAGTACCCCCAGTACCAGATTGTTAAAGGTACTGTGGACTGGACGAATTATCCCACAGGATTCAGGTTCTTTATGATTTCTGTGAGTGACTCCATAGATGCTAGAGTCAACCGATATTGCTTCACGAATACGGGAGTCATCCCAGGGTCTGTGGGTATGGATGTAGAATGTATCTCGGTGGGACCACAGTCATACGAGTTCACAGCAAACATTTCTTGAAAATCTAAAAACACCTGCTTCAGCTTTTGCTCCTCGGTTTCACAGGCATCAGCGAGGTTGACCCGTTCCTCAGCCATCTGTCAGAAGCCTGGAAAGCCCTCAGATTTTGCAATCTCTGCGGTATCCTCCAGCTGCATGGAGAGATCTCTGGTTATCGTGTTGACCTGGACAGGAGGTTTCAGGTAGGAGAGGCAGTCACTGTGGACCTGGAATGTCACCTCATCCTTCCTGCTGTCACAGGTCACCTCTTCCCCCCCATAAGGGCAGAAAGAGTACACCAAGAAATTCCCCCCTTGCCAGGTGAAGATCTTTTCTGGCGGTAAGTCATCGTCACAGTCTATTGGAATGGTGTTGTGTTCTAAGTCAGCTAATGGTGTTGGGTTCAAACCCAACCCCTGCTGTTGAAGATGATGATTTAAATGTACGTACGCAAATGGGTTTTGGAGTTTCTGTACGCTCTTAATTTTAAGGGGGATTGGGAGTTGCCGGGTCCATCCTGGGATGGTGACCTCCTCTCCGATTTGAATTTCAACTGCATACGGTAGCAATTGAGCTGACCGAAATGCCTTTTTTAGGATTTTCAAAGCCCATGGATTTGCCCCCCAGTCAGGACCAGGTTTTGTAATTAATGAGGTCCAAATTAATTGGGAACCGATTGAGAATGTCACTGCCTAAGTAGAAGACAAAGGGGACATCTCGCATGACCCAACAATTATGCTCTATACTTTTGTAATTGTTATGCTTGAGCTAAAACATGGCGCTGGTGCGCAGTGCATTCTGGTGGCACTCAGAGCCATAATGGATATTTATTCCATGCCTCATTAAAAAGCTGTACTTACTTTGCTGAAAGCTGAATTTACTTTGCTGAAAAAACATGCTTTTCAAACCTGGTATGCAGCCAGTCAAGGACATTCTGCTGGGAAAGCTGGTTTTGTTATGTCTTGCTATGAGTTATGGAACTGTTTTCCGTGGCGTTTGCTCTTAGGAGAGGAGGGAAGCGCTTTGCTCCTTGAGGTTACTGACGGTTGACCCAGCTGGCAACCAACGGTCACTTATCAGTGCACAAGCGCATTGCTAGAAGGTTCGAGAAATTGCCACCCCTGTTTGAGGAGTGCATATATGCGGAACCCCTCAGCGGTCAGACGAGATAAGCACAAAGACCTCAGTCGGAAGGGGGACGCCTTTGTCCGACATACCTGTGGGCTGTTGTGCTCTTGGCCTGTCTGTTACCGGGGTCTTCCAGCCGCTTCTGGCGAGATGAGGGATTCAGTTACGCCCACGGTGCTGTATTTTCTTTTGAATTCTCTGTCTTTTCTGTGATTTATTTCTGTGTTATCACTTGTTGCTTCCAAGCTATGAATAAATAGCCGTATAAGTGCTTATTATTTTCTAAGCGTGCGTGAGGTTGTAAGTCATTGCGTCGTCTACCTGCGTTTAAAGTATTGGCTCAGCAACTGTGCTGGTGATTAATGACTGCCTGTGCACTCTGGGCGAGCAATACAGTCATCAATGGGAAGTTTTGGCATGCACCTGCCAGGCAGGAAATGTTTGGAATTGGGAGTTGCCAGGCCCATTTTCCCACAATTTAAATGTGGGAATGAGCTGGCCTTTTGGGAGTTTCCTGAATAACTTTTTGCTGTTTAAGCCTTTTCCATTATTCAAGCATACTCTGTCGAGAACAGCCCCCCCCCACTATTTTACCGGAATGGGGATGAACAGCTGTTCACCCTTTTTCTGATTATCTTCCAAGCTTTGAGCTTGTTTTCATAACTTTTTATCATGGAATTTGGGTTTTCAAATTGTGGATCAGTATAAAATTTCAGGGTACTTCCTTCCAGTGTGGAATGCCACTTGGAAATGGAAGGAAGGTTGATTTTCAGGAATGGAGAAAGGTTCCCATCACAAGTTTGTTGTCCTACGACAATTACCGTGATGTCGGGGACTTGATTGTTCCTAAAATGAAACTCAATTTTGTCAGACCGCTGCTCAACCATGTGGCATGTGCCATTTAGGCTTACATACTTGGTGCTCTGTTTTAATTTCATTGGCCGGTTAGTCTGTGTCCAGAGGACCTAGTTCACACTGTCTATTAGTGGTGTGGTGGTGACAACCTTCGAAGGAGGTCATTCCCTAAGAGACAGGGGGTTCCCTCTGGAGTAACGACTATGACCGGGTGTTTCAACTTGTGTCGCCCAATTTTGATCTCCAGATCTGCAGTCCCCTCGACAGGAATGTCATTCCTGTCAAAGTTCTGGGGTTGTCCAGGAAGAGGTGTGAGGGGAATTCGGTGACTCTTCCCCCTTCCTGAATTGATTTCCTCAAATGCCTTTTTAGACAGGAGGGTGGCTTGGATCCCGGTATCTACCAGTGCCTGAAATGTACACTGCCCTTGCACCCATATAGTGTCAGGTGTCCTTGCACCTCCTCCAGGGGGCAAAGTAAATGGGCATTTTGGGCCAGCTGGGCAGCTAATTTCTTTATTTTGGACTCTGACACTGTGGGATCTTGGGCAATTTTCTGTGTCGGAGTTTGGGAATCTGTAAATAAAATGTGGCATTCTGCGATTTGGGGAGTTTTGGAATCCCCTTTTTCCCCTGATTCTGGGCTTGCCCCCTTTTCCTGGAGACAGTCACTTGAATTGGTTTGGGGGATTTGGGAATCCCCTTTTTCCCCTGATTCTGTGCTGTCTCCCTTTTCCTGGAGACAGTCACTTGAATTGGTTTGGGGGGATTTGGGAATCCCCTTTTCCCCTGATTTTGTGCTGTCCCCCTTTTCCTGGAGACAGTCACTTGAACCGGTTTGGGGGGCGGATCTCTCATTCATTGCTGAGTTCTCAGGATGACATTTATGGGGTTCATGGATAGGCAGTTCTAGGTCAGTCCCCATACCTACCCAGTCTACGTTATGGTGCTTTGGGACCCATTTTCCTTTGGGAGGAATCCCCCCATCCTTGGAAGAGAAGACTTTCTTCCCAGAATCCTGCAGGGATTCTTCCCCTTCAAACTGGATGATGTGGACTTCCGACACAAAATGGGACTTCTTTGTCCCTTGGTTTCGCCTACTTACCCTCTGTTCCCTAAGTTGCAGCTTTTCGGGGTAGGTGATTTGGGTTCAGGTTCAGAGGTTTCCTAGGAGCTTTTCACGGGTGAGGAAGAAAGCTTCCTCTAGGGCTTTGCATCCCCCTTCCCCCCTAGCCTCCTCCTCTGAAACCTGCTTGTTGCCAGGGTTCTCTCCCTGTTATTGTTCCAGGGTCCCAGACTCTGGGTTTGAGCTGTTCTGATAAACCATGTTTATCTGAGGGTTCTGCTGAGCCCTCAACACGTGACTCAGGTCTTGGGTCAAACTCTGGACCTGGTGCTCCAGTTATGACACCCTCTCTGGCTAATAAGAGGATCTTCAGTCAAATCTTTGCTGCTCTTGGGAAGGGTAACTGTCCCTTCTCCGAGAGGAACTTTGATATGGAAGGTTTCCCTGGTAGCCCTCCATTCTTGGTCTCCCTTCTCCCTGATTTGGTGGTCTAGACTCCTGAAAGTGGGGAGAAAAAGGAGGATTGTTCTGTATGTTGGGGTTTGGAGGGTATCTGGGGAAGAAACTTAATCTAGATGGTGAAAGTTTACTGCCCTCCTGAGGGACGTTTGGAGGGATGTTTGGAGGGATGTTTCCTGGGGTCGTATTCACCTGATTGGATGGGCTTATGTAGGTGGCAGAGTCATGTGACACATTTGTGGGGTACCCGGCCTGGTTACCACCTGCTTGGGACAGGTCAGAGGGTCTTCTTTTCCTCTGGTTTGGTTGGTTAGTGGGAGGTGTATTTTTAGGCCTCCCCATCTCTAGGTCCAAAACAGGGGTAACCTTCACCTCCCCCACCTTGGCAGCAGTGGGGGTGTTGGTTGGTTTTAGATTTCTGGGGGAATTCTTGTTTTCTACTGGCTTTTTGACCTCAAAGATCCACGTAGCTTGCTCTATTACCCAGTCTATGGTTCTTTCTTTGTGGAAGTCCCTAACCAGTTGCGTCATAATATACTTAGGGAGTGCATGGAAATAGGTATTGATGAATTCCCTACTCTTCACGCACATCCGCCTAGTGATTTGTGCAAATGCCCGCTTCAATTCTTGGACAAATTCCCTCTGGCCTGATCCTCTCCGCACTGCAGGTTGTAGGCCACCTTGCGAGCCTCCTCAGGGTTTTGGTGCACGGAGAAGTGCTTCACGATGGCCGCCTTATTGGTAGACCACCTTCAATGATTCTGATCCTCCGGCCCAGGAAAGAAGCTGGAGTATTCTGGGGAGAATGTCCATTTGGCAAACTCCATAATGCCAAATTACATCATAATCTGGTCATACATCTCGAGATGCTCCCAGACTGAGTACTTGGCATTTTTATGCTACAAGGTCATGAAGTTTCTAATGGTTTTTATTTGTCTAATGGGGTCTTTTACCAAAGTTATTTTTTGTTTGGCAGCCTTCTTTTTCTGCTGCACCATTTGCACTCAGACGCAGAGCTGCTATTATTTGAAGCCCTATCCCTATCCTCTAGGTGCTCCCTGATTCTTGGAGACTGAAAGTCTCTACCAGAATGACAGGGCCTAGTCTCTTCTCCCCTGTTGTATTGTGGGCTCTCTGGGTCACTTCACATGGACTCCTTCTTTCGCACAGTGGAGTACTCATCTGACTCCTCCCTTCTTTCGGGGTTGGTGGAGAACTCCTCCCACCTCCCTGATTGGGTGGAGGTTTTCAAGATGCTCTTTTGGGGCATTAACTCAGACTCCTTTTTTATCTGCAAAGTGGATCAGGTGGTTCCTTTGTAGCTGATGTTTCTGCCAGGCTAACTACCTGATTGTCTCTTCATAGGTGTCTTCCTGGTCAGATACATTGGCCACAATATTCTTGAACCTAAACAGGGATGCATGCCTATCAATCCCTGATGGGTGCTGGCCTGCTGGCTCAATCATGCTGGGCCTAATTGAGTCCGGCTGCCTCATGCTTCCCGGTTCTTGTGAACCTGTGAACATGAAGTTAGCAGCGCCTTGCACATATAGGGTGGTAATTTGGCTTGAGGCCCTTAGTACAGAGGGCATTACACTGTGATCAGGTGTTGCCCCACCACTCTCTAACTGTTCGGGGTTACTCAAGTCCTTATTAAATCTAGCACACTCTTTTTCTAGCCTCTCAAATTTCTTTTTCTCAGCCCCTATTTCTTGTTGAATGCAAAGGCCTGAGCGTTGTGCTCTGCTATCAGGGCTTGACTGACTTTTATGACCTTCCCTTGTGCTACTACTTGGCTCTGGAGTTCCCTGCTCTCATCACAATGTGCCTCATTTTCTTTCTGTGTTTCTTGTATTGTGTGGGAGTACTCAGACAATTTCTGTTGCAGGAGATGCATCTCCTCACTCTGTGCATTTTTGGTCTGTATTGTCTGTTCTAGATCACATTCTATTTGTCTTATATGCCCCATTATCTTTCATTCTCTAATTTTATGTTAATCAGTTCCTGAAAACATGACTCACTGTTCTCCAGGTCTGTCTTTAATTTGCACACTTCCTGGCATAGGACATCTTTTTCCTGATAAAGGGTGCCAATCTGTTCAGTCAGGTTATCTCTCTGTTGTTTTATAGCGCCCAACTTCTGCCGTTCCTGGTCAAACTCTGCTTGGGAATGGACCTCTTTAATGATTAACTTGCTATTCTCCTCTTCCAATTGCTTGATCTGCCTTTGTAAAGTGCACATATCGTCTAAGCAAGCTCTGTTGTACGTCACTTGTTGACTCAATTTTAGTTGACTCTCTTTCGGGGAATCAATCCTTTCTTGGCACTCCTCTTTTAGTGCAGATAATTGGAATTCCTGCTCTGAATTTTTTTGTTGCTGTACTGCCGAATCCTCCTTTAGTTGCTTGATGTTAGTTCCTAATTCTAACTCAGAATTTTGGCTCTCTCGCATTTTCTCCTCTACCTGCCTTAACTCATTCTGTGTTTGATTTAAAACCTCAGACTGATTTTTCACAGAGGTTACACTTTCCTCGTACCTTTCTTCCATGACTATCATGTGGAAGTAGATGTATGCAATAAGTTGGATCATTTTAATTTGTTCATCTTTGACGTTCTGCGTCATATAGAAGTCAGTCAGGGCTTGATGTAGCAGGCCTCTGTCCTGTCGCACATCCATACTTATAGAGGTCACCTGTTGCATCATGCTAGATAGCCAGATTTCATGTTTTTGTTCTGCCCATCCGCCTCTAATGAATAATTTGGACAGAAGGTGCTGTCTAGCCATATTCATTTCCACAGTACTCATTATGAAATGTGTTCTACTGCTGTTGGGTTATCTATGCAAGGGCAAAATCACCATCCTGCTCCTGCCTAGTTTATGGCTACAATATTTTGTTTTGAGACACAGGCCTGATACCTAGGGTCCAGGTTTTTAGATGGTGCCTTTACAATGCAACCCAGCTTCCTAGCCACTAAGAATAACACTTCTTTCAATGGGTTAGTCTGCTGTGTTTCACTGTCATGGGTGAAAACTCTTATCTCAATCCAGCCCCTACTTTGTCACAGTTTTATTACACGACACACGTCCCGCACCCAACCTCCTCAGGCACCCTGTGTCACAATGGACCAGGAATCAGGCCGGTGTGTATCAATACGATATTTATTAATGTATTATTTAATGAAAAAGGAAAATCAAACAATTTCACAGCCACCAATGTTGTGAATGTTGTGGTAACACAAATGCACTAATCTCTACAATACAATTAGGTTAAGATATCCTGTTAAATTCAAACACTTTTTCAAGGCAACATAGAAAAATAAATATTTTATAAAGAGATAACACCAATGGTTTAGCACTTCCCCCTGCAACACCCACCCGCAAACGTCAGCTAACTTGATTCCTTTGAATGGAGGGCAGTGGCAAGTAGTAGAAATAGAGAGAGAAAATCGGATTTGGGGTAAAGTCCACCACCCCCAAGATGGGAAGCCAGCAAAGGAAGTGAAAACGGTTTTGAAGCAAAATGGTAGAATGGGATTTTGATTATTACGCACAACTGCTAGGGGACAGAATGAAAGGAAATTTGTGCTGCTTACACTTGAGGAGATAGGAAAACTTAGATAATACTAATCAGCACACCAGGACAAAGTAGAAATGGAAAGGGAAAATCGGTTTTGGGAGAAAACAAATGCAAAAAGGAAAAATACAATGGCAAATGGAAATTCATTTTACACTGGATTTACAATGACAAGCAGTTCAGGGAAGGCATATAGTTCAGAATAGGAAAATCAGTTTTCAATGACACCGATAGAGGCACATAACAGATCGACTTGTAGGCAAAAGGGATTGCTCTCAATGGGACTACGGTTTGGGGTTTTAATAGGACAGATGCAAATAGGAATTAGTGGGGTGATGCACACAATACACGGACAAACTCAGTTTTCAGTTACAAGGAGACAAAATCTTTTGAGGCAACACTTTAATGACTATAATAATTAAAGAAAGACACCAGGGACAAAGTGGTTAATTTTGAATTTCAACCATCTTGTACCGTGAATTTCAATGGGGGAATTAATTGATTTACTTAAAAATATGCTAAGGATTTACACAGACACTGAGAGGTTTACCAAAGGGAATATGCTAACATACACAGGCTAAGCACAGATTCTTCTATTGGGAGGTGACTGAATTCCACTAGCAATGTGGCATTTTCAATGGGGGAATTATTGGGTTCAATGCTACAAAAGGAAGGGCTTATGCAACTTAGGGCGGGGTTATTTGCTACCTACAAAGTAAGCCTTAGTTTGGGATTCTGTAAAGCCAGCTGGATCTCAGGACACTCTGGACAGCTAGGCAAAGGGTCTGGTCACTACACTCTGCCTTGGTTTGGGATTCCGGAAAGCCAGCTGGATCTCAGGACACTCTGCACAGCTAGGCAAGGGGTCTGGTCACTGCACTCTAAAAGATGGTAAGGTACAGCCACCTTCTCTCTGTCCTCCTTCTCCTGTCTACCGGTATTTTTTAGTGTCCTCTGACTTAATAAAGTTCCCCTTATATAGCACAAATTACATCACTCACTTTACCATCTGGGGTGAGTACTCTGTAATGACCCCTACCGCTCGGATAGGACAGTTTACCATTCCTCTCTCCGCCCCCTGGCATGATTGGTTCAAGGGAAGAGAGCACCATCTGTATAGTTACCTTTTATTACTATTCTTTGTTCTCTTGGCCACTTTTTGACAAAAAACAGTTATGTCTCATAACTTCATAATTCTACTAGCCCCTGCTATATGCATCAGATAAGTGGTTTTAATTGGTCATCAGGAATAAGGTAAGCCAATTGCCAACTCTCTACGATGTAGCATGGCCTGGTGGCACATTTATGTCCTTTTCACATAATGTATAACAGTTCTAACTCTGCAAATGATTAAGCGTGTTCATAATTTCATTTTCCATCTTTCCACCTATTGTCATATTTGTCCCATTTTTAGATCTGCAAGGAAACCGTTCTAACTGGCCATTTCAGTCTCTAAAGTCCTAGAAAAATGCAGTTTATCTCTTTAGAACTGCCTGGAAATTACATAAAAACATAGCATCAAATAAAATTATTTCTCATTGTAATTGCTGCGAAAAATGCTGAAAAATGAAATCAGTCCTTTAATGTCAATTGGGAGGATCTGTCCCCCTCTGTGGGAGTGGCGTTTCATCCCCCACAGCCGGTGACCAGAGATTTTTATGACTCCCCTTGAAGTTGTCAGTTTGTTCTTGGTAGTGTGTGCAGGAAGGAGCTCACACTTCCTAGTCGAGCCTTAGCCACACTTGCTTTCTTTGAAATCCCTGAGCCCATGCCTTCAAGTCTGGCAGAGCAGGGAATTATGATGCCCTCAGTAACATCCAATTTGACTGCAGGATGGTTCACTGGTAGGTGCGACTTACTGTGGGAAGCAGGGCTTTCAATTGCGAAGTTTCCTGCCTTAGCCCAAACTGTTTTTTCCGGTTTCTGTGCCTCTTCAAAGGTGACTGAAGTCTTGTGGGTGGAAGCATAATGTACATTGCTTTAGTCAACCCCCGCACAGCATATTCCCCTGATATTTCTGTGCAAGCAGTGCCATCTTTTCACTGTGGCCTTTTAAAGTAATTTTTTGTTTCACACGTGTGCAAGCCGTTTTTTTTTTTGGTCTAATGTTTGAAATCCTGTCTTGTATGTCAAGGGATTCTTTAATTTCTCCTTTTTGAGCAAGTTTGCATTTGCTGTTGGGCCATTGACAATGAGGGGTAGGCCCCCTTCCACACGGTTCTCTGATTTGACATGAACAACAGAAAAAGCCAAGCCGTTTTTCGTTTGCAGTGTTTCAAGGGCTGCTGTTCAAATGAAATGGAAAGCAAAAGCCGTGTCTGGTCGTGGTGTTGAAATTCTTGCCCCTCATGTGAATTAAAAAGTAAAACAATGCTGTTTTTTTGGATGCAGTGTATAACTTCTTGTCATTCAGGTGAAATAAAAGCAACCAAGGGCTGTTTTTGGATGCAGTGCATAACTTCTTGTCATTCACGTAACAGGGAAAGCAAAGCACGGCCGTTTTTGGTCGCAATGTTTAAATACGGTTTTTCAGGTGAAAGAGATTTTTGTTTAGGGCCTTTAAGTGCACCCCACACCCTGTACAGTCCTACCTGGACTGATGCCAATGCCCACACGGCCTCAAGCATGCGTTGCAGCACATACGAGGGGGAGACAGCAGGGAGGTTCAAACACACCTTCATTGTTCAACCTTCAACTTCCAATTGACTTCCCCCTCCCACTTCCTGCCCATCCTCTTCCTGTGGCTCCCTGTCCCCTGGCAAGTGATGGGAGTCCTTGACAGGTGTGACAACACCACACACCCCCGATACTAAACATGAGGTCCATTCTAGTTCATTTCCTCTATTAGTCTTTGAGTTTTTTTTTCATGCTCTCTGAGGCCATGTGTTCTTCAATGACCTGTGGGTGCCAGGGTACTGTTTCCTCGCTGGAGTCTTCTCCATCTCCTTCATATGAATGATCCCACGTGGAGGTTGGGATAGCTGATGAGCGGTCAGTGACAGGAACAATTCCTGGCATCCGCCGAAAGTGTGAAGAGTTTCTGGAGATTATTTTTATGTCACCTTCCACCGTGATGAGGGACCCTTTCACTCAAACCACTGTTAATGGCTCTTCCCCAAAAGTGGCCATGCTTTTCCAGCTTTGCACTTGCCTAGCGATGACCACGTCTCCTGGTTCCAGGCCTTTTTCCTTGGCTCTCCGTTGTTCATCTGCCCACCTCGTCATCTCTTCTTTACATTGTGAGTCTCGTTCTCGCATCTCACGGTCTTCGCTGTATCTTTCTTCTTCCCTGGTTATGTGTGGTATTCTTGTCTATATGCTTCTCCCAAACATCACCTCAGAGGGTGTCTTACCCGTGGTGCTGTGGGGAGTGTGTCTATAATCTCTTAGTAGCTGGCATAACATCTTCTCCACGGGCTCACCAGTTAACCGAGCAATTTGCACTTTTCTCTTTATGTTGCTCCTGAAGCGCTCCACTGTGCTATTGGCTTGTGGCCACAGCGGCATTACTTTCCTGTGGTGGAAATCCATGTATTCAGAGAATGTCTTGACATCTTGCCCCGTGAACGGGCCTGTTGTCCGACTTTAAAACTCTTTAGATACCGTAGGTGGCAAACATTCTGTCTAGGGCTGGGATGGTGTGAAATGCTGAGGTGGAGGGTACTATCTGGATGTCTAGAAATCGAGAATATTCAACTGCTAATAGTATGTGATCGCCCCCCTTCAATGGTCTGAAAAAGTCTACTGCGATTTCGTCCCATGCTCCTTTTGGAAGGGTCATCATGCATAGGGGTTCAGGTCTTGTGTGTGGGTTGATGACTGTGCAAGTAGTGCAGTGTTTCAACAGATCTTCCACCTGCACGTCAAGATGGGGAAACCACAGTTTTTGCCTAAGCATCCTTTTGGTAGATACCATGCCTCTGTGGCCCTCGTGTGCAAGCTCCAAGGCTTTCCGTCGCAGAGTCCTAGGGATTATCAATTTGGTGCCTTTTAGTAGTAATTCCTCTTCCATTTTTGCTAGTTCGTCCTTGACGGTGAGGAGACAATTGATGTCCCCTTTTGTTTCCTCGCTTTGTAGTGTGCTAGAACTGTCGGTTGTGATAATAATAAAGTTGATATTTTTATACAACCTTGACTGTACAGTCCCTATTATCATTGGGTAATAATTGTATTTTTGCTGTGTTGCAAATAACAACGATCCACGACCTTGCAGAGATAAGCCTGCCGTTCCATTCACATGGCCAAAATTGGGCAAGGAGGTTTATAATTTGCTTGTGTTTCCAATCTGTTTGGATCCCTGCTGGTGTACTAGAGGTATGGTGCTGATTGATGGTTTAGAAACCGATTTTCTTCCCTGGACCACTGGTGCCCCGGAAGTTGATCCATCACAGCCACTGGCCACAATATTTGCCAGTATATAAACATTTTCCCGTTGACTGCACCCATACATTTCCATGTTGGCTGCACCAATATATGCCAGTATTCCCATATACGAATGCACTCATGTTGGCGCCTAATGCCAGTAATAATGCTATAAAAGCAACATGTCCACTCTGGTCCTGTCAATATATGGCAATAATCTCACATCAGAACATACTCCTTTGGCTCTGCCAATAAAATTCCATGCTACCATATGAAAACATATCCAACGTTGTTTCACCAAAATGCCAGTCCAGCCATAATAACACTTATTATACTTGCTTTATCATAGATGCCCAATAAAAAAATTCCATGCAACAATAAGATACTAGATCTAGACTGGCTGCACCAAAGTGGCAGTCTAAACACATAATAGCACTTATCATGCTTGCTTTATCATGTATGCCCAGTAAAAATGTCATGCCACAGTAAGAAATAGCTAGACTGGCTTCAACCAAATTCCAGTCTAGCCACTAATACTGCTTATCATGTATGCTTTATCATAGATACCAAGTAAAAAATGGCATGCCACAGTGAGAAATTACTAGACTGGCTGAACCAAAATTCCAGTATAGCCATGTAATAATGGCATTACTTGTGCTGCTCGAGTCTAACAGGACCAAGACTGTCTTCCCCAGAAGATTTCTTCAGGCAGATCACACCGGGCATACAGATGGTGATTGTGGGAGCGCCTCTTAGAAGACATTTTCTTGCTCTTCCCTTTGGGTGCTAGCTTTAATAAAAGGGTAAGGGCGGGTTCCTGGTGCATGATGAGAGCACACAGAATGTCAATTGCCCCTCTGACAACAC
The DNA here is from genome assembly GCF_040938575.1 of Ambystoma mexicanum. NCBI lineage: Eukaryota > Metazoa > Chordata > Amphibia > Caudata > Ambystomatidae > Ambystoma > Ambystoma mexicanum. The sequence continues at coordinate 464,886,372 of NC_090921.1, forward strand.
AGACTATGCACCACATTTCTTAAGGCTTGCTCTCGCTGCCATACAGGAAGTCAAAGTCTTCTTCCTCTTGTGAAGGGTCAGAAATGTGAGTCGGACAACTTTGTGAAGGTTTTTCAAAAGATGCCACTTTATTAAACTCAAAAGGTTTGATAAACGCCTCCCTTTCCCTACCATAATGAGGTTTGCCCTACCTATCAAATAATTAAGTAAACACTCTAACAAAAGGATTCTGTCCCTCACACTTGCATATACAAAAATTCAACAGGATAATAGATGGCAATTCAGATATAACAAAATTAACAGTTATGTCCAAAGCCTGGCAACTGTGCCTCTGGGTTATCTGGATGAGTTCTCATCCCCAGATTCAATCAGGATTGCAATCAACAGCTAAAAGGAATAAGGAAATCCTAATAAAGTTCCTCTTACTCCAGTAAACCTCTCACTTGTACTTGACCAACTGTTCAGAATTTTCAGTAAGTCATTTATCTCTCTACTGGTGGTAGAGAGTTGCACATAACTGCTTCTCAGAAATTAAATGTACTTCCACAGTACATCAGTATCAACAAAAATACCTCCGTCAGGATAACTCTGAAATATTGCTTTGTCAGTATGATTCTGCAACAATTCACCATGAGCTTTTGTGGTCTTACCACTTCTTCTTTAACAATTTGAAACATGCCACAGTACTTTAATGACTTTTGCCAGGTCCAATCACCTGCCAGGCCTCCACTACAAGGTCCTTTTGTCATGTTGCACTCCCCTGCCAAGACTAATAAAATGTTCAACACTAGTACAAGTACTTCTGTGGCACAGTTCTACTTCACACAACGTATAAAGTCTTTTGACTCATCACAACAATCGTTATGACTTCTTCTTCGGGAAAACCATGACACACAATGGTGCTGCTTGTTCCACACTCTTGATTGCCATATGCAATGCAGGTTATACTTCTCTCCCCTTGAACACCTTCTGACAGCCTTCGTGACACTCTTATTTTCCCCCTCTTGCATTGACCAAGTGCCGACAATGGTTTTCTCTGACTCCTGTTTTTCATTGGCTTAGGTAATGCTTATTTAGGTCAGTTTCCCCTATTGCTTCTTTCTTCCTCTGACAACAGGGTCTATAAACAACTTGCTTCTTAATTGCCCTCTCTTGGCTTTGGCTATGTTTTTTTCTTTTTAACCGGATGTGTTATGGTACTCTTTTGACTCTGGCAATGTTCATATTTGTTTCTAGCAATATTGCACCCTCGTGTTGTTGGCAATTGTTCTGACCTTTGAAACCACAATGGCATTCTGCTGGCCTGCTTGCCAAGTTCTTATAGTGCCACTTTCTCCACTTCTTATTAACTTGGTATGCAAAATAATTATTTTTATGCTTCAAATCAGTTCGACATACATAGTAGTTATGTTTCTGCCACTTTGCTCTTTTTTCTTTAGTTCGATATTTAAAATACCTGGGTTGTGCCAACAGGCGGTTGCAAAGCGCTCTGCGGTCATAATACACAAGTGAACTCACCGGGTTTCACGTGTACGTCGGTTCACCTCGCTGCCTTTGGGTTGTCTGCTTTTTCTGCCTCGGGTGCAGAAAACTGCTTAGCTCAGTTTTCCTTGGCCCATGCTGATCCAAACAGGAATCGTTCTGTGCTCCACAGGACCTCTGGTGCTCGCCTGCCACCAGAGCCTGCCTTATTGGGGGAAAGGCTTCTCAACTTCACGCGTCCCACAACGCTACCTCTGCAACCATGATCTTCTGGGGGAAAGATTTTACAAATAATGCTTCCCACTGTGCAACCTCTGCAAATCAGGTATCTGAAGGAAGACACCCTCTCAGAACCGGCATCCGTACAGCAAATGATGGCGGTTTCAGTGGCTCTGCTCTCCTTCAGCTGCAACTGTAATGCAGAGCCACTGCAACCACTCCACTTGCCACTGCTACTCTTCTCTATGGCCTGCACCTCAGGGGTCCTCTTATACCTCCCAGTCTGCTTCAAGTGTGGGCCATGAACTCTATTAACCTGCAGCTTGAGGGGGCTCTGCATCCCTCTTCTTCGTCCCAGCACTTTTGGCATTATGGGACTTGAAGTCCCCAATGTTCAACTTGCTCCTTTTAAAGGGGATAATTATTACCAAATGTCTTTTTATCCATAATCACCTTTTAAAAAGGAGTATCACAAGGTTTTACTGAATGGTTTTGTTCTCTGTGGAAATTAGGACTTTGATAATCTAATAAATTAATATTTAAAGATTAATCTTTAACATTCCCCTGTTGAACATGGGAGCTTTCACCTCTGCAATTGTGCTTAACTTTGGGAGAAAGATTCGTACACCGAATACAGAATTTGGGAGAACAGTTTTTATCACCATCAGGATAAATAGCGTTAGGAAACAACAGCTCTCTCTGGCAGCAAGCCATTACATATTCTGAGGAAGACAAATACTGCGTCTCTCCCAACTGAGTCCTCCCGCTCCCTTGAAGACCTTCTCCTCACAGGTGATCAACCCAGGTAATACCACCCACAGGGTTGGGATTAAGTAGAGGCTGCCTTCCCCTGGCCACCTGGGAGGAGACTTTAGGTTGGGTCGTTGCTGTAACACCTTAGATGCTGCCACACCAATCTCCTGTAGCCTATCTGGGGTTATTGAGGTGGGTGTTTGGTGTCTCCCTTAGTTTTGGAAGGTAAACCTCCAGCCATTTCCATTTGGGTACTGAACCCATTCCTCCAACTCCATGTTGGGTTTTACAGTTGGGTTTAGGTGTATTCTGATAGTGATAATCCGAGTTTCCTTGACCTGCTATTGCTTCCCTTGGTCGGTAACTAGGATTCTGAGGGCGCAGGTGCTTGCTGGACTTCATGCTCTCTTGAAAAACAGAAAAAGAGACTTGGCAAAGACAGAGGCTTTTATATACATTGACAGAGACAGTGGTACCAATAGTTCTGCATGTATTCAGACACTTGAGTTGCACTATTTCCTTCATGATGGTTACTTTAGCTATCATCCCTTTAACCCCAAAGTTTGGCGGCTGCCCACGGGTCACCGCTCTCTTCTTGAACCTAGTCTGGGCTATTCCTTTCCAGGGGAAGCCTAGTTGCTGTTCTAGACTGGCCTCTACCAATGGACCAGACAGGACTGGGTGAGTGTTCGCCTCTACTCCTTTTCAGGGTTTCTCCATGGTGGTAGAGCCTGCTGAGGCTGAATTTGGTCTTCGGGCTACTCTGTACTACTGGAGCACCCCATGGCCACTGCTATGTCATTGCCTCTCACTGGTCATAGATGCTGCAGTCAGTACTCTCTACTAGGCTTCTTTGGAGTTCTTTAGGTCACCTTGAGGAGGCGCCCCTTGCCAAGAAATAGTGTGTCATCCTTGACTGTGCTGGATCCCTAATGTGGGCACCAACTATCTTCGTGGACACCTTTACTCTCTGGGTCACGTGCAGTGGTCCATATGAAGCCCCACCAAAACTGTCTCCCTCTCTGGAGCCGGATAGGGGTGGGACAGAGGTTGACCAGCAGGTCCTAGACATTGCTAAAAGTGCTCTGCTGGGTTGACCAGAGTAACCAGCTGATAGGGTGCTACAGTTGTGTTGCTCTACCCTTAGGTTGGTCTAAACCATGAGCCTCTCCTTCACGTGGACCCAGTAGTTGTATATCCCCTTCAACTCCCTCAAGCCACCCCTTGGGTAGGACCGGCTCTGAGAGTACACTATAGGCCGCCTACCCCTGGTGGAGAGGAGTACCTGCACCCCCTAACATGATCATGTGCAGAAAGCTATAATAAGGATCTTGGTTACATTTGTGACAAGGTCAGGGCCCTTACACAGTCATGGGGATGGGGAGCCCTCTCAACATGGGGAAGGAGGCAACCAGGGTGCTTGCCAGAGCCAGGTGAGATGTGGGAGTTGGGAGGTCGCCAGTCTCTGGCCCTCATGTGCCTTTGTTCAGTTGCAGGGTACCACTCTTCATCATCCAATACCTGCCATACATCATGACTGTTGGTCCGCGGAGACCAACATTCCTTGGGGCAGTGGAGGGAACATACAACCCACCAGCAAGAGATAGGGCTGCGAACCTCAAGCCTATGGGACATTGCTCACTACAGACCCACAACCCAAACGCTCATCCTACACGGAATACAAACTTTGAAACAGGTTTTAATTTTAACGAGCTGCTATTGCGAGTTACCGCTGGATGCGTGTTCAATAAGGGGATGGGGATCAGTTGGTGCTTTATGGGTTCTGATGTCTGTAACCCAGCCTATGGGCGAGAGAAAAGCAGAGGCTAGCTCCGATAGCCAGCTGAGGCTGAGAGCCAATGGGAGGGGGAGGAGAACAATGAAAGGAGACAGGAGGAACGGGTCAATGCAGGTTGTTTGGGTGAGGTCAAGGGAGGAAAAGCTGAACAGAGAGATCAAGCAGAGGAAGGATGCTGCAGAACAGCGTGGAGGAGAATTGCAGAGAGCGTGGGTAAGGTGAGGGGTTGGTTGGTGAGAGAAAGTTGTACTTTAGCGTAAGAGTGCGTGTCTAGAGAGTGTAGAAATGGACTGAGGTTAAGTGTAAGGGTAGGGGAAGACAGTGAGAGTGAGCATGAAAGATGAATGATAGAGTGAAAGGGGGTGACTATGGGAGAAGATGGGTTGGACATAGTGTAGATGGGGAGGACAGTGTAGTAGAGAGTATTGGGAGGGGAGTGTAATAGAGAGTATTGACAGGAACAGTGTAGTGGAGAGAAGAGGGCGGGGAATACAAGAGCCTGAGAGGCAAAGATAGAGTGAGACGTGGGTGCTTGGAAGGCACCACTTCCAGAGAACATTCTTCATGTTGGACCAAAGAGTAGGATCCACCTAGAAAGTCCCGGTGGGAGTAAGAGAGATGAGGTGGTTGCCTTAAGGCCTTCAACACAAGCCAGCCAGATTTTAGACGGTTGGGTTACTGATTTCTAGTGACCACCTGCGATTGAAAGGAAGCTTGGGCTAGGGAGGAAGGAGAACCGGAGAAGACAAGAGACAGGGGAGGGGCCTTAATTGGACCCTATTCACATACATAGTAAAATCTCTTGAACCGTGTTTGAGAGTTGGTGTGTTCTTGAGGCCATTTGTGGCTCACTTCCAGTTGCTGCTGCTGTTGCACCCTTTCTCTCTATCTGACATCCTTGCACTTCCCCGCCATCTTACCCCAATTACAAATGTGTCTCAGAAACTATACTTTTGTTCTGCAAAATGTCGCATTCCATGATGCAATATTCTTCGGGATCTTCCCTTCACAACATGATTCCAGCCACCAAATCCCTGCACTTCTCTACATTATTTTGTCAGGGAAGCATTGTAGGAATGCACTGAAGATGAGATGGAGAAGGAACCCGAAGCATCGTTCCGATCTCACAGTGGAAAGGAGACATCATCCTAGCTTCTTCCCAGGCCGGCAAAGATGACACTTGGTTGGTGCCTGTACTCTGTGGCAGTGGTGGTGAACGGGTATAGTAGTAACAGGGAGTTACAAGAGGGAAGGGGAATGAGGAGGGAAGGTGAAGCAGATGGCAGAGAAACTGGAGAGCAGATTGAAAGCAAAGATCAATTGTATTCGCTCTCCCCTCTTGCTTCTCTGCTCTTTTTGAGAGCTTACTTTCTGTTCTCTCCTCTCCCTTCTCCCTTTCCTATCGCCTCCCCTAATCCCCTTACTTTCTTCTATGCACTTACTCTATCAGAATTGTCCCTGGACCTAGTATGATAGCAGCCTCAACTGTCTCCTCCCCAACAGCCTTACTTGTTTTTTTCCTCTCCCCCTGCATCCAGCACTATCTGACATGTCGTCAGGCCTAGTACCATAGTCGCTTGTTTTGTTCCTCCCCTCCCTTTCTGCACCCCTCTCCCTCTTGTTTTTCTCCGGCTCTACCAGAAATGTCGTCAGGCCTAGTACGTTATTCGCCTGTCTGTTTCCATTTCCTTCCCACTCTCCCCTTCCCTTCCTTATCTATATCTTAGCTCTTGCACTATCTGAAATGTCGTCAGGCTGAGTATGATAGTTAATTTCACATCCTTACTGTTCATGGCCTGTAAGAATGTCATTGTATTTTCTCTTGCTACCTCCCTTGCCTTGAAGCGCTTTGAAACACATTGTGAATAGGCGCTATATAAATAAACTATCATATCATATCATATCAGCAGATTGATGTTACCCAACTACTTTTCTTGCTCCCCAGTAGCCCTCTTTTGCTTTGGCTTGGTACCTTTTTTCTATCTTAATTAAGGCATGCATACTGAATAAAAGGTGCATACCTTTTATTCTAAGAGCACGATTAATTGGATTCACCTTTAAGGCTCTTGCTCAGGATACTGTAGACTTTTCATTTTTCAAGCAGCTGCTAAGGCAGTTTTGGTGAAGTGTACAGCAAATGGAAGGAGAAGAGAGTAACGGATGGAAGGGAAGAGGGGTAAAGACTGAAAGAAGATGAAGAGAGTATGGGGTGGAAGGCGAGATGGTAGAGGGGCTCTTGGAAGTTGAAGTTGGAGAGGATAGATGGTGAAAGTACTGGAGACTGATAGAAGATAAAGAGAGTAGGCGGGAGGGTTGGGGGCTTATTGAAGGTGAAGACTGAGCGGAAGCGGAAGGATGAGAAATAGTGCAGCAGAATTTGCTTAGAAAGGGAAGGATAATGCGCACTACTTTGGAAGGAGAAGAGGACAGCTTCTGCTTTTGGAAAGGGTTTCCAACTTGAAAAAATGGTGTGATCCTGGGCAAATCACTTTACTTTGTCAAAATCCGGTGAGTCGATTAGGCTGTTTCCAGCCAGAGTCGGACGCCCAAACTCACAACTCCAATAGTCAATCTTCTCCAAGAAGGCCTTTGCACCAATCTTGCACTGCTAGGTATTGCGTCATATATCACGTGGCATGGTGGCCATGGTTCCTCAGCACGAAGTCTGCTGTAAATGGGGGCGTTACAGCAGAACATACACATGGCCAGCTCGGTTAGGCTCGCTTGCCTCAGCACCAGATGCCAACATGTCGCGAGAATAAGTAGCGGGTAAGAGTCCACGTGGCTGTTGATCATTTTGCGGATCGGTGTTTTCGCAGTAATTTTCCAGGACTCACCAGGAGCGCGCACTAATTGCGGTTTAGATGCAAGGAATGTGCTCCTGAATCCTTTCTCTACAGTAAGCGGGTTTTTATATATACACCAATTTTAAATCTCTTAACATGGTAAGAAGCGGGTTATTGATGGGGGCCCCCGCTGTTTAAAAGTGTTAACGCGAGCAGTGATTTGCCTGGAAAGTAGGCGTAACCGCGATCTGAAATAAGAAAATATTGTACTCTCTGACTAATGCCCTGCCATTAAACACGATAGCAGCGGCCTCTGCTGTGTAATGGCTGTTCTCCTGCAGGCTGGCAATACGGGATATCCAAGAACTCCGCATACGCTATAAAACAATCCATGCACTAGCTTGGCATGCCAATGTCTGTGAACCGAACCGCACAGGTATAGCGTAGTCATGCATAAATGGGAGGGAGGGGGACGGGGGCGGGAGGGGATTCGGCTCCCCTTCCAACAAGCTATGGGGGTGTGCCTAACTAAAAAGAAGAGCATGGCGATTTGGGAACGAGCAGTTTATTGTGTACGTTTCAATGAAGCACTCGTATTGGAATAGGCTTGCTGTGCATTCAGATCGCTCATTGCAATGCCTTACATCTGCAGGGTGCAGTCCTAATCGCAACCCTTCATGCATCCTTCCCAAAATTCCACCCCCACCCCCACCCCCGCCCCACCTAACCATGGGCGGCTCGTTCATAATGGGTGCAGGGTGCCACCCACCAGCACGCTTGCCAATTATGGAGGAGCTGCAGGTTAAACTGTCAAAGGGACACCTACTTTCCCTTTGGCAGTGTATGTTCCCCAGGGTACATGTCCAATGGACCATGCGAGGCTGGGGGCGTTGTGCTTCCCCAGCCTTAAATGGCTCATTCGGGATGCAGGCGGGGGCACTGCTCGCCTGAATGTGCGAGTGGGTGCTCCTGCACCTCCCCGCACATTCAGACGAATTGGGGCGCTGGCAATGTGGCACTCCGTCTTCTGTGCGCATGCGCAGGTAGCAGGAAGCAAGCCCTCTGTGCTGTGGACATGTATGGGTACAGCCAGTGTGAAAATGTGTTTTATACTATTATACATTGTGTAGAAAACCCTTATGAAAATGTCGGTTGGGAAATGCTCGTGTGCAATGCTGCTGATTTGCTTCCATTGGATCTGTTTATGAGTTACCCTACCAGACCGATTGCAAACTGTTCGGCTTTTTACCCAATGTTTCAGAGAATGTGTGCTTTTTAATGCACTGTTCTAATCCATTATACAAAAAATGTTCTCATGGGAGGACAATCTCGCCCCCCCCCCTCCACGTGCCCCCACCCAAATTTGGGTGGGGGCGCGAGGGGGTTTGGGTATCTCCTTGGTTTGGGTATCCCTCGTCATTATGCTTGGTTGCTCTCACATATTAATCACAAATATGTGCGCCCGTTCAATTAAAACATTTACCAGACACCACTGCACAAAACAGAGTAGCAGCCTTGATTGCACTTAACCTATGAGGAGGGACCCATGGCTCACTTTAAAGTTAACCATGAGTGACAGAAGAGACATTTGAGCCTGTAAAATACACTATATAAGTGGTCCACATTATTATATACCATGCAACTTTGAAATGTGTTAAACTATGCAACAGCGACTCCCTGTATGTAGCATAGAGCTGGAAGAATGACTTCTAGTTCTACCAATTGTGTGTGCCAGGTAAGGAAAGCGATTTGGGCAATATCACATTCTTAGACCATGCGCAAAGGCTGGACTTTTAGTCGAGATTTCCTGGTTCCACAGTTTACATTTTCTTTTCATTTGCATATGGTTACATACATTCAACCTTTTGCAACACAATCACACACATGCAAGAAAAGAAGTAAATACAAATGATTAATTACAATATATAAATGTAGAAGCAGGAAACGAATACAAACGTTTCCATGGCTGTAAGATTCCAATTTCAGACCCTTTAAACAACCCACAGCCGCAATTGTAACGGAACCGGCTTAACCCCTCTACAGTCTTTGCCGTACATGATTTTAATCAATCAAATCCATTTTATATGCCAATTTCTTAGAATGCACTATATGTAATGTGGTTCAACAAGTACAACATATAAACAAGTTCATCAATGTTTCCTCCACCTCGATAAACCCACACGATCTATACAATGGGCCTCATTATGAGTCCGGTGGTAGCCGTGTCAGTAAAAATGGCATGGCTGCCACCAGAGTCATTTTTTTTCTAGCGCCCGGCAATGGGGACTTACTGGGGCAATACGGCCCCAGCGGTGCCGGTAATTGCCCATTGCCCATTACTGGGCACCGAAAATATTTCTTCCCATTCCCATTCGAGTCCCATTGGACTCCATGGGAATGGGGAGGACGGATGCACCTGCACCATTCATGGTCGATGTCGGTGCATCCGTCAAGGTCTGCGAGCGGGCACCGTTCCGCCGGACAGGTCAGACCTGGCTGGCGGAAAGGCACTTGCTCGCAGACCTCGTAATTTGCCGGTCTGGTAACAACGGTGCCGGTAGCTTACGGCACCGGTGTTACTGGACCGGAAACCTTGTAATGAGACCCAATATCTGTTCCTTAGCTATGATACCTCTGCGGACCAACATATGTCTCGTTGGATGTAAATGAAATCTGAACCTTAAAAAAATCACTGCTCAACTGTTTACAGGGATACAAATTCAAGTAGGGCGGCCGCAGTCGCCATCTTGTTATGATCAGTGCTCACATTCTCAAGAGAAGTGTAGCCATGTAAGGCATCAGTCGTACCCACCACATCTCTTTTATAAATCAGTTTACATTTCAGGCAGAAAACTGCACATTCTTCCATCCGATCTTCAGTTTTACGTCAGCCTACGCACTTTCTGTATGGTTGTCTTTTCAGTGCTACACTAGTATCATGCATTCATAAAGCTGGCTTGCAAAACAGCAAACTGCGCCATAAATCAATTTGACAATATACAGTAAATGCTGATCGAAACATGGCAGGCAAAGAAAAGTTTGATTAGAACTGAACTGGAAAATTAGCTCAACTGAGAATGCATGTTTACAAAATGATTACTGGGTAATCCAATAACGGATGTGGATTCAAAGTGAAACTGTGGCGGTCTCCTCAGTACAGTGCTATCAAAATTGTGTAACTTCCCTTGTTTTTTGCTTACGGGGGATCAGCTTTCAATTGGGAAGAGACTCAAATTCAAAAATCTAGAGGAAAACTGATTACCCCTCTCTTCATCCAAATATCTTCGATTGGTAACACTTAAATGAACCTTTTATCAATATTGGTTAATCAATTTTATCCACCACGAGAATTTTTTACACTTAGAAAATTATTTTTTATTCTATACTTTCAATTATACATTAAAACAAAGCATCATTCATGATAAAATATACAAAAATGAATCATCAAGTTGAAACAAAATTAGGGTTAGTAAATGACTTTTTTGCTATTATTCTGCAGTTTGATGGTTGTTCAAAAAAAAATGATGGAGCAAGAGCTACTACACAGAAACTGTCACATTTTCTAGCATGTGTCTATTACTGCAGATGTTACACAAATATAGATACCGTCTATAAGTCACTTAGATCTAGATTGGTCTAAAGGTTGACCTCAGCTGGTCTCCAAAATAGAGAGACTAATTATAGTCTCATCGAGAGTCGACATATGTTTCGGCCATGTTATTAATTAAGTACTATCTCTACCACTCTTTTTAAAAAGATTTTCATGGCCTTCTTCAGGACAGGAACATTTCTTTATTGGAGAATCAATTGCATATACCCTTTTGTTGTCAGAGTGATGATTACAAAAAGATAGATTTGGACAAGAGCAGGATAGTTGTTGGATGGTTTAGTTAGAGGAGGATTCTTCTACCTTCTTTCATGTCTCCCTGGTGCATCAACATTATTTGTATGATGTCCCAGGATTCAGTTTCTTTAGTGGGACTCTTCAAAGTCTTTAGTCAATGATGTCTTGTTAATAATTGTTGTTTCTTGTGCAAGAATGTGCATCTGGCCGTCTTGTGCAGTTGGTCCCTGTTGTGCTGTGCGGCAAATCTGTTTCCTTCTACACTCGCGAAACATCTTCTCTTCGTTTTCTCATTTATAATGAATGAATCCTCAGTACAGAGTCAACGGCAACTGAGGGGAACAATTATGTCTATCATAAAAGCAGCAAACAACACTGATTGACCATGATTATATTTTTCAGAAGTTCACAAACTCTGTGAACAAACATACTTTAGTGCTTTTTACGCATCATTTAGTGATTGATAAGTGTGGTGTTTAATGCAAGTAACATTCAAGAAAATGATGGCAACATAGCCCAGTGGCTGTTGGCCTTTGGAGGAGGCGAGTGTGCAAAAGAGAGAGATCTCTAAATCAAATAAAGAATTGTGTCAAGTAATCTTGACACCTGTTCATTACATGCCAAGATTACAAAAATATGGGGCCTGTTTATAATGCGCACACACTACTTCTCTATACACCAGCAAAAGGCATTCCTACAACAAACTTCCATTTACTGGTTCCAATCTCCTGTGCTCAAGGGCAGCCTACTGGTTTATGAACCACTGTCAGGGGCATTTGTTACGCAGAAACTTTAGGGGTGTAACTATGTTGTGATTTCCCAACTAGCAATGCTGGGTATGCTGTATGCACTGGATTTTTTAGTTGCATATTATTTGCAAATTAACCATTTGAAGGCCAGCAATGTTGACAAACTACTGGCCACTTTTGTCATCTAAGTAGATTTTCTGCTGATCCTGGTATTTTGAGCTCGTGCCATCTGCTCTCTTCCACTGTAGTCAAGTTTAATGTTCGTCATATAAATGCAGATCTACAAGTAGCACATCCATAGGGTGATGTGGGTCTGTGGGTGGACCAGTGTGTGTGGAACATCTAACACCTTACATCGGACAACCTGATGGGTCTAAAGAGAGGGGATCACATCCCCATGAAGCTATAAGTATTGCTAAGTGGCCCAGTGACATATCCAACACCTGCATCCCGCCTGGGATCTTCACTCAACAACAGTTTGCATTCTGGGATTTGAAGTGTAGCCTTTCCTATACGTTTGGGCCTAGAAATCATGACATGTTAGGGTGATTGGCTGAAAAGATAGGACCGACCATGATTCAGCCACTTTCCCACCTCCACAGACTTTCTCTACACTGTGGTTGTGATGCAGAGAGATATGTTCCCTCACACCAAGTCCCGAAATTATCGTACCCATGATGCATTTCACTTCTACTGTGATCCCAGAATGGTAGGTACTAAAAATGAATGAGTTACTTTTTATTCATTTGTAGGTTGCTATGTGTGACAATTAACACACAACAGACCATGCAGACATCTCAAGTTGCCCTATTGTCACACGTGGGCAGACCTTCCCGTAGGTGCTTCCTTTTCTTGAATTCTCTCATTTGTTGCTCCGAATTGAAAATGGAAACGCAAAACTGGCAAGAAAAGGCAGACAAACACACCATGCAGGATTCACTACTCACATCTGATGTGGGGTACCGTAAGAGTAATTGTATTTTCAATACAAGTTGCTTCCTTTTTCTCACTATTTGACACTGGCATGCAGCATATTTTGCATTACATGAATACAATGTGCAGTTTTGTGAAAATGTAGAGCTTGCTTTGCATGGCAAACCATAAGGCAGCTTTCTACAGTAGTTGGTTGACCTTTCATTTCACAAATTCACCGCTTACGGTGAGCTCTTGGAGATGAACTTGCCCCCACAGCCAGTTTTCCATTTATTGCTGGCTGCTGGGCAGCCCTTATTTGACAACAGGGCTGGAAATCACACCCCTGGGGAAAACCAAAGCATCCACCTGCAATGGAGAGACCAGCAGCCATGACAGCTCTGATCCAGACACCCCTCAGACCCTTATGCCTGTGCCCACAATTTGATTCTGGATGAGACGGTAAACCAGGGACCCAGAGGCAGGACCGAGATGGCTTGAATGTAAGAGATGCACAGGTATCCACGTGCTCTATCCTGCAACATACTCTGGGTTATGGGGAGGGCTGAGGCGGCATAGGAGCGAACGAGGCTGCCAACGATCCACACACACCTGGAAAATGAGAGTGTGACTGTAGAGACGTGTTCGCTTTCGGTCTTCGGCGGTGGTAGGGAATTACGTGACAGCAGGAGGGAAATGATCGCACAGGGGAAATAGAAGGAGCCGGGCTGGCGGTAGTGGGAGTTTTACACGTCTTTTTTTTATTTCTACAAAGGTTTGTGCAAAATGCAAATTACATTAAGATCATCAGTAATTCATAGGAATCCAAAATGCCCCATTCATTACACTATTTCTCAGCGAAATAAAAATGATCTTATTGTTATAAGTATATTATCACTTCAAAATGTGCAGAAGCCATCCTCTGCTACAGTACAATTCAATCATTACTGTTGCTGCATGTGCAAAACCGCACACAAAAGAGAGTCCTATTCACAATGTATTAACGCAAGAATTCATGCTAATGCCTTTTCATTGTCCCAATGGTTAATTTATTGAAAACATTCATTTATAGACTAAACGTCTAGACAGTGTAACTAATTCAATGTTTGAAATCAACAATTGACATATAGTACAAAACCTAGACAATGGTGATCGCTGGTCAAAGAATTCAACCACATCAACTCATTCTACAAACAACCCATTCAAACCTATACCTCAATCGCCCAAACCATGATTTGTCCAAAAATGTTTTCACGTGAAGATCTACATAAACAAAAGAAACATATAATTAACAGACCCCAGTGCCCATAGCCTTTTTTCACAAGGTGCCTACATATATAGCCCTATGATACATTATTATTTTGTCAAATAGGCCAATGAAGTAATTTTACAATGCAAAACGCGAACTCGAGTTTTCGGCTGACAGGTCTCTCACTCAAAACGACCCAGCCTTCTTCGGGGCGGTTGATTTCGTCACCAGGGGGCACTTGTCACTGGAGCTTATTTCCACTTCATATGCACAAGACTTGCCAGTTTCCATCATATGCCCCACCTCGCATTTCCAATCCATGCCGCCAGCGGCCAAGCCCCTGCAAGGTTTCACCATCTAAGGAACTCCATCGAGGGACGAATCAGTGATTAATATGTGATTATCTGCTACCTTTATCATAATTCTGCCATGTTTTTAGGCATTTCTTTTTTGTGAATGGGAAGTGCTGTTAGAATGGATTTCTAAACTCTGGCCTGATGGACACATGTTTTGTAGGCCAGCCTTGTTAGTCAAACAGGAGACACTTCTAGGAAGACAGCCAGACTAATTCAAGGTAGCTTGCAGAGTAATCAAGACTAAGGGGGTAATTCATAGAATTCAGCGCACAAATGGTGCACGCGGCTGGCGCATAGTGTGCGCGTGCGGCAGTCTGCACCAGCCGCGTGCGCCAAAACCCATTTCAGCGCACAGCATATTCATGGATTCCAACATCCATAACCAGCCGTGGCGCAGAGTGGTGCAGCGACCCTGCAGCAGCGCCAGTTATGCCCCCAACCCCGCCCCGTGCACCATGATCAGCGCACAATTCCAGTACATGGCGCAAAGGCCAGTGGACCATCACACAGCCCCCCAACCACGAAAACGTGTGTAAAACTCCCCGCGCACGCCCCAGAACACACGTACCCCGCTCGCGCTAGGCCAAAAGCGTGTAAGACTCCCCGCGCATGCCCCAGAACACACGTACCCCGCTCGCGCCAGTCCAATAGCATGTCAAACTACCTGCGCACACCCCACAATGCACGTACCCCGCTCACGCCAGCGAAATCATGGGAAAAGTCCCCCCTGTGGAGTGGGCTGCCTGCGGGGCATGCCCAGTGTGGATGGGCTGCCTGCGGGCATGCCCAGGGTGGAATGTCTGCCTGCGGGGTATGGGGAGGGTGGATGTGCAGCCTGCGGGGCATGCCCAGGGGTGAAGGGCTGCCTGCGATGTATGGGAGGGTGGATGGGCTGCCTGCGGGGCATGCCCAGTGTGGATGGTCTGCCTGCGGGGTATTGGGAGGGTGGATGGGCTGCCTGCGGGGCATGCCCAGGGGTGAAGGGCTGCCTGCGGGGTATGGGGAGGGTGGATTTGCTGCCTGCGGGGCATGCCCATGGTGGATGGGTTGCCTGCGGGGCATGCCCAGGGTGGATGGTCTGCCTGCGGGGTATGGGGAGGGTGGATGGGCTGCCTGCGGGGAATTCCCAGGAGTGAAGGGCTGCCTGCGGGGTATGGGGAGGGTGGATGTGATGCCTGCGGGGCATGCCCAGGGTGGATGGTCTGCCTGCGGGGTATGGGGAGGGTGGATGTGCAGCCTGCGGGGCATGCCCAGGGGTGAAGGGCTGCCTGCGGGGTATGGGGTGGGTGGATGGGCTGCCTGCGTGTTTTCTGGGGGTGCATGGGGACTTTCACACATGATAGGCCTTGTGCGAACGGGGTACGGGTATTCTGGGGGTGCGCGGGAAGTATCACACGTGATAGGCCTTGGCTGAGAGGGTACGTGTTTTCTGGGGGTGCGCAGGGAGTTTCACATGCGATAGGCCTTGGCTGAGCGGGGAACGTATATTCTGGGGGTGTGCTGGGAGTTTCACACGCGATAGGCCTTGGCCGAGCGGGGTACGTGTATTACTGGGGTGCGCGGGGAGTTTCACATGCGATAGGCCCTGGCCGAGCGGGGTACGTGTATTACTGGGGTGCACGGGGAGTTTCACACACTATAGTCCTTGGCCAAGCAGGATACGTGTATTACTGGGGTACGCAGGGAGTTTCACACGCGATAGGCCTTGGCCGAGTGGGGTACGTGTATTACTGGGGTGCGCGGGGAGTTTCACATTTGATAGTCCTTGGCCGAGGAGGGTACGTGTATTACTGGGGTGCGCGGGGAGTTTCACACGCGATAGGCCTTGGCCGAGCGGGGTAAGTGTATTCCGAGGGGTGGGCGGGGAGAAGCACACGTGATAGGGCTTGGCCGAGCAGGGTAAGTGTATTCCAAGGGGTGCGCGGGGAGAATCACACGCGATACGCCTTGGGGAGTGGGGTACGTGTATTTCGGGGGTGCGCAGGGAGGTTTACATGTGTTTTCGCTGCCACGAGAGGGGTACGTGTAGTCCTGGTGTGCCCCAACGCGAATTGGCAGTGTGTGTCCTCCCAGGTGTGCCCTCTCACCCCTCCCCAGGGCTTGCAGGCAGCCCACAACACAGGGGACTACCCACCCTGGCCATGCCCCCCAGCCACCCCACATGTCACCATGCACAAGTGAGCACCGACACATGTCCCCCTGCACCCCCACCTACCCAGCAGTGACAGGCACCTGCCAGCAGGCCCGACTCATGTCCCCC
This sequence comes from Ambystoma mexicanum, assembly GCF_040938575.1. NCBI lineage: Eukaryota > Metazoa > Chordata > Amphibia > Caudata > Ambystomatidae > Ambystoma > Ambystoma mexicanum. The sequence continues at coordinate 464,902,780 of NC_090921.1, forward strand.
TGCACCCCCACCCACCCAGCAGTGACAGGCACCTGCCAGCAGGCCCCGACTCATGTCCCCTTGCACCCCCACCCACCCAGCAGTGACAGGCACCTGCCAGCAGGCCCCGACTCATGTCCCCCTCAACACCTCATGACGATCCACAATCATGGGCCTTATGGCCACCCAAATCACACCCCACACCACCCCACATGTCACCATGCACAAGTGAGCACCGACACATGTCCCCCTGCACCCCCACCCACCCAGCAGTGACAGGCACCTGCCAGCAGGCCCCGACTCATGTCCCCCTGCACCCCTACCCACCCAGCAGTGACAGGCACCTGCCAGTAGGCCCCGACTCATGTGTCAGGAAGGTCAGTAGACTCCTCTTCTTCCTGTGATACCCCAGACTCCCCTTCCTCCCCTTCCTCCTCACCTTGAAGTCTCCGGCGTTGAATTAGCGTTGGATTGTCCTTAGTTCGAGCCTTCACCCCTTTTTTTTGAAGATAGGGACGACCAAGGTAGGACGCCACAGTGACACCCTTTGGGTGATCTGTGGCAACCCTCCTCGGGTGCAGTTATACGGGGAAAAAGCCAATGGCACAAAAAACCCCGGAAGAATAAGATCTTCAAGCGTAGAGAGGTATTAGTTATACCTTCCGGAGGCTGCAGTAGAAGGAGAGGAATCGGATGAACACGGTCCAGTTATCGAAGAAATTCCAGGAAGAATCGGGTAAGATCCCGATCAATGAAAGTTCCAGAACAATAAAACAGAAGAGGACTAGGCGAAGCAATCCAAATGGCAGGCAGAGGTCAGTACACGGGAATCAACAGGAGGTAACTCTGGTACAGATTTAGCAGACAAGGGCTGGATGAGGCAATGGCTGAGGTAGTGACTCCGGGATATCACCGATAGGAAAGAGGGAGGATAAGAGGAGGAATAAGAGTGGAGAAATCCTAACGGGGAGCAGACTAGAAAAGGCGGAAAAAGAATAGAAGGAAAAGCTCAAGACGGAAGGGAGGAAGGGTGATTAGATAGGAACGGAACCGACAAGGAAGAGAGGGCAAGAAGGCGAGGAAGAAAAACCCAGATGAAGGTTCGGAGCGAAAGAAAGGGAAGAAGGAGTGAAACAAAGAATACGGAAGGGAAAATGCTGCTACTCAGAAAAATGTCAGCGGCGCAGGAACAGGACAAAAACACTGTACGTTGCAACGCACCTGACCCCGGAAGTGAAAAGGCTTAAATACTGAGGTCAGGAACGCTGCAACGACAACTAGACCTGCACTGCACGCTCAAAATCATAAGTGACGGAACCCGCTAGGGCGGGCGCAGCTTCCACTTCTTCCAAAGCTGCCAGTTTCCCTGCGGCGTGACAGTATGCCCCCTCCTAAGGTCCACCCCACCGGGTTTATTGGGATGTCTGAAATGGAACCTACGCAATAGGAGAGGTGTATTTAAATGTGTTCTAGGTTCCCACGTGTCTTCAGACCTCGAGTATCCTTTCCAGTGGACTAAGTATTCTAGACGTCCCTTATGATATTGTGAGTCACAAATTTGGGATACCTCATAGACGTCTTCAGTGGGGTCTGGAGGGACCGGAGTGTTCTTCCTTTTCCGGAACCACCTATCTTCCATAAAGGTCTTCAATTGAGAGGTGTGAAACACCGGATGTACCCGACTTAATCGAGCAGGTAGCTGTAAGCGAAAGGCTACTGGGTTGATTACATGTGTTATTTTGTATGGTCCTATATATCTAGGGCACAGTTTAGACGGGTGAACCCAACGTGGTAGGAATTTAGTGGATAGAAGTACCTTGGATCCGACACCCCAATTGGGCACTGGTCTCCTGTGTTTATTAGCTTGGGTTCGATTCCTTTCCTGAGCCTCTCAGAGTCCTAGTCTAGCTTTGTCTTGGGCTTCTCGGATAGTAGTTAAAGAAGCTTCCACGGAGGGCACCGAGGACTCAATGTTTGCCAAGAGAAGAAAGGTACGGGGATGATACCCGTACGAGCAAAAAAAAGGGCTGGAACCTAAGGCAGAGTGGCAGGTGTTGTTATATGAAAATTCGGCCGTAGGGAGTAACTGGACCCAATCATCCTGTTGTTGGTTGACAAAACACCGGAGATACTGCTCCAACGTACCATTAAGACGTTCAGTTTGTCCATTCGATTGTGGATGGAATCCCGAGGTCAAGGCCCTTTCAATGCCTAATCGCTTGCATAAGGCAGACCAGAAATTAGAAGTGTACTGGCTGCCACGGTCTGAGATGATCTTAGTAGGCATACCATGTAGCTTGAATATGTCACTCAAGAAGACTTCAGCCATGCGAGATGCAGAAGGTACACCAGGTAGGGGTGAGAAATGTGCCATTTTAGTGAATGAATCGATGACCACCATTATACAGGTACAACCCTGAGACACTGGCAACTCTACAATGAAGTCGGTCGAGATAGTGGTCCATGGACCTGTGGGAATGGCACCAGATTCCAACAATCCCAGAGGTTTTTGTGTGGAAGACTTGTTACGAAGACAGGTGACACAAGACTGGACATATTGCCGGGTCTCTTCCTTCATCCTAGGCCAAAGAAAATATCTCGATAAGAGTTCTTGCGTGTTCCGAATTCCACTATGGCCTGCAATCTTGGTATCATGGCACCAGGATAATGCTGTCTTCCTTAATGACGGAGTCGGCAGATACAACTTGTCCTTAACCATATATAAACCTTCCTTGATACATAATCGCTCTTGTTGTTACCCTTTTCTGTTTCAAATCTCCCTCCAGAATTGTCCTTGACCTGTTGCAGGAATGTGGAGACCGCTCCTATCCTCTGAGTTCTTGCAAACATCAATTCTGTAGTTGTTTCTTGTTCAGACAGGTAGTCACTACGTCGGGACAGGGCACCTGCCACTAAGTTATGTTCACCCGGAATGTAAGTAATGTTAAAATCAAATTGGGCGAAAAAATGTGCCCACCTTGCCTGTCTTGTGTTGTAACATTCAAATTGACGTAATACCTATAGATTCTTATGATCTGTTCGGAGGGTAAAAGGGTGTTCTCCACCTTGGAGAAGGTGTCGCCACTCTATGCAAGCTAATTTCATAGCCAGCAATTCTCTCTCTACCACAGAGTAGTAACGTTGACTGGGGTTGAGTGTCTTGGAATAATAGGACACTGGATGTTCCTTCCCTTCATACTCTTGCAGTAACACTGCTCCGATAGCAGCAGAAGATGCGTCAGTTTCCACTATAAAAGGACGGAGCTGGTCAGGTTGTCTTAGTATGGGAGCTGAACAGAAGGCTTGCTTGAGTTGTTGAAAACTCTCTTCGGCTAGAGAAGACCATTGGAAAGGAGATGAAGATTTCTTAAGGAGTGAGGTCATCGGGAGTACCTGTTGAGAGAAGTTGGGTATGAACTTCCGGTAGAAATTCGATAACCCAAGGAACCTTTGGATGTCCTTAACAGACTTGGGAGACGGCCAGTCTAGAATAGCATTGACCTTCTGAGGGTCCATGGCAATTCCCTCAGAGGAAAGAATGTACCCCAGATATGATATGGACATGGCCGAAAATACACACTTTTCCAATTTGACAGAGAGTTGATTGTCTTTGAGTCTGTGAAATACTTCCTTGACATGAGTGTTATGCTCAACTTGTGAGTGGGAAAAGACCAATATGTCGTCAAGATAAACGATGACAGAATGTCCTAAAAAATCCAAAAAAAGTCTGTCCATGAAACGTTGGAATATCGATGGAGCATTTACAAGGCCAAAGGGCATCACTTGATACTCATACAGACCATAAGGGGTCCTAAAGGCAGTCTTCCACTCATCTCCGGTTTGGATCCTAAGCAAATGGTAAGCGTTGCGTAAGTCTAGTTTAGTAAATACTGTAGCCGACAGTACGGCATGTATGATTTCAGAGATGAGAGGCATAGGGTATCTGTCCTTGACGGTTACCTTATTTAATCCTCTGTAATCAATACAGGGGCGTAGCTCTTGCGTGTCTTTCTTGGGAATGAAGAATAAGGAGGCACCAGCAGGAGATTTAGAAGGTCTGATCAACTTATTAGCTAAGTTCTTGTCGAGATAGTCTCTCAGATACTGCTTTTCTTGCATAGTCAAGGGGTACATACGACCAAATGGGACTAAGGCATCTGGGTGCAGTTCTATGCAGCAATCCTCGGGTCTGTGAGGAGGAAGTTCTAACGGTATTTTCTCTGTCACAACCTCAGCGTAACTATTTAAATAGGATGGTAAGCAATGTATGGATTTGGATTCTATCCCACAGGAAGTCTGCATCATAGAAAAGGTTGGCTTCGGCAAACAGCTTGCTTTGCAGAAGGTTGAATGAAAACTTAACAGGTTTCTAGACCAGTCAATGGTAGGGTTATGCCGACGCAACCATCCAATGCCTAGAATCAAAGGGAAGTGAGCAGCTCTGATAATATCAAAGGAAAGGCGTTCAGTATGTTGCATGATACGCATGGTGAGGACTTCAGTAGAATGGGTAATAAGGCCTGAGCTCAAAGGTTCGCCATCAACTCCCTCCACCGATTGATCCTCGGTCTTAGCTATCCAAGTCAGTCCTTGACTCTCTGCCCAGTGGGTATCTATAAAATTACCTGCGGCCCCACAATCCAGAAGGGCCTGAGTCTGAATTGAGGTCTGGCCGTTCAAAAGAGTGACTGTCATCACCATAAAACGATCATCGTCAGAACACTCCAAAGTGGTGACTGAGAGGGTAACAAAGGGACTGGATTCCTTCCCTCGGTAGTATGTCCCCAAATTTACTGAGGGTGCTCGTTTCCCGAGCGTCTAGAAGGCACAGCAGGACATTCTCGAAGCAGGTGAGTTGAAGATCCACAGTACATGCATAGATTCCCTTCTCGCCTCCTCCTACGTTCTTCTGTCGAGACAGGAGAACGGGTGATGCCGATCTGCATAGGCTCTTCACGCGAGAGACGAGTAGAGGGAGATGGTGCAGAAGGAGAAGTAGCTGGGGGCACAGGAAGACCACTCTTAATCCTTCGTCGCTCAGCTCGCCGTTCAGACAGCCGGAAATCGATCCGAAGTGTTGCAGTGATTAGATCGGCAAAAGTTGAGGGGCGTTCGATACGTGCAAGTTCATCTTTTAACTCTTCTCGCAGACCCCTCCGAAAGATGACATACTGGGCTTGTTCTTGCCATCCAGCTTCCGCAGCGATCTGTTTAAATGAGGTGATATAGGACATTAAGTCTGAATTTCCTTGTCGGATGTCCAACAGATCCTCGGAGGCCAGAAAGGTGCTCTCTGTTCGAAGGAAGGTTTGCTTCATCAAGGTTTTGAAAGCCTCATAATCCTGGAGCACAGGATCAGTTCTATTGACTAAAGGGGTGGCCCACGTCAAGGCATTGCCAGACATGTGGGTTATCATAAAACCAACCTTGGTATGTCCAGCAGTAAAGGCATGTGGACGAAATGAGAAATGTAAGTGACACGCATCCAAGAACTCCTTAACTCCTTAAGCCTTTTGGGCGTCCCATCAAACTTCCCAGAGACTAACGGTAAGGGAGGCAAATCAGTTGTCGGTAGTTCTCGCTCTGCCATCCTCTGTTGTAGCACAGCGTTTGTACCCTTTAGATTCTGGACTTCCAGGCCCAAGTTTTGGACGGCTGCTACAAGTTCCTGAACCTGCTGCGGAGTAGCCATGTCGCATTCGTGGCGTTGCAAACTGTCAGGAAGGTCAGTAGACTCCTCTTCTTCCTGTGATACCCCAGACTCCCCTTCCTCCCCTTCCTCCTCACCTTGAAGTCTCCGGCGTTGAATTAGCGTTGGATGGTCCTTAGTTCGAGCCTTCACCCCTTTTTTTTGAAGATAGGGACGACCAAGGTAGGACGCCACAGTGACACCCTTTGGGTGATCTGTGGCAACCCTCCTCGGGCGCAGTTATACGGGGAAAAAGCCAATGGCACAAAAAACCCCAGAAGAATGAGATCTTCAAGCGTAGAGAGGTATTAGTTATACCTTCCGGAGGCTGCAGTAGAAGGAGGAATCGGATGAACACGGTCCAGTTATCGAAGAAATTCCAGGAAGAATCGGGTAAGATCCCGATCAATGAAAGTTCCAGAACAATAAAACAGAAGAGGACTAGGCGAAGCAATCCAAATGGCAGGCAGAGGTCGGTACACGGGAATCAACAGGAGGTATTTCTGGTACAGATTTAGCAGACAAGGGCTGGACGAGGCAATCCACCAGACAGGCTGAGGTAGTGACTCCGGGATATCACCGATAGGAAAGAGGGAGGATAAGAGGAGGAATAAGAGTGGAGAAATCCTAACGGGGAGCAGACTAGAAAAGGCGGAAAAAGAATAGAAGGAAAAGCTCAAGACGGAAGGGAGGAAGGGTGATTAGATGGGAACGGAACCGACAAGGAGGAGAGGGCAAGAAGGCGAGGAAGAAAAACCCAGATGAAGGTTCGGAGCGAAAGAAAGGGAAGAAGGAGTGAAACAAAGAATACGGAAGGGAAAATGCTGCTACTCAGAAAAATGTCAGCGGCGCAGGAACAGGACGAAAACACTGTACGTTGCAACGCACCTGACCCCGGAAGTGAAAAGGCTTAAATACAGAGGTCAGGAACGCTGCAACGACAACTAGACCTGCACTGCACGCTCAAAATTATACGTGACGGAACCCGCTAGGGCGGGCGCAGCTTCACTTCTTCCAAAGCCGCCAGTTTCCCTGCGGCGTGACATCATGTCCCCCTGCACCCCCACCCACCCAGCAGTGACAGGCACCTGCCAGCAGGCCCCGACTCATGTCCCCCCAACACCTCATGACGATCCACAATCATGGGCCTTATGGCCACCCAAATCACACCCCACGCCACCCCAGTCCAAACACACAACCAGGTATGACATCCACCCCACAATGAAATCCCCATCACATGATACATCCCAAATGGCAACATCAACATATTTCCGTCACACTCACACAATGGGTGCTTGTGATTGAGAAAACACACATTGTGACATGCATGAAACCAAAGAGAAAATACCACACATTGAAGTAGGAAATAAAAATGTATTCAACACAAAAGCAACGGAATGAAATGAAGCACAAAAAAAGGAAATAAATAATGAAAAGCTGCATATCCAAAATATAAACCAAAAATGCATGATAGCAAAATCCAAAGCAATCCAAAAGCACCTGTCCAAAGTGTCAGTCCGGCAAAACAAATCCAAACTCCAAAAACAATAAAAAACCATTGATCCATAGAAAAAAAATATAAGAAACCAAATCCATTGTCGAACTATTTACAAAGTACAAATCCAGGCTCCATGTCCCCAATAATTGAAATGAAACCTATAAAAAAAAACTACCTAATGAAGAACTATATACAAAAACGTGGGGCATTGTCCAAGCGCCCCAAAATAAATAAAAACAGAAAGAAAACCTAACACTAACTAACTATATACAATGGTGGCGGGCAAGTCCTACGGCTCACTCTGAGATGTACCGGGCCAGGGCACCATCGAATTCCATGTCAATGTCCCGGAGGTGGGCCTCTGCCCTGGCCCCGAGGTCTTCCAGGGATGCAGTCAAGGCCTGTTCCAACTCCCTGCGAGTTGCCTCGAGGCACTCAGCCCGCCTCAACGCCTGGCGCATGGAGAACTCTGCCCTGACCATGGTGAGCCGCGCCTCTTCCGCCCGCCGCCGCTCCGCATCTATCCGCTGGCCCAACGGCTGCCACACAGAAGACACTCCCATTCCAGGGTCCTCCTGCCCTCTGGCCGATGCCTGCCCCTCTGATGTTGATGGCCCCGAGCCATCATCACTCCCACCTTGAGCCTGCTGCTGCTGCTGTCCATGTGCCCTGTCCAATGATGGCTGCACACCCCTTCTGGACCTCGACTCCCGACTGTGGCAGGGATGGGATCTCCACCAAGCTGGCTGTGTTGGTCAGGTCAGGTCCAAAGGGGGCCCTGGTGGAATCTGGGCCGAAAGACGTGATGATGGCGTGCATGGTCCCCCCAGGAAGCGCGCACGTCATCACGAATGACACGCGTGCGCAACGCGACACCAATCAGGACGGACCCCATACGGTCATTGGACTCCTCGTCTGCAGGTAGTGGAGTGCCAGTTGACGTGGGCCTGGGACGGGGCATCCCTGCTGGTGCATGGCGGTGTAGTCACAGGGTCAGGGACAGCGACATGCACAGGCCCCTCCCCGGTGACCTATGCTGCCTCCTGCCCCTGGCCCTGGACTGCACTACTTGCACCAGTGGTACTACCCCCACCAGGCCCCATGTGCGGCTCAGTAACGGTCTCCTCCTCCTCTATGGAGACCACCAACCTGGATGTCTCTGCACCGTCTTCTGCCATTGCAAGCCCCTGTGGGGGCTCACCCGGCCTTCCGCTACAGCCGTAGTGGCAGACGCGGCACCAGTCCCCTCGATCCCAGATGATGGCAATTGCTGGGAGGGTGGCTGGGCCTTGCGTTGCCGCCCGGTGGAGGCATCCCCGCCGCTTTGCTCCACAGTGCCGTCTCTGCCATCTTCTTCACTCGACACTGCGTAGAGAGAGACATAGAACACAAGCATCAGGGTGCTGTACAATAGTCCCCTTGACAGGAAGCAATAACACATGAGTGCCACTGTCAAACATCACTTCCATCCTGTCCCTCCACAACACATGGGTCAATGCAGGCAACACATATGCAGAAACAGACACGGCGCATGCAATCAACATCAGCATCCATGTACAAGGGCCTCTATTGACATTAATGTTGGCTTCAAACTCAGATGCATCATGGCTCATACTGATCCCATGCACACACATCACCGGAGGGTCATGCATCAGGGCTCGTACACCACAGACACAATGTATACAAGGGTGACTAGATTGCAAAAGTGAATCAACACATCGTCATGGACATGTGTCATGCATCCATGGCGTTTCAAAGTCACACACACGCTTCTCAGACACACAGACATGTACACCATACATGTACATGAGAGCAGCACCCATCTCTCATCCCCCATCCATGTCCAAGGACAGAAACAGGCATGTGTGCATTCCGCATGCTGCTCCCCATTTTGCATTGGAAAACATGCACCATCCATGTGGTTCACGCATTACTGGTCTCACATGCATTACCATGATGTCCCTGCACACACACATCCATTTATGGCCTATGTAACACATACAGGCAAGTAGCTGACGAACAGCACACTGCAACATGCCCTATTTCACACAGCAATGCATGGCCACTTACGGCTCCACTACAGACGGGTCTGCATCCTGAGGATCTGGTGGCGAAGCACTGGGCGAATGCGCTCTAGGACTCTCATCTGCTGGTTGGTCAGCTGGCCCCGGCGCCCCACTGCATCCTCTGCCTCCAAGAGGCGCCAGGCCTTCCTGAGGGTCCTGGACTTGTAGTCCTCCCAGCGCTTCTGGATGTGTCTAAGGTCTCGGGGTGCCACCCCCTCCGCGTTGATGGCACCCACGATGTTAGTCCAGATCCTCCCTGTCCTTCCTTGTCGGCGCGCGATGGTGTGAAGAGGGCATCATAATGCCCCAGAACTTGCTCCACCAGGATACCAACTTCCTTATCGCTGAAGCTGGTAGCCCTCTGCCTCTCTGGCTGGGAGTCGCCAGTTGTCTTGGATGGTGTTTGCCCCGACATGGTGACCCCCGAGGCAGGTGTGGGTGGGCAACTGGGTCCTGGGGCTGGGCTGTGGAGCGACGGTATCCCAGTCGGGAGTCTTCTGTTCCAGCAGGGGTGGACACAGCAACTGGACCCCTGCAGATGGCTGAAGTGCAGGCACCAAATAGCAGGGCACATGGGCAGCAGGCACGCAGGCAGCAGCAGATGGCAGGTGGGAGCATGCTCGGGGCTCTGGGGCACAGGAAAATTGCATTTTGGGCAGAAGCGTGGTCTTCCGTGTGTTGTCGCGTGGCCAGCTTGATACGGAGTGATTTGGCACATGAAAAAAGTACACGTCAGCATGTAATTCGAGGAAAGGCCCTTAGCGCGTAAGCGCGTCTGTGACGTTACGCGCGTGGGCGTTTCCCTCGTGACGGGTGCATAGTGATTCAGCATGTGTAAAATAGCAGGTCTGCGTGTTAATGCGTGTTATCCGAGCAAAGGGCCTAAGCGCATAAGTGATGTGACGTGCGCGGGCGTTTCCCTCAGCACGGGTTAAAGGTGAGCGGGGAGACTGATGTGTGTGTTGCTACTTCGTGTTGTTTCGCGCACCATCACAACTTCACAGCGGATCAAGGACGTATCTCTTCTTTTGGCGGGGGTATTGGCTACGCATGTTTTTCATTATCATGCTAGTCTGACGGTGAGTCGCACACGCTATTCTTCCCACTGCGAGTGCCCCTGTGTATCACGTACCCGTTTTCAAGGTCATAGTAGCCTGCCTGTCCCACGCTTACATGTTTTTTGTGGCCCTGGGTGCCACCGCGTACTGCGGGAGGTTAAGTCCACACACGTGGGTTACCGGGGTTGCGTGCACGGTTTTACTGCAGTTTTGGGGTGCCTGAGCATTGCGTGACCTGTCATTTGCTCACCGGGGTCACATATAGCCTTGCAAGTGCAGGAGTGCTTTTGACATCTTGTATCCCACCCCCTTCACCCCAATTGCCCAGAACAATTGTCGTGTACAACTCCCATTGGCACTTCTCCATCTGTGCCGGCACTACTCCATATGTGTCATGGTTGGGAGGCCACCAGGTGAGGGGCACCTCAGCTGGGCGTACTCCTCGTGGCGGGCGTGGTTAGGGACGTGGCTAGGGTGACCAGGGTGTAGGGGGACCCCAGGGTGTCCAGGGTGGCCGCAGAGGGAGAAGAGCAGGGGTGCGCCACTTCAGCATGATGTTGTGCCATGTGTTGGTGCACCCACTGTGGTTCCGGGAGATGCAGCTTCTGCATCTGGCACTGGTGCCCATGTGACCCGGCAGTCCGTTTCATCGACTGTGCAGGTGCAGCTGTGGACACCACCACCCAGGCTCAAGGTCTGCCAGCGCAGGCTGCGTTGGCACTTGAAGAGTCCATGGAAGATTTCCAGCAGGTCAGGACGTACACCGTAGGTGCACGCAGGGCTGCCCTGACCGAGACACGTGTCCCTGGGGCAGTAATGCCCGGACCAGCTGGGTGTTGGCAAGTACAGGGGCAGATGCAGCCAACAACACCCCGATTGTGAGTCTACCAACCAGGACAGTCGCGGTCAATGACCCTGGCACAGCGGATGTTGCTGCGCAGGGTCCATTACAGGGCACCCAGCAGCCACTGAAAAAAGTCAGACCTTCAGTCATCCTTCCACCTGTCACTCCCTTCGCTCAATCCACCGGTGCCACTGGCCATACTGATCAGGGCAGCATTTGCCAGCCAGGGTCCGTGCCACTATCCAAGAGAAGTAAGGTTGCACCTGCAGCACAGACTGGGACCCCACACACAGCCACAACCTCCTGTACATTGAGGAAGAAGCCTTTCTGTGCACAGGAACTGGACTTCCTTGTGGACTACGTGCGGGACCACAACCGTTGCATGCTAGTGGGGCCTAATTGTCAAACTACGGCTGCCCATCGTGATACCCACTGGAAGCAAGTTGCGGAACATGTGAGTGCATTCGGCCATGAGGTGCGCACAGCACAAGAGTGCAAAAAGCATTGGAATGACACAAAGACAACATTTCAGCCTGGCGTGCCCTGTCTGAGGCCGCCATGCCCTGCCTGAGTGAGCGGGCCGTGGACTGTGCCACCCGCTGCTGGAGTAGCACCTGCCTAGCAGGGGGAGCACAGATTTGGCCACACGCTCCATGCTCACAGCGATCTTTTCCATTGCTGCCCCCTGGCGTTCTGAATTGGCAGTCATGTCTTGCAACCACTCAGTATACCTCGGTGGCGCACGGCCACCACGTTGCTGGGCTTGACACCTGCGGGACCCAAGGAACGGCCGTCCTCGTTGGGTTGGCACCGCCCGTGGCTGCACGACTACATGCCCCCGTCAGCATGATGGCCCAGGCCCATCAGCGACTGGTGTGGAGGGTGACCCTGCATCCCGATCCACCACAGGCGGGGGTCCCACCACTGTCTGACCCCTCAGTGCAGATGTTGTGGACAGAGGAGTGTCCACATCAGAATCACTCACCCCTGACGTATGGACCTGATGCACATCCAACTCGACATGGATGTCATAGTGGTCATCTGGGCTGGACTCATTGCCAGACAAAGACAAGATGGTCTGTAGCACATGTGGGTTCTCGTGGTCTACCACCCCATGACCCCCCACTTGTGCCGGGTTGCTGTAGTGATAACAACCCTGTGCCTGGCATGACAACACCATCCTCTGGCTCCATTGCGTCATCATCTGAAAAGTAGAGGGAAAAAAGATCACTACACATGTTAGAAGCACACAACACACACACACATAGCCATCACACAGACAGCCAACACATGAAGCAGACATGTCACACACAAAAGAGAAACTGCCATGCATGCCGGGTCAACTTGACATTGCTTCTGTGATTAGGCATGTAGAAGGGTGTTATACCGCTCAGAAGTGGGTCGATGCAGTGCAGAACACTTGTACATTACTCACTATCTACATGTACAAGTACTTCATGATGTGTATCAGAAACCGTGAAGGCAGTGCAAGGTCAAGTTCAGGCATCACGTGCAATGTGCATGCAATGGGTTGCATGGCTACAAGCAAACCACCCCTCCCCCTAAGTGGAAATGCAGTTGGACAGAATCAGTGGGCCAGGAACAGGGTGAAGCCTGTGAGCCACAGAGACTGCCACACACTAAACACGTGTGTGACGCAGGTCTGAGCCACAGTGGCCATGGGAAAGCTGATTAAATGCCATGAAATGTAGGTCACCCTGGACACGTACTACAATGATCATACACTCAAGGACACATAGGGGCATGCATGGAATGCACATGGAGCATGAATGGGCACTCATGTCCCTGCGGAGCATCTGCCATCTGCACAGTCCAAGTGAGACACTCAGCATCAAGGACAAAGGATGTACCCCACTGCATGTGTCTGGCAGGTTGGCTGGTGCAAGTTAGCATGTACACAGGAGGCATGAACAGGCCATTGCATTACGTCAAAATGATGCACACCAGTGCAAAGATGAAATTGGGGTGCAGGGGGGGTGGAGGGGCAAGGGAGCATGCCTACGTGGAGTACCGCATGCAGGCAGAGGACACATGCATGTCAGTCATGCCATGACATAGTCCCAGTGCAGAGAGGAAGGACACCCCAGGCTACATGCATAAGGGCCAGTGAGCTGGTACATGGACCGGAGGGGCATTGGGGTGACCAGCATGTGAGTAGGGTGCAAGTGTGGTGATGGATAGTCCCCGTCTGCTCCACATGTCCACCATCCTGCAGAGCAGCCATGCATCAGTGAAGCATTGCATGACTTGCACATCTGAACCATGTACACATGACATGTAGTGGCACTTATGCACAGCACATTACACAAGTAAAACATACATGGCCTCGACAAACACACAGCAACACTCACTGGACTGGGCATCAAAGTCCTGCATCTCTCCCACTCCTTCGACCGATTCAGGTGGTATGAACTCCGCAACGAGTGACTCGTGCAGAGTGAGGTCTTCCTCCTCAGGTGCCGGCCCACTGCCAGTCACCAGAGTCATGTTGTAATTTGAGGCACGCTTTGCCTTAGCACTGCGTTTATGGTCATTCCAACGCTTTTTGCACTCTTGCCCCGTGCGCACCTCATGGCCGAATGCACTCACATGTTCCGCAACTTGCTTCCAGTGGGTATCACGATGGGCAGCGGTAGTTTAACAATTAGGCCCCACTAGCATGTCACGGTTGTGGTCCCGCACGTAGTCCACGAGGAAGTCCAGTTCCTGCGCACAGAAAGGCTTCTTCCTCGACGTGCAGGAGGTCGTGGCTGTGTGTGGGGTACCAGCCTGTGCAACCTTCCTCCTCTTGGATAGTGGCGTGGACCCTGGCTGGCAAATGCCGCCCTGATCAGTATGGCCAGTGGCACCGGTGGATTGAGCCAAGGGAGTGGCAGGTGGAAGGAAGACCGAAGACCTGACTTGCGTCAGTGGCTGCTGGATGCCCTGGAATGGACCCTGCGCAGCAACATCCGCTGTGCCAGGGTCATTGACCGCGACTGCCTTGGTTGGTAGACTCACAACCGGGGTGTTGTTGGCTGCATCTGCCCCTGTACTTGCCAACACTCGGCTGGTCGGGGCAGCAGATGACATTACTGCCCCAAGGACACGTGTCTCGGTCAGGGCAGCCCTGCGTGCACCTATGGTGTTCGTCCTGACCTGCTGGAAATCTTCCATGGACTCTTCAAGTGCCAACGCAGCCTGCACTGGCAGACACTGAGCCTGGGTGGTGGTGTCCACAGCTGCACCTGCAGCTACCTCTACCCTTGGGCCCGTGGCAGTCGATGAAACGGACTGCTGGGTCACATGTGTGCCAGTGCCAGATGCAGAACTGCATCCCCCGGAACCACAGGGGGTGGTGGCATGACTGCACCAACACATGGCACAACATAGTGCCAAAGTGGCGCACCCCTGCATCTTCCCCCTCTGCGGCCACCCTGGACACCCTGGAGATGTCAAAAGCACCCCTGCACTTGCAGGCTGTAGGTGACCCTGGTGATGAAGTGACAGGTCACGCAATGCTCAGGCACCCAAAAACTGCAGTAAAACCGTGCACGCAACCCTGGTAACCCACTTGTGTGGAATTAACCTCCAGCAGTACGTGGTGGCACCCAGGGATACGAAAAACACGTACGTGTGGGACAGGCAGGCTACTATGACCTCGAAAACGGGTACGTGATACACAGGGGTACCCGCAGTAGGAAAAATAGCATGCGCGACTCACCATCAGACTAGCATGATAATGAAAAACACGCGTAGCCAATACCCCCACCAAAAGAAGAGATACGTCCTTGATCCGCTGTGAAGTTGTCAAGGTGCGCCAAACAACACGAAGTAGCAACACACACGTCGGTCTCCACGAAAGGCACGTACAGCGAACTGCTGGCTCCGCTCACCTTTAACCCGTGCTGAGGGAAATGCCTGCGCATGTCACTTCACTTATGCACTTAGGCCCTTTCCTCGGATAACACGCATTAACATGCGGACGTGCTATTTCACACGTGCTGAATCACTATGCACCCGTCACGAGGGAAACGATTGCGTGAGTAACGTCATAGGCGCACTTACGCGCTAAGGGCCTTTCCTCGAATTACACGCTGACGTGCACTTTTTTCACGTGCCAAATCACTCCGTATCAAGGTGGCCATGTGACAACACATGGAAGACCACGCTCCTGCTCAAAAGGCCATTTTCCTGCCCCCCAGAGTCATGAGCACACTCCCACCTGCCATCTGCTGCTGCCTGCCTGCCTGCTGCCCATGTGCCTGCTATTTGGTGCCTGCACGTCAGCCATCTGCAGGGGTCCAGTTGCTGTGTCCACCCCTGCTGGAACAGAAGACTCCCGACTGGGATACCATCGCTCCACAGCCCAGCCCCAGGACCCAGTTGCACGTTAGGGAGAATTCTCATTTATGGCTAATTTCCCTCACCTAGTGAGTCCCCCAGCAGCTTTGCTGGACTTCTGGAGTTGATTTTTTTCCACTTGGTAAGAGTGAGAGCTTTTTCCCCCACTCTTGCCTGTGTTTTGCTATGTGTTTCCATCTGTTTTTGTGATTACACCACTTCAGTAGCCCCCTTTGTTGTGTGTGTCACACAGCACCTTCAGTGACGTGGCATAGGGTTGTCTTTGAGACTTCCGTCGACTGCATTTCTGAGGCGACTACTGTCCCCCAGAAAAGGGTAAAGTTACCATTAACTTTACTTAGTCAATCTACCACAGATCCAGTACACCCCATCTTCCATTGAGTACTGGAAAGGGTTAACTCGTATCCCTTTTTATCTGTACCTCCTAGAGCATTGTTTCGCTCTTTTAACATTTAGACTTGGCTGGTGGCAGTGGTATCTACCCTAACTTTTCTACCGCGATTATACTAGATAAACGTGGTACTGTTCTTGGTTATTATATTAGCCTAGAACATAAACCCGCTTGACCAAATCGTCTTTCTTTTGGCTCTGGTTGGGTTTATTCGTCATTTCTTTTTGTTAAAGTCCTTCTTGTGTTTTACTTTGCGCGGCAAACTAGGTTCGCCTTCTTTCTTCACTGTCTTTTGGTGGGCTTCTGCTCAGAAGCCCTCCTCAAGTGCCTGGGTGTCGAGGTGGACTGAATGTGAGGGAGGGGTGTAGTCACCCCCTGCACAGGGTATCCTAGGAAACCCAAGTCATACTTTGTCATGATTGGCCAGGGTAGTTGTTCAGGCTGGACAACCCCCCTGCTGGGTGATTGACAGCCAGGCTGCGTGAATGAGGGTTTTTCGCATAAAGGCAGGTCTCTTGGGCTAGAAGTCAGAGAGTCGCCACTGGTGCTACAAGGAACCGAAGAGAAGCGGAGAGAACGATGGATGCTGCAACTACCCCGTCCCGGAGAAGCCCTGATGCAGTCCTGAGCTATCTGCCCTTCAACAACTCAGAGAAGATCCAGTCCGGAGTCTTCTTCCCTTGAGCTTGGTGGGGATAACCAGCTCATCTTCTTCAGCCAGAGGATCCTCTTCCGTGGTCGAAATTGCTGCACACTGCTGCAGTGGTCCGGATAGCCACCTGAAGAGCCTCTCCTGTTTTTAAGGAGCGCACCTTTTATTCTGTGTCGCTGCTGCCGGCTTCATCCCTGTGTGGTGCAGACCCCCTTCAGACGTCCTCCTCCTCGACAAAGCTCCAGGAATCGTGGGTCTGCGGGAAACCAACAGGAACAACTTCCAGGGCACCAGCTGCGCCATTGGAACAAGGTACTGTGTTCTGTGGAGGAAACTGGGTGAATCCCTTTTCTTCATTTTTCAAGGCTTGCCCTTGTCTTCCCTCCTTCTTTTAACTTGTGCTTCAGAACATTGACAATATCGAAGTACTTTTGGCTGCGTTGAATCGTGAACTGTCTGACCGTGTGATCTTCAGCAACTGGCCCCGTTGTCTTTCGACCCTGGCTCCGGCCCTTTGACTTTTGAACTCCTGTCTCTGAGTGTTTCTTGATTCTGCCTGCCTAACCAAAATATTGCCTGTGATTTTTGCCTCCAACTCCCTCTGGGTATCTCAGGTGCTAAGTGTGTTTTTGCCCCGGTAGCATTTCATGTCACGGATACGCATTTGTTTAATAGACCGAACTGTCAAAAAGTGATAGCAATCGTATTCGCGGTAACGTGTTTTGTGCCTACCACCGGTTCATTCCAACACAGGGTACTTACCTTGAGACATACTGTACAAAGTGAATTGGTTAGTTGTAGTATATTTAACGTGTGGTTTTTATAGAAGTTTAATAGAAGTGTTGTGTTTTTAACGAATGGTTTAAAAATAAATGTACTTATATTTTTCTACCTGAAACCTTGAGTCAGGGTTTGCTTGAGCCACAGTAATTGTGGTCCCTTTGTGTAATCTCTGCTACTGCTCATATACTCTTGAGATAAGCCTGGATGCTCCGCCACTGCTACCACTATGACATAGTGGTACAGGCTTGTACCAAAGGTAAAACTTGTATCACCACCTGTAGTCTTAATTGTGTGTAGTGGTCCCTAAGACCTCTGCACAGGATTCTGCCTAACACCTTGGGGGGGTCGCCATGTCGGGGCAAACACCATCGAAGACCACTGGCGACCCCCAGCCAGAGAGGCAGAAGGCTACCAGCTTCAGCGATAAAGAAGTTGGTATCCTGGTGGAGCAAGTTCTGGGGCATTATGATGCCCTCTTCACACCATCGTGCACTGACAAAGTAGGCCGAAGGAGGATCTGGACGGACATCGTGGGTGCCATCAACGCGGAGGGGGTGGCACCCCGAGACCTGATACACGTCCAGAAGCGCTGGCAGGACTACAAGCCCAGGACCCTCAGGAAGGCCCAGCGCCTCTTGGAGGCAGAGGATGCAGTGGGACGCCGGGGCCAGCTTACCAACCAGCAGATGAGGGTCCTGGAGCACATTCGCCCAGTGCTTCGCCACCAGATCCTCAGGATGCAGGCCCGTCTGGAGTCAAGCCCTAAGTGGCCATGCATTTCTGTGTGAAACAGGGCATGTTGCAGCGTGCTGATAGTCAGCTACTTGCCTGTATGTGTTACATAGGGCATGTATGGATGTGTGTGTGCAGGGACATCATGGTAATGCATGTGAGACCAGTAATGCGTGAACCACATGGATGGTGCATGTGTTCCAATGCAACATGGGGAGCAGCATGCAGAATGCACACATGAATGCATGCCTGTCTCTGTCCTTGGACATGGATGGGGGTGAGAGATGGGTGCTGCTCTCATGTACATGTACGGTGTACATGTCTGTGTGTCTGAGAAGCGTGTGTGTGACTTTGAACCGCCATGGATGTACGACATATGTCCATGACAATGTGTTGATTCACTTATGCAGTCTAGTCACCCTTGTATCCACTGTGTCTGTGGTGTACAAGCCCTGATGCATGACCCTCCGGTGATGTGTGTGAATGGGATCAGTATGAGCCATGATGCATGTGAGTTTGAAGCCAACATTAATGTCTATAGAGGCCCTTGTACATGGATGCTGATGTTGATTGCATGTGCCGTGCCTGTTTCTGCATGTGTGTTGCCTGCATTGACCCATGTGTTGTGGAGGGACAGGATGGAAGTGACGTTTGACAGTGGCACTCATGTGTTATTGCTTCCTGTCAAGGGGACTATTGTACAGTACCATGATGCTTGTGTTCTATGTCTCCCTCTATGCAGCGTTGAGTGAAGAAGATGGCGGGGACGGCGCTGTGGAGCAAAGCGGCGGGGATGCCTCCACCGGGCGGCGACGCAAGGCCCAGCCACCCTCCCAGGAATTGCCATCATCCAGGAGCAAGGGGACTGGTGCCGCATCTGCCACTACGGCTGTAGAGGAAGGGCCGGGTGAGCCCCCACAGGGGCTTGCAATGGGGGAAGACGGTGCAGAGACATCCAGGTTGGTGGTCTCCACAGAGGAGGAGGAGGCCGCTACTGAGCCGCACATGGGGCCTGGTGGGGGTAGTACCACTGGTGCAAGTGTTGCAGTACAGGGCCAGGGGCAGGAGGCAGCACAGGTCACCGCGGAGGGGCCTGTGCATGCCGCTTTCCCTGACCCTGTGACTGCACCACCATGCACCAGCAGGGATGCCCCTTCCCAGGCCCGTCCTCAGGTAGGAGGGAGGCCCACGTCATCTGGCACTCCACTACCTGCGGACGAGGAGTCCCATGACCGTATGGGGTTTGTCCTGATTGGTGTCATTCGTGATGATGTGCGTGCTTCCTGGGGGGACCATGCACGCCATCATGAAGAGCAGCGTGGCAACGTGGCACAGTTGGGAGGGGCTATGGTCGGAGGGTTCCTACATATGTCGAGCACTCTGGCGGCCCTCTCCTCCCCTGTGGAGACTATGTGCCAGTCATTCTCCCTGCCGTCTTCCGGCCCAGATTCCACCAGGGCCTCCTGTGGACCTGGCCCGACCAACACAGCCAGCTTGGTGGAGATCCCATCCCTGCCACAGTCGGGAGTCGGAGGTCCAGCAGGGATGGAAGATGTGCAGGCATCATCGGACATGGCATATGGACAGCTGCAGCAGCAGGCTGAAGGTGGGAGCGATGATGGCTCGGGGCCATCAACATCAGAGGGGCAGGCATCGACCAGAGGGCAGGCAGACTCTGGAATGGGAGTGTCTTCCGGGTGGCAGCGGTTGGGCCAGCGGATAGATGCGGAACGGCGGCGGGCGGAACAGGCGCAGCTCACCATGGTCAGGGCGGAGTTCTCCATGCGCCGGGTGTTGAGGCGGGCTGAGTGCCTCAGGCAACTTGCAGGGAGTTGGAACAGGCCATGACTGCATCCCTGCGAGACCTCGGGGCCAGGGCAGAGGCCCGCCTCCGGGACATTGACATGGAATTCAATGGTGCCCTGGCCCGGTACATCTCAGAGTGAGCCGTAGGACTTGCCCGACGCCATTGTATATAGTTAGTTAGTTTTAGGTTTCCTTTCTGTTTTTATTTTTTTTTGGGGCGCTTGGACAATGTCCCACGTTTTTGTATATAGTTCTTCATTAGGTCCTTTTTTTTTATAGGTTTCATTTCAAATATTGGGGACATGGACCCTGGATTTGTACTTTGTAAATAGTTCGACAATGGATTTGGCTTCTTATTATTTTTTTTCCATGGATCAATGGTTTTCTATTGTTTTTGGACTTTGGATTTGTTTTGCCGGACTGACACTTTGGACACGTGCTTTTGGATTGCTTTGGATTTTGCTATCATGCATTTTTGGTTTATATTTTGGACGTGCACAAAGCCTATCGCGTGTGAAACTCCCCACCAGAATACATGCAGGTAGCCCATCCACCCTCTCCATACACCCGCAGGCAGCCCTTCACCCCTGGGCATGCCCCATAGGCTGCACATCCACCCTCCCCATACCCCGCAGGCAGCCCATCCACCCTGGGCATGCCCTGCAGGCAGCACATCCACTCTCCCCATACCCCGCAGGCAGCCCTTCACCCCAGGGCATGCCCCGCAGGCAGCCCATCCACCCTCCTCATACCCCGCAGGCAGACCGTCCACCCTGGGCATGCCCCGCAGGCAGCACATCCACCCTCTCCATACCCTGCAGGCAGCCCTTCACCCCTGGGCATGCCCCGCAGGTAGCCCATCCACCCTCCCCATACCCCGCAGGCAAACCATCCACCCTGGGCATGCCCTGCAGGCAGCCCATCCACCCTCCCCATACCCCGCAGGCAGCCCTTCACCCCTGGGCATGCCCCGCAGGCTGCACATCCACCCTCCCCATACCCCGCAGGCAGCCCTTCACCCCTGGGCATGCCCCGCAGTCAGCCCATCCACCCTCCCCATACCCCGCAGGCAGACCATCCACCCTGGGCATGCCCCGCAGGCAGCACATCCACCCTCCCCGTACCCCGCAGGGAGTCCTTCACCCCTGGGCATGCCCCGCAGGTAGCCCATCCACCCTCCCCATATGCCGCAGGCAGACCATCCACCCTGGGTATGCCCCGCAGGCAGCCCATCCACCCTGCGCTTGCCCCGCATCCAGGCCTTCACCCCTGCGCATGCCATGCAGGCAGCCCATCCACACTGGGCATTCCCCCGCAGGCAGCCCACTGCACAGGGGGGACTTTTCCCACATTTTACATGCGATTTCGCTGGCGCGAGCGGGGTACGTGTATTGTGGGGCATGCGCGGGTAGTTTTACACGCTATTGGCCTAGCGCGAGCGGGGTACGTGTGTTCTGGGGCGTGCGTGGGGAGTTTTACACGCTATTGGCCTAGCGCGAGCGGGGTACGTGTGTTGTGGGGCATGCGCTGGGAGTTTTACACGCTATTGGCCTAGCGCGAGCGGGGTACGTGTGTTCTGGGGCATGCGCAGGGAGTTTTACATGCGTTTTCGTGGTTGGGGGCTGTGCGCTGGTCCACTGGCCTTTGTGCCATGTACTGGATTTGTGCGCTGTTCATGGCGCATGGGGCGGGGTTGGGGACGTAACTGGCGCCGCTGCAGGATCGCTGCACCACTCTGCACCACGGCTGGTTATGGATGTTGGAATCCATGAATACGCTGTGCGCTGAAATGGGTTTTGGCCACTTGTGTGCCGAATTCTATGATATACTCCCTTATACTGTGCGCGGGGACGCTTACGCCTGCCTTCCTGTGGCGGACGTGTTGACGCCTGTGCGCGTCTTTTAGCGTGCGCTTGTTTCCCATATTCGAATCCATGAATACGAGTTGTTCCCGTGCGTGTGGGCATTCCGTGTATTTCCCTGCATTACTTCCCCAGTTGCGCCTTCTTTTTCACGCGTTGTTCCCCATTACGCGTGTTACGCTCCGTGTCCCTCCCCCTTTTTGGTGTGTGCGCTGACATTGTGCGCTTTCCCTGTGCGCGTCGCGTACAGCGTTCGGGTTGTTGCAATGACGTGTGCGCCCATGTGCGCCACGCACAGATTTGGCGCACAACCAGTGGAAAACGCGCGCAGGCCCTTCCTTGAATTGCACGCTTGCGCTGAGATTTTTGGCGCGCATTTGTTCCATGAATCGGCCCCTAAATCTCAAGAGGAGTGAGGGTGATTAGAGGTCTTCAATGAGCACACACAGTGAAACACCAATAATTACTATTAGACAGAAGTATATGAAAATATACTATTTTTAGGCCCATGAATAAACACAAATGAAAAATGAAAAGCAATAGCAAAATACCACACACACAACACACTATGTAAAATATATGCAGTGACTGGAGTCAAATGCGATAAAGTTAATAACTCTGCCAATAACTGCATAAGAAAGGGCAAATAACTTTCAGAGCAATGACGAACTTCAGAATTGAAAACCCTAACTTTATAAATCCAGTCCTACGATGAATGGAGCCTTGTGCTGAATGTTTGATGCACTCGTAAAAGCGCTCAGTCGTGGGTAAAAATCACAAAGTACCTTTTTAGAGAACTGGAAAAGGTTCCAAGAGTCACAGAAGGATCTTCTGCGATGGACAAAGCTATTCCCAACTTTCTGAGGGGTTTAGGAAGCAGAAGCTATCCAAGCCAAAGGGAGGACCACAAGGAATCTTCTCTGCGTAACATTATATGGATGGCCACCGGTAAGTGGATTCAGTGCTCATTGCCCTAGGCTCGGTTTTGGTCCAAACATGGTTTGATTTGCAACAGGAGCTGTATCTCTCGATTCGGTTGAAGAATAAAGGAAACGGTGATGAAGCTGGTCTCAGGGCACAAGAAGGAATATGGCAAAACTGCCTTCAGCCACCACCACTGTCACACAGTGATGCAGGGGCACCCAACACTCTTGATCTGATGCAGCCTTCTCTCTCATGGCCCAAAGCAGCAAGGACAATGACATTTGTTGAAACAGTGATGTACAGTGCAGGTTCAAATTCCCCCATGTTTCAAGTCAAAACTCGACACAGTGATTTTCCTGCATGGTGGCCAATGTTTGAGCTTTACAGTCAATTGGTTGGCCGAGGGACACTTCCGAACAGGCTCTTTTGCATGGCAAGCAGGAGATGTTGAGAATGATTGGTCCCACCACTCCAAAGCTTTGAAGCTTCTTCGCAGATCTTCTGAGATAGAGTGCAAAGCAGGACTCTACAGGACAACAGGGGGCTCAGAGGGCCAACCTTCTTCAGCACAATTCTGGAGAGTCCCTGATATGATATGATATGGCATTTGTAACTCGCCTATACACAAGTGTTTCTGGATCTGCACGGCTCTTCTGGATACTCGGCTCCATCTACAGAACAATTTGCACATGTTGCTGATCTGCTGGTCTGCGTTCAGGACCCTCCTCATATCTAAACGTCTGGTAAGTGCTCGCACCCCGTCAGCCAGTGAGGAGATCTGCTCCACTCATGCACACCAGCAGTGGTCCAATCTCTATCCCTAGGTGTCTTACATGTTCTCCCCAAGTGGGGCTGAAGAATGCTATATCATCCAAATATGAAATGCAGAATTCATCCAAACCATTCAGAACATGGTTGACCAGCCTTTGGAAAGTGGCAGGTGCATTCTTTAATCCAAATGGCATTACCCTGAACTGGTAACACCCTTCCGGGCTCGAGAATGCAGTCTACTCCTTGGCATCCTCTGCAAGGGATATTTGCCAATGCCCTGCAGTGAGATCAAAAGTGCTGAGATACTTGGAAGCACCCAGCTTGTCTACCAATTTGTCTGTTCTTGGTAGGGGGTGAGCATCTGTCTTGGTGGCAGCATTCAGAGCCGTGAAATCCACCCAGAACCTTAATTCAGAGGTACCTGCCTTTGGCATCAGAACCACAGGACTAGACCCTGGACTACTGGAGGGTTCAATCACCCCTGGATCCAACATCTTGTTGACCTCAGACTGGCTGTGGGATCTCACTGTATCTGACATTCTACAGCCCCTACTTTTGGAAGGCACATCTCCAGTGTTCATTTCATGATTGCACCAAGGTGTCAAACCTAGTGTAAGTGAGAACAAGGGGGACCACTGCCTCAGCAACGTTTTTAAAATAAAATATTTATTGTGCATTTAATTATGTAAGCAAAACCTTAAACACATTTAAAAATATAAACATACAATCTAAAAACCATTTAATAAAAAGACAAGGTTATTTAAAAGAGCAAGCATACAATAATTCATAAACCTTGTCTGTTTAACCATATTCAAAAGTACTAAGAAAACAAAGAACTACTGATTTAATAGCTACACTTCAACTGTGTGCAAAAAATGCTAATTAATTTAATCTGGCCATTCGGGAGATGTTGAACTACTATAAAGCTTCTTTTCAGATATTATGAGCCTCTTCCGTGATAACAATGGACTGGGCACCAAAAAGAGTTTTCCAAAATTGATCTGACTCTATATACTCCATTTGTGTAACAATGTTTCTATAACCCCTAACATAATAGATTTTTAATGTCTTACATGGACACAGTAAATGTTGACTAGTTCCGATGCTGTTTATACAAAGTGTCTATAATCACTCCTCTAAATAGATTTTTCCCCAAACCTTGTTGTATTTAAGTGTGGGGAGCAAGTTTATGCTTAAGTATAATAAAAAACGCTTCAGTTCAGTGAAGCAATACTTAGTTAAATATATGCAAGGGATGTTTGCTTTAAAACTCTAATGAGAAATTCATTACATCTTCTTTTGGAGGCTTGTTGTTCGATATTGTTTCCTGTATCCCAACCCCTCAACTTTCTTTTTATTATAACATCAATATTTGGTGTTATTAGGGCAGTTTTCTATGATATTTCTATGAGTTATAGGGAAGCCTGCTGTAATTCATAAACAAATGGTTTTTTGTTACAACACCTTATTTTATTACCAATAATGGTCAATAACTTGTTCAAGGTGAAATTTGAAAATGCTATCTTAAGGAACAATAGCATTCTTTGGAGAGACCACGTTGAAGTAAGGGATGGAAGACCAAATTCCAGTCTTAAAGCTTCAACGGAAACTGAAGATGGCACATTTAAAATTGAGGGCATTTTTATCCCCTCTATCTTATGGAACCAGGTAATATGTTTGAGTGAAAGGGCAGCAAGACCATACAATATACTGGTATAAGACTGACTCAATACATTTCCAACAGGCCCCCTTTATTTGCAATTAAATGCTTCGCTGCTGACCATTTTTTCCAAATCTTTGTGACAATCTGCTCACCATAATAACGTAAAGAGGGATTTAGTTTTATATGAAACCCTAAATAATTATAAGCTTCAACCACACATCATTTTTGTTTTTAAAATATTAATTGTTATAAAACGTTCCGTGGCATACTTGGCAAGGGCATTTATCGAATGATGCACTCCGATCATGGTCATATCAAACAGTATACTGTCATCTGCGTATGCCAGCCAAGAGACTGGCACCCTATTTATTTTAGGAGGACAGCTAGGAACAGTGTCAATGGAGTGAGCCATGTCAGCTACTTATAAATTAAATGAAAGGGCTGTTAAAATTCAGCCCTGTTTATGGCCTCTATTTGTTTTAAAATATTCTGTAAATTCACCGGCATGACTTAATCGTACTGTAACTAAGGTATCAGTGTATAGCATTTTTATTAGGAACAAAAGATGAGGATCAATACACAATGACTTCGACTTCTTCTATAATCGTGGGCCGAGAAACTAAGTTAAAGGCCTTACTGTAGTCTACATAGCAGCAAAACAGGTTATTTTGATGACGATTTGCCCCCGACATCAAACACTGTACTGCACAAATATTATGTAACATGTTCTTTTTTGAAGCAAGTCTGATAAGGCTTTAACAAATTGCAGATTGTCACGAAGATTTGGAAAAAATCACTGGCTTGGGCCCATTTAGCAAGTCATTTCAACAATATAGTGGTAAAGATCATTTGGCTAGAGTCTACCATCGCCAATAGATGATAATTTGTCAGATCCTATCTATCGCCATATTTAAAGATAGGTATGAGGATATACTTCTTTCAACCATTTGGAACTATTCCGGTACACTCTATACTATTAAAAATGCTCAACACGGCTTTCCCCAAAATTGCGGGTTTGCCCTAAAAAGATTGTTTGGTATAGTATCTGGCACCGGAGCCTGTGAGGGTTTTAAGTTCTTAATGATGGCAATAACATCATCCAAATCGTAGTCCAAGCAAGGCTGTTTTAAGCCATCAATGTGTATGTTTTCACTGAGGTATGCACCCTCTATGCCATAATAAAACTTGGTGATATATACGCCCTCCAAGCTGTTACTTGGACAGGTTTAATTTGGGTGAAAAAGGGGCCAAGTGGAAATCATTAAAACGGGACCAAAACTTGTAATTGTCATTTGATCTCAGCAGAATGGCCATCAGTTGCCAATTTACATAATGAGTAGATGCTGATGTTGCCGAAGCCAATTATATGTAGTTGCCAATTTATGTAGACTGGCCTCTTTGTCCCACTAGACAATGGGCCTCATTACACGGACGCGGTAAGGGTTAACGGTCACCGTCAATGGCAACGGTGACCGTTAACCCTTACCGCCGTACTAGGAGGTCCCTTTGCGGGTTGGAGGAATTAACGCCTGCTTCTTGCAGGCGTTAAAATCCAACCCGCTAAGGGACCTCGGAGCTAATTACGGCACCGCAAAATTGCGGTGCCGTAATTAGCGCCTTCCCCATTTCCATAGAGCCCTATGGGGCAGAAATGGGAATGGGGAAGGGTAATGGCGGAAAGGGGATTTACCACCCCTCCAACCTTGGAATGGGGCGGTAAATCCCCTTTCCGCCAAGGCGGTGCCGGTATTTTACCGGCATGAGCCATGGCGCTAACAGCGCCATGGCTCACCGCCTACCGTGTAATGAGGCCAAATGTAATGTGCCTTCTGATGGTGGCTCTGGAACAAAGGTGGGCCACCTTTTGTTGATGAATTAGAATATCAAATGGGGCCAAATGGCCACTGTCCGGATTACCAAACAAATTTAGCTTTTTTAGATAAGTGTTTTTAGTTATATTTTTTATCATCACCTTAATATCCCAGCTATGTTGCTCCAGCCAGGCCTCCAATGTAAGTTGGTTTGCTGTGAGAATGTCATTTACTTTGTTTACTTCTACACCAGACCAGATCATATGATTTCCCTGCCTACTAACCGTAGTTTAATATTCCTATAAAATGTCTTGTCAAGGGGATTCATCTTTGACTGTCCAGCTCAATGAGGCGTGAACACTTACATTGTTTAAATGTATCTTGAGTGGACTACAGCAATTAGCCAATTCTAAATCATTTATCACATCATCTATGCGAGGCATGCCCATTCGACCAAGTCAAATCTAAAGGATTTTTTGCAGAAGTGATACAAGGCTATCAGTAGTACTTTCCAATTTCGATCAGCGTTAACAGAAACATGTACATTTAGATGAAGATCATTTACATTGAAATCAGCTGCCATCAATATCAGACCTTTAAAATAAGTGTCCTGCCAGGATGTGTTTATGTCACTTATGTGTTTTTGAATTTTTTTGTATGCAGACCATTTGGGGGGTCATAAACATTTATAAGCAACTTACTAACTACCGAATTTTGTGATGGAGAACGCATCGCCGACAAGACATAAGGAGAGGTGATGTGGGATGGCTACTGGAAGCTAGACTTTGTTCCTATAGCTAGGCCCCCACTCGCCCGTTCTGACTCTTGATTTCAGTGGGCTGATGGAACCCTGTCGATAGTTGGGTGCTTTCAGATGGTTGTAATTGCTTCTTAATTTTTCAGCAGGTAATTAGCGAAAATCCCAATAGTTCCAAGGCTTGAGCATTTGTTTTTAATAGTGCCGCAATCAGTGGAGAAATGAAGTCAATAAGCACCCAATTAGAAACACTACCCACCCTGGGAAGCTCAAGCTGCACAATATCTGTAGAGCAGATTACTTTTAGTTGATTGACTTTACTAAAAGGCTCTTGGATGTGGGTACAGTTTAGGGACTGAAACTGGCAGGTTAGATTCCTACAAGATTACCCATTTCCCGGCCCAGGAAATATCTTCACTGGTGAAAAGTATTTGAGAAGAAAATGTAGATGATCATTCTTCAGGTTGGTCAATAATAGCTCCTGAGGAGCCTTAGATTGATTTATAATAATGATTTGTCTGAGGCAGCTTAGTAAAGTCCTGACTTTGATCTAAAGTAGGAAAGGAATTAGCCTTTTGCAAATCTTGGTCTGGCAATGAATGTGAGTTTGGGTAATGGGAATGAAGAGTTTGCAACTGAGGTTTAGCGTCCAGAAAAGCTGCAAAAGGGAAATGAAGCCAGTGGTCTAGTGGGCTCTTGAGGTGGGCCCGCCTAATTGTGCCATCAGGCAGAGTGTTTTTTTTATCAGCGTTTTAGGCAGAAAAGCATGAATTTTGCAGGTACGTCCACATTCGGCAGACCTGGTTCCCTGCCTGCCTTTCTCAGTCTGTTGTTTTCCAACAGTTTTGCCTTCTTATGTCTCTTCTTTTTCTTTGATTTAATGGTTGGTGCCGCAATGGCAGACTTCAATGTTGCAGGGATGTTTATTACACCTGTGGGAGGAGGAGGTATTAAGATCTTCTCATAATCCCAGTCTGAAGATGAAGGCTGGCACTTCTGCAGTTTCACTTATATGAACCTGACTGGATGACCTTCTCATCTGTCCCCGAGCCAGATTTGCAGTATGGGAAACAGACATTGTGTTTACTATCTGGGATTGATTTAAAACAGTAGGGACATTGAGTATTGACCCATTAGGAATAAAATGAGAAGATACAATTGGCTCGACTACATTTGCCAGAATGTGTTTAAAGTCTAATTGTTCTTTCACAATGTTTGCAGTCATCGCAAAGATAGCGTTGACCTTAGAGAGAATAGTATCTGTACGCCGAACACTGTCAGAATGAAAGACTGGTGAAGGTTCACTGTCACTTTCAGAGCTCGAGTAATCGAATGAATCAGAAAAGAATAACAGCGCAGTTAGATCTGTAGTGATTGAAATATTAGTTCCGATTATGTTTTCATTGCCATTGGTGAAGGGGAGAGTCTTTGACCCACCAATAAGAGGCTCTGTGAAGGCCAATGCACATGTTTAAAAGAGAATAATCATTATCAATTGTAGGCGAAAGATTTTGGCTTTGTTGTTCAATATCGGGGAGAGGAGGCAATGAAGAAGACAAGAGTTCAGTTGCATTCTGAGAAGCTACGGCATTAAAATATCCTGTAATTGCGGGCTGAATTCCTTTGCCGTTTTCGTTGAGGGCGCAACATCGCTCAAAGCATGGTCGAAGGCGGATCTCCTAGGTCTTTTTCCTGCCTGAGCCACCGCGCTTCACAGACCGTACTTGCTAGTGGCAGAACATTTCATCACAGCAAAGAATGCTTAGTACACTTACCTGGAAGCCGCTTGCTGTCATGTCTCTCGTTACGAGACACCAGACAGTCTGCCTCACTCAACCCCCCATAACACGGACTCAGACATGATGGTGGGCTGGTTTTCAAACAGGATCCTAGACAGCAAATGGAGATCCAAAAAAGAGAGCAGGTAAGACACAGGAGAGAGATCCCAGAGGCAGTGATTCAAGCAGCTTCACGGGAGAAACCCGTACCCAATAGTTGCTCACACCAGACACTCTGCCTCACTCAGCACTGACGACATGCGCGCTGACAGGCTGGTTTTCAAACAGGCTTCCAGGCAGCATATGGAAATCCAAAAAAGCGAGCATGTAAGAAACAGGTGAGCGATCCCAGTGGCAATGAATCAAGCAGCTCCATGGGAGAAATGCGAACACAATGGTTGCTCACACCAGACACTATGGCTCTTCAACTGTCTCCTCAGCAACAAGGTGAGGTGAGAACCTTGCACGTCATGGGGGCTGAGTGAGGCAATGCCACACCCTCAAAGGAGCCATCTGAAGGACTGCCTTGGAATAGATCAGGGAGGGGTTCAGATTCCTCTTCCTCTGTCAAGGCCAGAAGCAGAGCAGCCGTTTCAACGCTAGGGATGAATGCCTTCAGTCTATT
Organism: Ambystoma mexicanum; assembly: GCF_040938575.1. Lineage (NCBI taxonomy): Eukaryota > Metazoa > Chordata > Amphibia > Caudata > Ambystomatidae > Ambystoma > Ambystoma mexicanum. The sequence goes on from NC_090921.1 coordinate 464,932,834, forward strand.
TACATGGAACATGTTAGGGGCTTGACCAGACCTCCCAAGGTCCACTAAATAGTTCACCTCACCAAGTTGCTCCACAACTGTGTAAGGGCCTGTGCATTTATCCTGTAGGGCCCTGATGGGATTCATGATTAGGACTTCTTGGCCTGGGGGAAAATGTCCAAGTGAATCTTTCTGGTCATACCAATGTTTGACCAACGCCTGTCCAGCATTCAACCTATCACTGGCCTGAGCCATCAGCAAGGCCATCCTCTTTCTCAAACCCAGCACATAGTCCAGCAGATTTGTAGTGACAGGAGGAGTTGGGAGCTCCCATCCTCTCTTGATTATAGCCAGTGATCCCCTGACAGGGTGACCAAAGAGAATGTACAAAGGGACTGTAACCAACCCCTTCATGAGTTTAGTTTAGTTTAGCTTATTTATTTGTAAAGCGCTCCCAGCCCTGAGGCATCTGGGCGCTTGGCTTACATGCTACATAGTTACATTATACAATGTGCAGGTTACATAATTATAATATGCAGATTCGAGGTTACATAAGTATATTTACATCTAGGTACAAACAGGTTACGTGAGTACAGGTACAATTGTATAGATTACATGTTGCACGGTTGCTTTATACAGGTGGTCAGATGAATTACTGCTTAGTATTTGGTAAAAAAAATGGTCAGTAGTATATATACAGGTAAGGTAAATGCAAAGAGCAACATGAAAGGGTATTAATCTGAAGGTGAAGTTGGTAGACAGAGCCATGTGAGCAGATAGTAGTACCAAGGGGCAATGTTAATAGGGAAAGCAGCGTTCAGATAGCCAGAGCTTACTATTTTTACTGAACAGGTGGTATGATTGTTCTGATCTTTTCTTGAGGGGGAGTGCATTCCAACTTTTAGCTGCAAGGACAGAAAAACTATTTCCTCCAGCTCTTTGTAAATTGTATCTGGGGATTTTAATGCAGTTAGTCTGAGCAGTTCTGGTTGGGCGGGTAGGAATGTGAAGGTTTCAGGTATTGGACAGGTATAGGGGGGCACTGCTGGTAAAATAGTTGTGTGTAAGAGACAGGGTTTTCTATGTGACCCTTTGTTTAACAAAGAGCCAGTCTAACGAACTCCTGGTTTCTGAGATATGTTGTGATCTCAAGATGTTCAACACAGATCTGATGGCGTTGTTTTGGATTACTTGCATTTTATTTAAGTTCTGTTGTGAGGTTCCTAGGTAAAGGGCATAACAGTGGTCCAGTTTCGATAATACTAAGGCTCTAGCTAATGTAATGCAATTAGCTGGTGTTAAGAAAGGTCTACAGGCAGTAATAAGTGTGTAGGCGTAGGTAGTTGAGGATGCAATGGCATTAGTTTGTCTAGTTAAGGTAAGAGCCAAGTCAAGGTAAATACCTAAGGTTTTTATGTCCTTGGAAATTTTGATGATATCACCATCGATATTGAAAGCAACGAATTGAGCAGCTAATTTGTTTAAATTAGCAGGTGATCCAAGGACCAGCAACTCTATCTTATCGTCGTTAAGACAGAGTCTGTGCTTGGCCATCCAGGCTTGTATGATGAGGTACATTTTGTTGAGGGTTTGACTATCAATGGCATAGTCACCTGTGATGGGGATGAGTATCTGGTTGTCATCAGCGTAATTTGTGTAGGTGACACCCAGATAGTCAAGGTAATCAAACAATGGTTTGGTAAACACATTGTAAAGTGTTGGTGACACACAAGAGCCTTGAGGAACACCACATGTTACTGATGTTGGTTCGGCAGAGGCTGATGGTGCAAAGACCCTCATGGATCTGTTGGTGAGGAAAGACTTAATCCAAGCGTTAGCTTCATCTGAGAAGTGTGCTGCAGACTTAAGGTGGCTGCAGATAATTTTATGGTTAACAAGGTCGAACTCCGCCGACACATCCAGAAGGAAGAGGAGGGCAAGTTTGCCTTTGTCTTTGAGGGATTGTATTTGAGTCTTGAGGTCAATCAGAGCGGTTTTAGTCCCGTGTCTGAGTCTGAATCACGATTCTCTGAGACCAAGAAGGTTATTAGATTCCAGGTGATGTTGGATCTGCAGATAAGCTGCTCGGTCTAAGATTTTTAACAGAAATGGTACTGTGGTGATGGGCCGATAGTTCACAGGTTCATTAGGGTGTAAAGTGGACATTTCTAGAAAGGGGAGTACCCAGGCATCGTTTAAGTTATTAGGAACAGTATTGGATTTAAATGATGCATTAATGAGGGTTGTAATGAAAGGTGCAAGTTCTTTTGCAGCCTCCTTAATGACAGAGACTGGGCAGATATCTCCCTGGCAATTTCAGGGTTTTAATTTTAAGAGGATGTTTTCAACTTCTTTGGTTGAGAGGGGGGAGAAGTTAAATTGGTTGTATGTATTCTTGTCTGGCAAGGAGGGATTGGGGGTATGTGAGGTATTGGATAAGTGGAGTTTTTTAGATTCTATTTTGCTTTGAAGCATGGTAATTTTATCTTGTAGAGCATTCTGTTTATTAGTGCACCAAGTGATGTCAATCTCTGCCATCTTAAATGGTACACCCACAACTAGTAGTGGTACCAATGGAGCCTGAATTGTTGCACCATTTTGCCCAGAGATCTGGCAAGTGGTACAATTGCTGCAGTGGCTTGCTATCTGCAAGAGGGACCTCATACACCAACTGCAGGAGGAAGGGTCTCGCCGGAAGTGGAACCACGAACTTCCTATGGTCTCCTCTGGTCTCCTTCAGGGATGATTGTGGGTTCACTACACAGGAGCCCACTTTCCCAATAATCTCTGTGTTTCCCAGGAGGTCCACACTCAGGCTGGGAGCATGCCTGTCTCCTGGGGCCTTCCAAAGTTGGGCACTCACGTTTGCCCTTACGAAACTCTGCCCTGCCAGGACTAACTTCAGCAAGCAGGCTCTGCAGTTCAGGATGGTCATGGGGGTTGAGAATTCAAGGCAGGCCCTCTTCCTTATCAGGTCCAGGGGTTTGGCTAACTGCCCTCACCTCAGTGGTAGATGAGTTGGGAGAATATTTTCTTTCCCTCTTTTGTTTCTTTACTCGCTTAGCCTTGGGCTTCCCCTTTGGATTTCGCTCAGCCTTGTACTTGACCAGGGCAGCCTTGGTCTGAGACCTAGTGCTGGGAGATTCTGCTGCATCTCCCACAAGACCTAAGTCTCTGAGATAATTTTCCAACAGAACTCTCCCATGGACTTGCCTCTGAACACTCACATGTATGCTAACTACTCCACCAATCACAGCTAGACTTAAAGGCATAGCTGGGATCTTGAGGGGGGGTCCATCGGCCAACTTGGTGGCCATCAGAGGGGCTCTGGCTAGCTCCTCTGGGTTTACTAGTGTGGAATACACCATAGTTCTGCAGGCCCCAGTGTCCTTAATGGCAGAGGTGTCTACACCATTTACCATTAGACTATCCTAAAATAATGTTTGTGTTATCAGGGATGGAGGTATATGCCTCCGCTACTATAGGTTCCCAGGATCCCAGGGAAACTAAGACTACTTCTGACCCTATACCACAGGTCAAGGAATCAGAAGAAAAGGATGCCCCTGTGAGTACCTCTTTCTCATTATGAGTGAAGGCCAGATTCACAGAGTAGACCCCCAAGGCGTTGACATTACATCTGGGTTTCCCTTTTGGCTTTGGCTCAGCTTTGGTCTTGGCCAAAGCAGCCTTGGTTTGTGATCTTGTGCAGGGTCTGTCTACTGGGTCTCCCACAAGACCTAGGTCTCTGAGATCATTCCCCAGCGACACTTTTCCTGGGACTTGCCTCTGTACACATACAGGTATCATTACTGCTTTTGACTTCACAGTTAGTGTAACAGGCATTACTGGGAAGATAAGAGGGGTGCCATCAGCTAACCTGGTGGGCATCAAGGGAGCTCTAGCAAGCTCCTCCTGGTTTATCAATGTGGAATGTACCACAGTCCTGCTGGCCCCACTATCCCTAAGGGCAGGAATATCAACCCCATTCACTAGCACACTGTCTTTAAAGTAGTGCTTGGTATTGTTAGGTATAGGCATAGGCCTCAGATACTCTAGGTTCCCAAGATCCCAGCGATACTAAGACTACTTCAGCCTCTACCGCACAGGGGAAGAAGTCTGAAGAGAAGGATGCCCCTGTGACTATTTCTTCATCCTCATAGGAGGGGAAGGCCAGATTCACAGAGTGGACTACCAAGGTTTTGCCCTTATATCTGCGGTCCCCCTTCACATGGTCACCTACTCTACAATCCACACAAGATCCACTGGGTCTTTTGATAGAGGAGACTTAGAGTAACCAGAGTTGTGCTAGGGACGGTTAGTCCCACTATCCTGTACATGGTCATGTGACTTACCCTTTTTAAACTTTTTATGGCCTTGTTGGGAAGAATTTTCAGATGACCCACTCTTTTTTGCTTTTTGCCTCTTTCCCTCTTCCTGATTCCCAGAAGCGTGCTTGTCCTTATGGGACACCAATAGTGGCCATCGTCTTAGGATCTATCTCCCTATAGTCAGCCAAATGCTGCTTAAGCTCTGGAACAGGTGGTAAAAATATGTTCAAGCATAGCCAAATTAATCATACCTTTAAAAGTGGTGACCTTATAACCTTCCACCCAGCCAGTCAAGTTTTTTAAAGATTCAGTAACATATGTGACCCAAGTACTAACTTCTCTTTTCTTATACTCTGAATCTTTTCAAATATTGGGCAGGAGTCTTCCCAATCTTCAAGATGAGAGTTTGCTTCAATTTAGCAAAAAAAAATTGTCAGTCCTTGAAATGTCCACAATAGCACTGCCGCCACAGTGGGGTAGTCGACTGAGCAACCATACAATCTTGTCAGCATCTGCTACTTCTTGCACTTCTCATGCATACTCAAAGGCGGTCAGCCAGTCCATGATGTCATTTTTCTCATCATGCGCACTGAGCAGATCTTTAGGAAATCTAGGATGTGAGGAGGGGCCAGAACCATTCCCAGACCCTCTCAAGGAGCTGTTGGCAGCTTGAAGCTTGGCAAGCCCCAACAGATCTTCCCCATCTTTCTGTTTCTCCACCGTTTCCATCTCCAATTTAGCCATGTTAAACTCAAGCTCCTTTTCTCTAATGGTAGGCTAATGTCTCTTGAGTTCCAAAACAACCTCTGCCTCAGAGGAAACAGATATATGGACAGAGAGGGGCTGCCCAGGATTGGGGAGGACTGAAAGAGCTATGAAAACACTGTAACAGGGGGATTGTCCTACCCTATAAAGTTTAAATATTTGCAAACTGATTTATATGCAGGCATTGTTTGAACCCTTGTGCAAACACATATAGATGGGACATTTAGCATTTAATCCCTTCAGCTGGCTGTTTGTGAAAAACACATAGGCCCTCATTACGACCCTGGCGGAGGTCCATGGTGCAATTTGCACCATGGACCATGGCGCAGAGCTGCCAACTCCGCCATGGGGGTTGGCGGACTTACCGCCCCATTCCGACCTTGGCGGGGCGGTAAGTCCCCAATCCCCATTTACCCTTCCCCATTCCCATTTTTGCCCCATAGGGTATAATGGGAGTGGGGAAGGCGTTAATTACGCCACCGTAGAATACGGTGGCGTAATTAACGAGGGGACCCGTAGCGCCATGGATTTTTCCGCCCGGAAAATCCGGGCGTAAAAATCGCCATGGCGCTACGGAAAGTCCTAATCTGGCGGAGAGGTACGCCATGCATTACGCTGGCGTAAACCCCTCTCCGCCAGGGTCGTAATGAGGGCCATAGATATTCAAATGTAGATATTCAGTTCTTTATTATTTAGTTGAAACCCTGAATGTATTACTTTTTCTATAGAGATAATCAATGCAATACAAAGTTGTGTATTTTTAGGGCATAATAAATGCACTTTAACATATAAAAAAACAAGAACAAAGGTGATCAGAGCATAATGGTAACAAATTAAACGGACACACATGCAAACAGAACACTCATGAGGTAATCAGAATGTTATGGGAACAAATTTAAATGAAGACAGAGTAGTCACTTATTTAGTGAGTTGGAGACTTGGATGAAGGGTCTCATTAGCCCGGCTAGAATATGACCTTGTGTTTGGTCAGAGGAAACAGATGACACATTGGATTGAACATCAGCCTTCTCATCCTCTCTCTCTATGATGGCAGCAACAGACACATCATGACTGTTACTGGGAGCAGACCCAGCACCTTCTGCATTATCATTGGAGGGAAGAGGTACAATTCTACTTTCCTGCCAATCTACAGTCTTTTGGATCAATTTGGTTTTTGTGCCAGAGGTAGTTGTGCCTCTCTCAGCACATAGCCTTCTTAACTTTTCTGATCTGGAAGCACCTAAAGTAATAGCAGTGACTGTTTCCATTTAATAGTTTTAGCAGGTGGTTTACAATTACGAACCAACAAAAGTCACTGTGTTTCTGTTTTAACTGTAATTCAGGTATTACACAACTGTATAACACAAAAGTACCTCAGACCTTATACTCACCGCTGTGCACCAATTTGTTAGAATGTATTTATAAACTCTGGCCTGATGGAAAGATATTTAGGAGGCCACCCTTGTTAGTGAAACAGGGGACACTTCTGGGAAGATAGCCAGAGCAAGTCACAGTAGCTTGGAGAGCGGTCAAGGCTAAAATTCAAGAGGACTTTGAGACCTCGTTCTCATTGCTTCCGAGCTGAGAAAAGGGACTTTTCTGAATTCAATTATACATGCAATGTAATACGACCATAGGCATTGCACTGTACCATGATAATAGCTAAATCATAAATCCAATATGTGCACATTTCTTTATCTCTCTATCTAATATGCAATCTGATAAGTGCTATAGTGAAGTTATACATTTTTTTGAGTGAAAGCATACATATCCATGGCTCTAAATATTCTAGGGGCTATAAAGTTGATAAGTATATTAACCATATTGTTCAAAATTGGCCTTGCTATTCCATTTTTGAGAAACACATAAAAGGTGACACATGTATGCTTTACTTAATTCTAACCACTCTTGTATTATGTATACCTCTTGCTGATCAAATGCAGAATGTAGGGGCTTCAAGCCATGGCTTAACTGAAAAAACACAATGACCCATGTCACCCCAAAAATCTTGATCCCAGCAATGCCACATTGGACCATTACAAGGCCCCACCCATCATTACTGTCACGAAAAAACCAAAACATGTCGAGCATCTTAAAACAACGTGTCCTGCTTGTAGTGTGTGTGTAGTGGTACTATTGGACGAACACATTTTGATCATATAATGAAAGAGAAAACATATTTCCAACAACCTCATTACCCTCCGTATGTTAGTGGTGTATCAGATTACATAGGAAATGTAGAACGGTTGTTCAATGAAATTGTAGATCACGGTTAGAGCGTCATTACATGCATTAGGCAATTCTAATATTCACATCAACTATTACACATCTTTTTTACCACTTGTATTATTATATAAAATTGTGCACTCAAATACTTCATAAGCATTCTACCATTTTACAGATCAAAACGTCTTTAAATGTTCATTTGGCAATGGCATATGCCGAGATCAAAGTTAAAAACAGTTACTTGAAAAAACAAAACATCTTTTACCATCTCTTAAAAAACTACCAATCACCAGTAAAAGAAAAAATAATATCGTCTTCTAGCAGAAGTGTAAACTTACCTGTAAGAAAATGCATAAGCAAGCAAACATCCAGCTATATTTTGTAACTGTAAAATACCCAATCCATTGGAAATACCTCTGGAAAATGATCATATCGCTATGCAACATCTGCATCGATGGTAACTGTCGCATGTTCATACTGTAGGGCTGCAATGTGGACATCTGCAGAAATGAAGAGATGATGCTGCATTTGCACCTCTTATTGAAGAGTTCCCTCACATTCCAACTCTAGTTGACTCCACAGGCTGTAGATGGTGCATTGACACACCAGGTGACGTACCTTGCTGTGTTGTGCATTCTGCCACCTGCTAACATTGATGGACTTCCATACCTTGTTATGTTGCATTTTAACTGCCTGCTAACACCAATTGGCTGTGCCACCTCAATCCAGCAACTGTTCTACCTACCTTACCTGCAAAGCTGGTATAGCTCCTCTTCCCATGAGGTGAAGCTTTTCAAGTCTACAGTCACCTCCACCTGTTTGTCTTAACTGCTTGTCTGCATGCCTGATGTAGCCCCTCTTCCATGAGGTGAGGCTTTACCAGGGTGCAGTCACTCCTATCTGCTTGACATAATTGCATGTTTTCTTTTCTCAATGCAGTTTACCTACTTGTTCCTGCCCTTGCACCCTGTTTTAAATGTGCTTACCTCACTGTTTTCCCTCTTGCACTTCCATTCCTCCCTCTCTCCCCCATTTCATGTCTAGCAATTGTCCATTCTAAATCAGCTCACAACCTAGTCAGAATGTTTTGTTTGTTTCCCTCTATTCTACCCTCTCCTGCATGTCCCAGCCTCCCCCTCTCCCCTGCCCTCTTGCTTTAGCACTTGCACGTTCTGAACATTTCAAGACCTTTTAAGAAGGTTTTGTTTTTGTTTTATTTCTCCATCCTCTTCCCTCCCACCCCCTTGTCTTGACGTGCCTCAAATCACAATTCTTGCTGTATAGTGTGCATTACAAATGACCATTAAATAAATAAATAAATAAATAAATAAATAAATAAATGCATCAGAAATACCTTGCTTAGCCGTTTCAGTGCATTGATCCGCAGTTGGATTGTTCAGTGGCTCAGTTCCAAGGGCCTGTGGCTTTGTTTCAAAACAACATGTTTTCCTGTAGAATAGTCATGCTTAGTATCGTAGTTCCACTCACAGGGGATGTTTGTACACCCTCAGAATTCAAAGGTCTGCGTCCCCATTTGTAGCTGTTCCTACAATTGAAGTGACTTTAGACAAGTTACAGTTTTCAGGATCGTAACCATACCATCTGACAAGGTTTGAATTACTTCCTGGATGGATTTGGTTTTATAGCTCGCTTTCTCAGATCTTGCTGAAATGTCTTACTTGTCCTATGTAGTAAAGTTGAGGTTCTTGGGGGTGTGCAAATTCCAGTGATAGCAGTGCAAACTGGAGATGCCCGAGTTTTGCTTCAGGCATTCTCTGTTGCACTGGTTTTGCATAAACTGGTGGATGAATAGTCATTGCACAGTCATTGTCAAATTGGTTGATGGGGATTTGGCTGTCAGTTTCCAGAGTAACACCACCTCGTGTAGCAATTGTCAGGGTGATATAGAAATAATTGGGTAGCAAAGAAGAGATGCTGACAATGTTCTCAACACTTACAGCACTTGCGCTGCATTGTGTAGAATATAATCACAATTCATCAAGGCTGTGTTCTTGGGATGATTTGTCATGTACTTTTGCAGGTGCCAATGCAGTCTCCTCAAGAGCATACTGACTGATGCTTGAATCCACTGGTGTCACACATGCATACATTATAGGATCGGAATGCATAAAAAATGAGTCTTCATTGTCGGCCTTCTTAATTGTAGAAAATAAAAAAAATAAAAAATCCCTTTGTTAAAAAAATGTTGGTATAACACCATGTGTAATCTCTGGTAAATGCTGCAAATAATATATCTGCACAGTTAGTGCACACTGAAGCATCATTTGCATGTCTGTGCAACAAGCGCATTTGTACTAAGTGGTAAAAGAAATGCATGTTACATAAAATAATGCACCTCAAACATGTTTGTGTAAGGTTTGCTTTAAAAAAAAGTCAGATGTTTTGTATCCACCTCCTCCCTCAAAGATCACTTTGGCATTCTTACAGCTAGAACAGTGCATCATTTTGCATAAACAAAAGCACCTCACACCTTTCAATTTAAGGTGTGCTTAGAAATTTTAGATACTATGGGTAAGCAGTGTTCGCAATTAAAAATAAATGCTGCCCGGCAGCGATTATTTGTAATTACAAACGCTGCCTGCCATGCGTTTACCATGGAACCCTGTGGGGTCCGCCTGCTTTATGCGGGTATATAAAGCTGGTGGACCTCATAGTGATCTCCAGCATTTACGCTGGTGTGAAAATCGATGCCAGCACAAATGCTTGTGTATTTGTATGGCGGAGAGGAAGAGGGGAGGTAGAAACGCAAGTTGTGTTCCACCCCTGTTCTCTTCTATACACATGAATGAAAATGTGGCATGGCATAAATGGAAGGTGTAAAAGCCTTACTCAAGGCTTTTACACCTACCATTCACATTATGGCAGAACAAACAGGAGCTCCCTAGTGTTTCAGCTCTCCTCTAGCTGCTTGTCCCATGGCAATCTGCAGCGATTAACATCCTTGCTGCATTCGTTTGTGTCCATTGTGAACATGCGCAAGACCCTCAGGCTGTTTTCCCGAACTGTAGGTAAAGGGGGCCACCAAACATCATATTCAAATGGGCCCCCATGAACCCTGACAAACGTTCAGCTGAATGTGCCCATCTGTATGCCCTTGGAAGGGGAAATAAAGAGGATGTTAATTGATAATCAAACCCCCCCCCCAAATCGGGACAACCAGTTCCAGAGCAGAGAAATAAATAGCTTGTCCAGTATTAGAAAAAGGGCGCAGTAAGGGGTGGAACAGGGATTACCGAGCCCTAGTTAAAGATTTTGTTCTTGTCTGAAGTAGTCCAAAGGAGAAAGAGAGCAAGCGACTCAGTATTATATTTGGCGTGTATACTCCTTTCTTTCCTTTGTCAGACCGCTGCTTGCCTTGTTGGAGATCAGCTAAATCCCAGACTTCAGCTTCTGGTACAACAGAGGAAACACTAAGTGGAAAGGGGCTGTGAAAGTGGTGGGGAGGTTCGTGGAATAAGAATTTAGCACTGCCATCCTACAGAACTGTACTTGCAAGGAGAAAAGAAGAGGGGCAGGCAACCAGAAAATACCAAACCTTATAAAACCAAGACAGAATTAGCTGATCTTCCTTGGCCGGTCATTCTTTTGGCATCATGGTGCCCATTCATGTTGATAACGTTGGACCTTTGGTCCTATCTGACTGGAGTCCATGTTAACAGGAGCAACACGAGTATCTTCATGAGTATCGTATTGCTATTGTATTGTATTTTATTGTACTTGTTCTTTATATTTCACCTTTTACCATTATTATAGTCTCAATGCGCTTCTGGTGGTAATCCCCTCAAGTCCGAAGTCCAAATGATTGAGGCCACGGAGTAAGAGTACAATGCGCGAGTGCATTTGGCCAAATAGGGTTTTAGCCCGGCCGGCCTGGCTCCAGTAAAGAACACCCCATGAGGTCAGGATTGTGGATGGGTGGTGAGGAGAGGCGTCAGGAGATGGCGTGAGTGCTGGTGGCTCGCTATGTATTTAGTGTGCCCGAATTTGACATAGGTCTGCACTGCATGGTGATGTTAAAGGTGTTGAGGCATAGTCTGGTGTAAGTAGGCAGAGATTATGTGACCACCACGACCAAATTATGTCACAGTCTTTCCTGTATTCCGATGTGTGTGGGTAGTGTAAGGAAGGCATGGCATCAACAGTAAGACAGACACAAGTGACCACAGTTCAAGAGTGTTTATTGAACTTCAAAAGGGTATGATAAATGCCTATCTAATCCTAAATGTGCAGACGGAGCCAGCTATGACCATCAAATAATAATAACGCAGTCCTAGTGGTGTTGTGTCAAAATAAAAGGGCCTATACTAAAAACCTATTTCCAATCTTAACCTCTAAATACAAATAGTGTGGGTAGTGTCTATGACAATGAAAGAAGTGTTCAAAATTATATGTCAGGTGTTCAGGCCGTTGGCCTCCCTTTCCACGTTTTCAGCACAGGACAAGGCGTTTCACTTGAGCGTAGCACAGTTTCTGGCTTATGTAGCACAAGGTTACAGTTCAGTCATCAGCATCAGAGCCTTTGCAGCGTAAGTCTCTTTGCTTCTTAAAGTCTCTTCCCTCAAAGGGCCTGATGCAACCAAAAAAACAAGTTTTTTTCTCTTTAGATTTTCACAAGTATTCACATCGGGTGATTCACTATACACCCCGAATCTCCCTCAGCCGGGCTCAGTCTCAAAATGCTCGGAACTGGTCTCAGGAGTTGAGTCAGTGCTATGCTCCGAGCCACAACAGAAATCAATATCCCCTTCCTCCTCCTCCTTCTCACCTGAGGTAACGGTGTTGTCCGGACTTTGTCCTTCTTTCTTCTTCTTGCTCCTAGACCTTTGATCGAAGAGAAAGGGTCTCCCTCAGTCGGAAGCCACTCTGCTGCCTTTCTGTGATGGCAAGCAGGAGGGGCCCCCTTCCGACGAAGTCCAACACGAGGAAAAAAAGCCAGCCGGCAAACAAAGCCTCTTGAAGATGGCAGGTAAGGTCTTCGCTGTGGATTGGCGGTAAAGGACTATGGGCCTCATTCCGAGTATGGCGGTAAGGGATAGCGGCCACCGGTAACGAGATCGGTGGCGGTGATCCCTTACCGCCATACTCCGAGTTCCCTTTGCGCCCTCGCCCTTAACGCCTGCTTTGAGCAGGTGTTAAAGTTGAGGGCGCAAAGGGGCCTCCAAGCCAATAACGGTGACCGTAATGAACGGTCACCGTTATTTGCATTGGTGAATGGGGAATTACCGCCCCGCCAACCTTGGAATGGGGCGGTAATTCCGCCATCCACCAAGGCGCTGCCGGTCCGGGTACGGCGTCAACCAAGGCGTTAATAGCGCCATTGGTTAGCGCCGTACTCGGAATGAGGCCCTATAACTCCCAGAATGCAGCAGCAGCAGAAGATAGTATGGACCAAGAGAGAAGGCTGATCATGGAAACTTGCAAAATGTCCAGAGGAATGGCTAAACAAATGGGAAGACCCAAGGTGGGAGCCAAAAGAGGAATAGGCTCCGGACAGTAAGCAGCCGAAGTTCCCGCAAGCAGGTAACAAGGGCCGTGTGAACTGTAGACAACCGGGAGAAAAGAGAAGCCAGAGAAAAGGACGGAAAGCGGCGCCAGGGGGGCCGAAGGGAGAAAGACAAGGGGAACCACAGAAGGAACGGAAGGCAAGGAAAAACGGAAGGTAAGAGGAAAGCAACTAGCGTCAGACTCACGAAGAAAGCAGTGAGTTGCAACGCTGTGTCAGCCCGGAAAGGCGGGGCTTAAGAGCAGAAGTAAACAAAGAAAGACTAGACCCATACCCGCACCCGGAAGAAAGGGAAAGTGCTAACGGGAATTCACTTGTCTGTGTGGCCAAATGCGCCAGGTGAGGCGGCGCATGACACTCAGATACATCTAGCACAAAGTTGTGCACAGGCTTCCCTCTGCCAAGCTCGAGCCTGTCTTTCATATTTCACTTTATCACACAATGTCCATAGATTATTATTTTTCAGGTGACTCACGGTTTACCCCGGATGCCCCTCAGCCGGGCTCAGGTCCCTTCAACGCAATTAGTCTCCTTCAACTAGGCTCGGATCAATGACAATTTTACATCAACTATCGAAGACTTTCGAATGTGCACAGGGTTTGGCTTGACCCGTTGCAGGACCACTTCTATTTCACAATTCTCTTTGTTTTAACGTTTGCATCCTTTTGGTTGGATACCTAACAAAGACTTTTTGAATAAGCACCCACATGATGCTGGACTACTCTGTCTACGGTATTGTGTCTAAGCTTCAAAGTTCATTCACTCATCCGCTGTTTTAATAATCTTCTTTATACAATGTTGCTGCTTGCAACCTTGGTTTCCATACAGCCCCGTCTGGTATCACTCTCGCTAACTCACCGGCTCTGCTGACTTCACTGGTGCTGCTTTGTTGTAGGAGCCAAGGGCAGTACCACAGCGGGAAATGCTTCTCCCCGCTTAACTATCAATGCGGGAGAGCACCGGGTACCTCCAGCACCCAATGCACAATTCTTCAGCTTTAAGTCCAGGTCTTACGTTTCCTATTCTCGAAGGCTCATGGAAGATGCAGTCTTTCAGTGAGAAGGTCAAGGGCACTTCCCTCCTTGCAATCCTCTTCCGCCTTGTATTAAACTACCATCTTGGAACTGCTGCTTCCTCGTGTGCTTTGCCTCGCTCAGAGTGTGCTTTCGTGCTATGCCTTTTATCTATGTGGGGAAGGTTGATGGACGTTAGGTGTGTGTAATGCTCATTAATTGCCTGACTCTGCCTGACCATTTTATTGGGACATTTCAGGTATAGATACCACGTCTCGCCATCCGGTGTTCCACTCCCCGAAGACCCTCATCAAGGTGACACTCCTGCACTGGTTGTCCCCCAGGAACTGGATCCAAAAGCGATGGTGTCCTGTCCACCTGGATGACAGATCCCTGTGGACTAGCGGGTCAGACACCTTCTGGTTTCTCACAGTAGCCATGAATGCAGCTAGTGTCTAATGGAGTGCTGCGTTATACGTACCTTTGCAGCTTCAGTGGTGATTTAATTAATTGATTTTTAAGGCTACCTTGCACAATTAGGCTAAATGCGAGATATAGCTGATGAACAGCTATTACGGAATGCATAAAATTAGCTCCTCCATTTAGGCTTATTTAACCCCATAATGTTTGAGTGGGAAAAAAACGGGTAGTCTACAAGGGCTTTGTGCTGGCATTATGACCCTGGGATCATAAGGCAGCCAGTAGCAACATTTATTTATAGCATTCATATAGTGCAGACCTAGCTAGAAAGCAAACAGGCACTGTACACCAAGAGACAAGGATAGTGTAGGACAGGCGTGGTTTCAAAAGGTGTGGTGCCACCAAGGGCTCACACTGTGTTAAGGGGACCTGGACTCAATAATAACCTTAATGGCATGCCTCCCCTACTATGAGTGCAAGTGGATATAGTTGTGACCTGTATAACAATGACCTCAGTCCTTGAGTTTATGGGGGTGAGGGGATAAAGTCGGTCTGGCAAAAACAGCTATGGAGGTTTCTTAGTACATAGGGCCTAATGCTAACACCCAATACGATGGATAATAGAAGTGAAGACGTATGGATAAACAGAAATGTAACAGGGTGCCAAAATAAAATGTGTTAACCACGCTATAGTAAAATTATGGTGACTAAGAATGCACAGCTTGATGACGACTAGAGCTGAGAAGCATTTTATATACTCAGAACACACTAGAATTACCTGTCTGTGAAATGGCAGTTTCACTGCAAACAGAGCAACCTAATTACATTCATCCAAACAGCAGGTTCACCTAAAGAAAGACTTTGTTTATACGGCAGGCAGGGAAATATGAACACAGAAATACTCTGAATAAACACAGCGCCTGGGGCTGCAGCGTTACGATCAACCAACCCAGGGCCTTTCTGATCTCCATGCCACAAGGTAAATCCAGCCAACTATCGGAGTTTGCGTGTAAAGCTGTGCACAGGATTGTACTGAGGCACAATCATCTAAGAAACATATGGTTGCATTGCATACAGCAGAAATCTCGTGGGGTTGAAACACATTTTTGATTCAGTAAACAGTATTTCTCAAAGATACACTGCACCCATACTCTCCTGCCACCTCGCTGAACCACCAGGTTCTCAGAGACCCACACTACTGTGTGTAAACAGTGAACAAATGAAGGGCTCACTCAGGTGAAGACCAAGTATAGAACGCATTGTTTAAATGGGCTGGACAACACCATTTACAGTTCTGTTCGCACTTCCCAATGGGATAAAAAGGTACAACACGAGGAAGAAACAAGCTCCGAAATGACAGCCAGCCTGAAATGCCATAAAAAGGGAAAAAACACAAGAGTACTTTGAACACAATACTTCAATGGGGGACGAGAGGCGCACTAGCTCGTGGTAAACAAGTGTTGCGGAGACATGATAGGAGCGAGCCCTGTAAGGGCAGGACACGTGACAAGGGGGAGGGCTCGGGAGCAAGAGGAGGGGAAAAGGAAAGGGAAACCAGTTTTGTGGATGTGAAATAAAGGGAAGCTTGCACCGAGATGGTCTTCTTGTTATCTGTGGGGCCTTGGACAAGTACGCGCCAAAACAACTGGCGACGAGGTGCTCCCACGATGCCTCATCTGAGCGCAATCACAAAACTGCAGCCCAGACGCCCACGCACAGAGGAGGGGAAAACGTGGCATTGACCTGCGAGAGATAGTAAACAAAGAAAGCCACCACTCGCACAAGCAGCGTGCGAGTTAAGCATTGGGAATAAAGGCAACACCGCGGTCAGAGGCGGTCATCGGAAACAGTACGCTGGATGAGGGAAGCCGAAGGAGCCACTGGCTGATGTAGCGCTTCAGCAAAAATAACACAGGTGAGTGTGGGAGCAGTGGGAAGCCCGGCAGCATCGTTCAAGCATAAGCCCAGACCCACCAAGTGACGACAGCCAGGGAGAGGCACACATTGCAGTAACAGCGGCCTCAGAGGGGCACATGCAGCCGTGGGGAGGGCGGCTACAAAATAGGCGACCATGGAGAAAAGCATATTACTTTGACAACGGCCACGGAGGGGCACATGAAACCATAAAGAGGGCAGCAAAGAAACAGAACACAGAAAGGAGAAAGAGAGACGAGGAAGATCGCACATGGGGAGAGAAGCACACAAGTGCGCCCAACACATAGAAATATAAACAGCAAACAGTCAATTGATGAAGGCTTGGAGGACCGAAGCACCTGAAGAGAGAAAAGCGTCTGAAACCGGAAAAACGGCCAGAAGACACAAGAGAGGCCTCATGGTAGACAATCCTCAAATAGCTACAGATGGAGCATAAGGGGGAGAAGGGGCACCGACAGGTCTCCTAGCAGGTATGTCATTGAGGGCCACCTTTCTGAGAAGGCCCAGCCCATTCTCCCTACAGCCCCAACATGATCAAGCCCAGAGGCGGGAGGAATGGATGGACGAATTTGATCAATTCATAAGAGCCATAGGATATCAAAAGTCACCCAACCTGACAGACCTATTTACTAACCTTGCAGAAATAAAGAGCATCCTAATAACAATGCCACCCCAAGAAAAAGACATATACACACTAATGACAGCAGCTGTAAACAGGAAGCTGATTGTGTTACATAACCGGGACTACGAAAGATATTCCTTTAACCAATGTGCCCAGCTACCCCATGAAACCATCGGAGAATTAGTCCTCTGACTAGAGAAAAAAAGAACTCACTGCGATTTTGCAAACTTCTCCGACGATGAAGCAATCCGAATAATAGAAGGGTGCACATCCGCCATCTTTAGAAAGCACCTTCTGAAAAAACCATTGACGTTACAGGAAATATTGGACTTAGCCAGAGTGTACGAGAGGGTGGATGTACAAGCAGCCACCATAGAAAACCCCAGTAAAAGGGACATCAGAGCAGCAATGCAGAATATTCCGGCAATAAGTGCCCGGGCCTAGGAGCTTCGTTCAGACAAGGACAAATAAAATCCATACCAGAGAACCCAAGGAGACAATGCTACATATGTGGGTTTGAATACGCCCATAGAGGGCAATGCCCAGCACTAGGGAAAATATGCATGCGATGTGGCCATGAAAACCACTTTCAAGCAATGTGCAAGGAGAAAGCCCCAACACTCCCAGGCTACAATCCTGCCACACCGCCAGCGATGCCTAGGAGACAAGATCCAAAACAAGGATTCAATAACAGGGCATACCAGGAACATCCAGAGACCACCTCCAAGCAGGAACACAACTCCGTTCCAAAGCCAGAACAGGATGATTAGTGTAATCTAAAATCTCACACTGCAACCACCACCACAATCCCGAGACGAATCCGACCACTCACTAAACAACCCAGAACCCTATGCCTGCTACACTAAAGGCTGTAAAACCAGCTACAGAACAGACCCATATGCAAACACGGCAGCCAGATATGTGGCAGATCCATATGATAACCCACCCACAGGCCAGAAGGATGAGGCACACGGTCACAGAACCTATGTCTACCCGGCTCAATATCCCAAGGAATATGAAGTCTGATCAACGCTGAGACAGATGGCAGCTCGTCCCCGAAAGCTACCACCCAGATGGGAGGATTAAGCAACCACTTTATTGTGGACACGGGAGCGATTGTAAATATTATGAACGAAGCCCCCTATCAGCCGATAGAAGACACCTACCCGGTGGGCCCATCCCAGGTTCGCATATTTCAATGAGGTGCAGCAAGTCTGCTCCGGTCGACAGGACAGTTTGAATGCGACCTTCTCCACAGAGGACAAACAGTATCCACAACAATCCTTGTAATACCACAACCGGCCGATGTCTACTAAGCTACTGCACTGCACTGCACCGGCCACTGCTCTGATAGACATACATATGACCAATCAGAAATCGTCCAGGGACTCCTGACAGGATAGAAAGAACTTAACATGCTAACATGTCAAGGGGTGTCACACCAGATGATCAAAGCATCATTCCTGGCTCTATTTGAAGGAGTAGGAAGGCTCAAGGACTCGGTCGTCATCCTCTACATAAACACAAAAATCACACCAGTGCCACAGCACCCATGCTGCGCTGACTTCCACCTACAAGCACAAGTCACGTGAGAACTACAACTCCTGGTAGTCAATGACATTATAGAAAGGGTGAGTGGCTCGACACCCTGGGTGTCATGTTACTGTTGATAGTTGTCAGGAAGGAAAATGGCCAATTGCATCTCTGCATCGACATGCGCATCCCGAACACGGCCATAGAACGGAAAAAGACACCCTTGCCTAAACAGAGGATACGATGATCAGGTTAAACCAAGGCACCCGATTCTCCAAGCTGGACCTCAACCAGGGGTGCCAACAGCTGGTCATTCACCCCGACTCCAGGCCCATCAATACATTTGCAACAAACAAGGAACTCTTCCACTACAAACGTCTTAACTTTGGAATATTGTCAGTGGCGGGAATATTCCAGGAAACCATCCACCTGATAATATCACCAGTCCCTGGCACATTTAACTACAGTGACGATATCCTGCTGTTCGGCAAGTCCCAGGACCAACACGAAAAAGCGCTTCTTCAAGCATGTGAGATCTTAGATACTGCAGGCCTCACCATCAATGAGGCCAATTGTGAAATCAACAGGCCCAGTCTGAGGTTCTTGGGGGCACATCTTTTCAGACCAAGGTATCACCGCGGACCCAGAAAAGATAAGTGCAATCATCAACCTAGCTTCCCCGACGGAAATTACTGAACTCAGATTCTTCCTGGGCATGGCGGGATAATGCGCTCGTTACCCAACTATGCCACACTCACAGACCCCCTTAGAAGACTTCTGAAAAAGGAGACCCCCTTCAAATGGGACGAGACATGCCAAAGTGCCTTCCAGGCCTAAAGGGAGCAACAGCACCCACGCTGAGTTGGCTTCCACCTACAAGCACAAGTCGCGCGAGATCTACAACTCTTGGTAGACAATTACATTATCGAAAGGGTGAGTGGCCTGACACCATAGGTGTCACCGTTGGTAGTAATCCTGAAAGGTTGTATTGCCCTCCCCAGAGTGCACGGAAAAACATAAATCACCAATGCAATTATAGAGCCAATACGTTGAACGCAGAAAGATGCAATAACTCGCAACCACACACTCTTAGAAGATAATCAGCACTTATACGGCTATTTATTCAAAGTTTAGAAGCAACCAGTAAATAACTCACAAAAGGAATATAGACATAAATCACAGAAGAAGCAAAGAATTCAAAAGGAAATACATCACCGTGAGCGTAACTGGATTCCTCATCTCACCCAGAAGCGGCTGGAAGACCCCGGGAACAGCCAGGCCGAGAGCACTACAGCTCACAGGAATGCCGGACGTAAGCGTCCTCCTCCGGCTGAAGTCTCACCTGACCACCTCTGGGTTTCCGCATATATACACACTCCGAAAAGGGGTGGCAGTTCTCGAACCTTCTGGAAATGGCACTTGCGCAGTTGATGAGCAGCCGTCAGTTGCCAGCTGGGTCAATCGACAGCCACCCTCAAGGAGCAGAGTGCCTCCCTCCGCTTAAAAAAACGCTCGATGGAGAACAGTAACAAACCATAACAAAGTTAGCTTTCCCAGCAGAAATGTCCTTGACCGCATACCAGGTTTGGAAAGCATGTTTTCCTCAGCACCGTGAATCTAACACTCAGCAAAATGTGTGCAGCTTTTCACTGCGGCATGAAGTAAATATCCATCATGGCTCCGAGCGCTCCCAGAATGCACTGCGCACCAGCGCCATTTTAGTTCAAGCATAACAATTCCACCCTTGGATATTTACCTTCCATAGCCCGGTGGCAAAGGAGCCGGTCTCTGAAACCTACGAAACATTAAAACTAAATTTGGAATTCATTGAATACAACAACAACAAGCTATCATGATAGCTGATATAATGAAAATGCAAGCAAAAACGTAACGTAGTGTACCCCCAATATCAGGTATCCATGAAAATACCCAATCCCACCAATTCCCAGTACGATCTTGAGACACTTGAGAAATGAGATCCCTCAAACCTCGAATATGACTTTCAATGGATCGTGAATGGTCACTTAGATTAAAATAACACATACCTTCAAATGCGTTACACCCTAAATTATGCTTTAACAATAGATAATCAACAGCAGCTCTGTTCTGCAAAGTTGCTTTTCTAATAACTTGACTATCAAGGAGTAATTCTTCTAATGCCTGAGAAGTATGATTAAGGCTTTTGACTACTAAACATGCTAATTTCATCAAAGATTTATAACCCCCAGCAGCTAAACCCCAAACTCCTACTAATGAAAGGTAAATGCTAGAACCTCAGCTTCTGATAACAAGTGTACATGTGAATCACAATCAGGAGATAGACCCACAGATTCGAAAGTTGACCGTTTACCTCGAGTTATCGCTGGGTGTAAAGGAAACATCATTAGTCCTAATCGAGTTAAAGCACATGGACCTCCGGAAATGTTAGCTGGAATATAAGCATATGTGATGTTGCCACATGAAAGGAGCCATCCTGTTGGACGTTTCACATGATTGAAATGACTGGCAGCTATCACTGTATGATTACAAGACATAGTATTATTTACACTAGTGCATGTGCGTGGCACTCGCGAACACAGTCGCTGCTCAAACCTTGTATGATTGTGCTGTTTGGTTAAATCGATCTGTTGGAATTTGCCAATTTCTTGTGCATTGCATGTCATGAAATAACATACATCACCTTGGGTTATATTATAAGTAATAACACGTGTCAAATTTCTCCATTTGCGATCGGTTTCTTGGCAAAACCTACAGTACTCATAAACGGAAAAAGATTGCCTAATATCCGAATCTTGAACCAAAGAATTGTTGTGTGTGACGCCGAACATATGTTTTAAAACCGGAACAGGCGTCGGCACTGCTATTAAGCACGTAGTCAGTAAAGCTTCAGCATTGGAGACATCAGTAAGACAGAAGTGCGATATGTTGAGCACCTGCTGTGCCAGATATATCCACATATTCTCTGTCTGGGTGATCATAGGAGAATGTTTTCGCCGTCCTGAAAATGCTTCTCACATGACTGGCATCAAGGTTGTTTTCACTTGTTCCTGAGGTGTTTGCCGCATTTCAGGAATCCATGTCTTCGGTTTGGCTGGGTTTTCTGCATCGGCATGAGGCTGCTTTGGGACAACACTATTCATCACTATCAGTATCCCCTTGATCACTGGCACATATGTGACCTTTTTCGTTGGTAGCAGCAGGCTGTTTAACTCTCCCAAAAGGAGTCCATTTAGTACCACAATTACACCAGCCAGACACAGGATCTACAAGGCAAACCCAGAAAAGAGATATCAGTGTTGCACATCACTCTCTCAGGTTACATTTGTCTGCGGGCACATATTGCCATTTCTTTCTACCAGGCTCCATGACTAAAACTACTTGATCTTTGCCTGATGCAATGACATCTGCGGGCACTGGTGGGCCACTTGGCTTTTCCACCCACACCTTTGCACCCGGTACCATACTGTCTGAAGAGCCAAAACCGTGATCCCCACAGGTAGTTAACACTGTAGGAGGCTCCCCCTTCTTAATCATGGATAACTTAACAGGAATAATGATCAATTGGGCCACTCGATCACCCTTGTGGATCGATAACAATTAGTCCCCACTATTCATTAGGATGACTTTAATCTCGCCTTGATAATCAGCATCAATTACCCCTCCCAACACTTGAACTCCTTTCAATGCTAGGCCAGATCTAGGGGCAATCCATCCCTTATGCTCTGGGGGAATTTGTACTCCAATCTCTGTTTCAATTACAATCATCCCTCTCGGGTCTAATCTGATTTCTTCATGGGAATGCAAGTCTACCCCTGCTGACTCTGGAGTTGCTAGATAGGGAGCTAAATAACCCAGAGTAATTTCCCAGTACAATAGTGTTTCTCTGACTGAATTGGGTTGAACCTGTAAAGTAGGAGTCATTAGTCACATCAAAGGAGTTTCATGCTCATTCACAGGTCTATTGTTTAATACTTGCACCGCATCAAACACACAATCACGCCAGCCTGCCAAATTGCCATCTCCAGATTTGCGCAACTGCTCTTTCAATAACCCATTCATTTGTTCAATTAACCCTGAAGCAGCTGGGTAATATGGTACGTGATACAACCACTCAATGCTATTTTTCTGACAGTACTCCATAATTAATTTGCTTTTGAAATGTGACCCATTGTCACTTTGAATCTGCAAAGGAACTCCATAATGTAGTATAATCTGATCTAACAACCTGATGGTGTTCAGTTGTGTTGCACGTTTGCATGGCAA
The DNA here is from genome assembly GCF_040938575.1 of Ambystoma mexicanum. NCBI lineage: Eukaryota > Metazoa > Chordata > Amphibia > Caudata > Ambystomatidae > Ambystoma > Ambystoma mexicanum. The sequence continues at coordinate 464,955,442 of NC_090921.1, forward strand.
AACCATCAAATATCCTGAGTATGTATCCACAATAGTGCATGCATACTGACAACCTCTACTGATTGGTATGGGACCGATATAATCAATCTGCCAAATTTGACCTGGTAATTTTCCTCTTCGCAATGTACCTCGAACAATCTGAGGGATAGGTCTATGCAGTTGGTGTTGGCACACCGGACATTGCAAAATGATCGTTTTCACTACTTCTAAAGGAAGACGGATTCCTCGAGGTTGTGCCCACCTGATAGTAGCCTTTTCTCAAAGGTGCCCACATTTCTGATGAGCCCATTTGGCCAAACCCTCCAAATCGTCTTCCTGAGCCTCTGCATCCACAGATGAAATCTTGGTGTGTTCGTCTGCAAAAGAATTAAACCAACGTTCTAATGAGTCTGTGGCACAATGCGCGTCCACATGATATACAGTGACTTTGTGATAACATTTCTGCAATATCTTGCCACAGTTCTTTTCCCCACAACTCTTTTGAATTACTCTTCCACCCATTCTTTTGCCAGGTTGGCAACACACTGCCAATCCATTCGCCACTGACCATGAATCTGTGTACACATAACATTGACCAGGGGTCTCTTGTTTCAATGCTTGGTAAACTGCGTAAAGCTCTGCAAACTGACTGCTCTTCCCTTTCCCTGACTTTGTCAACATCTTTTTTGTCTTGGGATTGTACGACACTGCTTTCCAGTACCGCTCAGTTCCCACATATCGAGCTGAGCCATCCGTGAACCAAGCATGCTCTGTTTGCTCCACGGTCAAATCGCTGTAAGGTACTCCCCATTTCACGGGAGACTCACGTTTTTCACGCACTTCCGATGGCATGTAATCTGAGGGTGGTATGTTGGCTACTTGTTCATGTAATTTTGCAACTCCACCCTTCCATGATTTGGCTCTGTCTTGAATATACCATTTCCATTTAATTATGCTGGCTTCTTGAGCATGTCCTATCCTATGCATTTTAGGAGAGCTCAGTACCCATTGCATGATTGGTATTTCTGGTCTCATTAATACATCATGGCCCACCGTCATTTGCTCGGTATCAACAAGGGCCCAATAACACGCCAGCAATTGCTTCTCAAGCGGAGTGTATGAGTTACCAGCATCGGGCAACTTACGACTCCAAAACCCCAATGGCACACGTCTCCTGTCTTGTTTCGGCCACACACTCCAGTTAGCATATTGTCTTGTACAGGCACATTTAATTCCACTTCGCCTTCCTTCAATGGCCATAAATCAAGCACCTGCTGCACGGTGTCTTTCGCCAGCTCAAAGGCTTTCTGCTGCTCCTCCCCCCACTGAAACTCATATTTCTTTCGTGTCACTTTGTAAAGGAGGCCAATATCTGCCCTATATGGGGAATGTCCTGTCTCCAAAACCCAAACAGCCCTATAAACTGCTGAGCTTGCATTTTGTTCATTGGAGTGGTGAATTCAAGTATGTTCTGTCTGGCTTTTGGCACCATTTCTCGATGTCCATGATGCCACTGAATCCCTAGGAATATCACTGTTTCAGCGGGACCTTGAATTTTACTCGGGTCAATCTCCCACCCTTCCTTCTTCAATCCTTCCATAATGACATCTAACTGACTTTGCACACTGTGCTCATCCTTGCCCTGAATCAAAATATCATCAATGTAATGAGAAATGTGTATGTCAGGTTTACACGGTATCTTGTCTAAGTGCTCTGCCACCAGCCGGTGACAGATAGTCGGGCTATGTATGTACCCCACAGGTAGCCTCGTGAAAGTGTACTGACGTCCACTCCACAAAAATGCAAACTGCTCTTGACACTCTTCGGCAATTGGCACAGAGAAAAATGCATTGGCTAAATCGATCACTGCATACCAAGTCCCCTCAAACGTTTGGACATTCTCAATCAAGTTAATGGGACTGCGGGCAATAAGGGAGGAGTGTGTTTATTCAACTCCCAGTAATCCACTGTCATCCTCCACGACCCATCTCCCTTTTTAATAGGCCAGAGAGGATTGTTCCATGCGGTGGTAATAGGACGTAATACACCCGCCTCCACGTACTCTTTGATGGTGTCTGAAATTTCCTTGTGCCCCCCAGGAATGCGGTATTGTTTCATTGCTCCCCGCTTGGTTGCCACCGGCACTTGCACTGGGGGCATCTTCAATTTGCCTACGGTAATGGGTGTACAGATCAATGCACTCACCCCAAACTGGTACGTTTTACCGCTAAGTCCCAAGGTTAACCCTTCAAAAATGTCAAAGCCAAGTATATATTCAGGTATCGGGACAATCAACACTTGGTATTTCTGCCTATTCAAATTGCCTATTTTCATCTCCACTTTCGTTTGTACGGCGGGGGTCTCCTTTCCCCCTAGACCTGTAATAGTAAACTGTTTGCCTTTAAATCGTATTGGATTGCCATGAATTAAAGAGGCCTCCGCCCCAGTGTCTATCAATGCTCGCACCCCTTGTGTATTTCCTGGCCCCCAAAAAATCTTAACATCAACATGAGGCCGCCTATCCACTTATATGCGGGCAGACGCTGCCGGAGCTTGGCCGAAGCCCTAGTCAAACTTCGAATGTGTGTGACCCGACTCCGCCTCTAACATCGCACTCACCACCTTTCTCAAATTAGCGTATGTCGGCTGGTACGGGGAAGGTGTCCCCATAGACTCTTCGTCTTGTTCTTCCACAGGGGGAGCAGAAGGTGAGGTGTCCCCCTGTGGCGTGGTGACTACCTGTTTCTTAACCTGTTTATAGCGCTCTTTGGCTGCAAGGCCTTGTTTTTTGTATAATTCATACATTACTCTGATTTCAATGCCATCAATTTCTTCGTGTGGCACACCATCTTTTAACAAAGCCAAAAACATGTCTTTTCGGGACACTCGGGAGTCTCTGCTATCTTGCCACCTGCCTTTGGTTCTTCTCTCACTACGCCCCTCTCTCTCCCGTGGCTTGTTATCGCTCTTATCCCACTCCCCTAAATCTGCAAATTGCCGAATGGCATCCGCTACTTCATCAGTAGCTTTGCCCATCATACCTACAAGCAAAGTCATAATGACACTTTTGTATGCGGGTGGTGCGGTTCTAATCACCATGTTTCGAGTTGAAACTGAGAGCGACACGGCTCCCATGTGATCAGGAGCATCTATGTGAATAGCCTCTTTCATAGCATGCTCTCTGACTTTTTGAATTGCCTCTCTCAACGTATACCACTTTGTTTCTTCGCTAGGCCAATCTGTGGTAATGGGGTATTTACGGTTACATGTTTGGGCTACCAGGTGCAACAAAGACACCTGTGTATCTTGACAATTTGCATCAGGGGGCGGTCCTGCCCTTAAGACCTCTTGTACATTGGTGTCAATTGACAGGGGTAAAAAACGCGGTGAATCCGTATAATCTACCAACAACCCTGCAGCACCCCCATCTAGCAATCTCACCATCCATGTCAATAAAGCTTCCCCTGATTTTTGCCTCAAACGGGTAATAATTTCCCCAACCTCCTGCTGGGTGTAATCCTCCAGCGTGGTTAAATCCACCATTCCGCCAGCAGGATTCTGCGGGTGCGGTCTGGCTCGCCGCCTTCTAACAGGCTTAGCCACCACTGTTTTCTGTTTCACCTCCATTTTGGGGTCAGACTCATTTGCGGAACTACTTTCTAGACTGGTTGAGTCAAAAATATCACCATCCCACTTATCCGGATACCAGTCCACACCAGCGGTAGGGATTACAGCTGCCACCTTTCTTTTGTTGACCCCTCCCGTCCTTTCCTATACTTATACCGGGCTACTCTGACTGCTGCCCTCTCGGCCACATCCTGATATGTGTCAGTCTTATCTTTAAACAGTTTAATTTGAATCTGCTGCATTAACGCAGCCTGCCGTTCTGCAGCCAGCTCTCTCTCTAATCGCAAAACCTCATTTTTCATTTCCACCTTCATTTGATGTATTTTCCTATAAGCATGCAACAGAACCCAACCTCGCCTACCTAATGCCGCACATTCTCTGCCACGTTCCACTGGAACTTGTTGCAAGCATGCCATTACATCAGACGGATTGGCATCTCCCAATCCTTGATCCCATGTTTCACTTAGCCCTGCATCACATGCCCACGCCTGGGCCAACTGATCATATGGACTCTTCGTCCAGTCTGGAATAACAACATCAGAACAGTCACCGCCAGCGGTAACGCTCTTTTTCCTGAACAAACTACTCATTATCGCAAACAAAACCTCTTTATATCTATATATTTTTTCTCTCCACACTGCAGTCACTCCCACAGGCACGCACACACCAGCAAAAGAAAAAACTTCATGACTCAATAACTTCACTACCCACTTACTTTCACTTGCAAGATAACCGAATCCTATCTACGTTCAAACAGATTGTTGAATACTCGGAACAACTCATCACAAGTATCCTGTTTGTGACGCCAAAAATGTATTGCTCTCCCCAGAGTGCACGGAAAAACATAAATCACCAATGCAATTATAGAGCCAATACGTTGAATGCAGAAAGACGCAATAACTCGCAACCACACACTATTGGAAGATAATCAGCACTTATACTGCTCTTTATTCAAAGTTTAGAAGCAACGAGTAAATAACTCACAGAAGGAATATAGACATAAATCACAGAAGAAGAAAAGAATTCAAAAGGAAATACATCACTGTGAGCGTAACTGGATTCCTCATCTCGCCCAGAAGCAGCTGGAAGACCCCGGGAACAGCCAGGCCGAGAGCACTACAGCTCACAGGAATGCCGGACGTAAGCGTCCTCCTCCGGCTGAAGTCTCACCTGACCACCTCCGGGTTTCTGCATATATACACACTCCGAAAAGGGGTGGCAGTTCTCGAACCTTCTGGAAATGGCACTTGCGCAGTTGATGAGCAGCCGTCGGTTGCCAGCTGGGTCAATCGACAGCCACCTTAAAGGAGCAGAGTGCCTCCCTCCTCTAAAAACACGCTCCATGGAGAACAGTAACAAACCATAACAAAGTTAGCTTTGCCAGCAGAAATGTCCTTGACCGCATACCAGGTTTGGAAAGCATTTTTTCCTCAGCACCGTGAATCTAACACTCAGCAAAATGTGTGCAGCTTTTCACTGCGGCATGAAGTAAATATCCAGGAATATCCCAGAATGCACTGCGCACCACCGCCATTTTAGTTCAAGCATAACAAAGGTAAATGGCTGATTGCTCCTCTGCGTCGACATGCACATCCTGAAGATCGCCATACAACGAGAAAGACACCCCGGCCGAAACATAGGGGACATGATGATCTGATTGAACCAAGCCACCCCTTTCTCCAAGATGGACCTCAACAGGAGTACCACGAGCTGATCATTCACCCCGACTCCAGGCCCATCACTACATTTGCAACACATGAGGAGCTATTCCGCTACAAACGGCTTAACTTTGCATTATTGTTGGCGGCAAAAACATTCCAGGAAACCATTAGCAGGCTAATATCACCAGTCCCTGCTGCATTTAACTACAGTGACGGTATCTTGGTGTTTGGCACAATCCAGGACCAACACAACAAAGTGCTACTTCAAGTGTGTGAGATCTTGCATACAGCAGGCCTCACCCTCAATGAGGCCAAGTGTGAAATCAACAGGCCCAACCTGAGATTCTTTGGGCACGTCTTTTTAGATCAAGGTATTACGGCGGACCCAGAAAAGATAAGTGCAATCATCAACCTAGCTTCCCCGATGGAAATTACTGAACTCAGATCTCTCCTGGGCATGGTGGGATACTGCACTTGCTACCTGCTCTACTATGCCATACTCACGGACCCCCCTTAGGACTGCACTGAAGAAAAGGATGCAAAGATACGGGAAAGAGATGCAGAGTGGAAAAGGAAGTCACAGAGCTGGGCCGATCAGCAGAGAAGAGCAAGGGAACCACAATTGCTGATTGGCAAATCAGTTCTAGTATGTCAAAGGCAGCAGCGGAAGATGGACTCCTTATATGATCCAGAGCTACTCCAAGTGACTAAGGTCAAAGGATTCCTAGTCACAGCGGTGAGGGATGAGGGCATGAGGTCATGCACAACAAATAATTCTTCTGACGCCTATATCTGCCAGAAGAAGAGGCCACAGAGCCACCAGGAGAGGAGGAAGCACACAGGGGGATGAAGGAAAAGACACCAGAGGAAAGTGGCTCAGATCAACCCAAAGACAACCAAGCGGAGTCAGGCAAAAGGCCTGGAGAGGTTCGCGGGCGACAAGGGAGACCACACAAGGCCATAAGAAAGCCAATCCGACTGTTGGAACAAATGTGTGCCCAAGGAGTTTCACGATAAGCAAGGGGGAGAAGTTGTGGAGACACGAGAGGAGCGAGCCCTTTAATGTCAGGACATGTGACAGGAGAGATGGCGCGGGGAGGAAGTGGAGGGGACAAGGAAAGGGAAACTAGTTTTGTGGAGGTGAAAAAAAGGGAAGGTTACACCGAGATGGTCTTCATGTGATCTGTGGGGCCTTGGGGAAGTATGAGCCAAAACAAAAAGGTTACTGCAGGGAAAATGCAAAACATAAAATAGGTGGGGGACAGGGTAGTGTCATGATGCCCGCTCCCGGGGTGCCGGTTCAAGTCCTGCATCCCCGAAAGCGGACATCCAGTCCCCAAGCAACCCCATATAGGGGCCCTTTGGACAGGCTCATTATGGGAGTGCTTGGGTGCACTTACCTGATGCAGACCATGCTGCAGGATCCCGGCCTCCTTGAGGCCTGAAAGGAACTACTTTACCTGTGGGACTAATTTACCATCGGGGCGTGGTCAGGGAAGGATACATACCTGATTGGAGGAAGGATACATACCTGGAACTTCTTCCAAGGCTATTTAAACCCCACCCAAACAGCCACACATGCTTTGCGTTGTTCTGCATCTAGCAGCTGGACGCTTACCGTGTCTGCTCCTGCATCCTGACTTCTGCCACGCCTGCCAGCATCCTGGATCACCTGCAAAGGAAGAGAAGAAGAGAACAGAAGAAGGAAAAGTCCTTACCTGCTAAAACCGCATCCCGGAGACATCTCGCCGACAATCCTGAAAAGGAAGACTTTTATTTAAAAGCTCATTGCATCGATCGCTGCAGCGCTGCATTCCACTCACCTTTACAGGGTGCCTCCATGTTCAGCAGCGATCATCCGGATTCGCAGTCACGCCCCAGCGCCTAGGGAGAAAAAGACCAGAACAAAAGGTGAGCGAGAGAAGGGAATAAGGAAAGCTAAATCTCCATGTTAAAACGTACCTGTTGATTCATTCCCTCTCCATTTCGGGTCCGCGCCGCATCCTGGCATTTCCAGACCTTGGCCCCTAAGGGGAAAAAGAGACATCAGTGTTAATGAGCGAATGAAAAGACATTACCAAAAAACGCTCATTAAAGACTTACCTGATTTCTACAAGGATTTCACGTCTCATCTCGGGTCGGTGCCTGTTCCCCATACCCCGGCCCCTATGGGGAAAAAGACACTAGCATTAGTACATTAATGCATGGAAACAAGGGGAACCTCTTATCAAAAAACTTACCTGGAAGCCAAGCAAGTTTGGTTCTCACCAATCCGAAAATCCAATGAAGTAACTGGATACCAACGCGCCCCTGCATCGGAAGCAGGATGGAGAGCTCGTCCTTCCAGACCCTAAGAAGGATACTTCTGCGAGCCAGACAAGCCAGATTTGGGGGCCCGGTCCAGTCCGTCTTCCGAACCCTGCGCATCACCTTAGAAGAGGTCACAGCAGCGCGAACCAGGCCAGCGCCTCCGTGGGAGTCAGGTGAGCGTTACAGGTAGGCAGGATGGGAGCAATGGGCAACACATATTTCAAGGTGTTGCAGCCATCCCGGTTGACAGCCAATTGAGTTTAACGGGCAAAAGAAGGAGTTCTTTGTATTTTCTTTCTTTCTCTCAGTCTCTCAATCAGTTGGAATATTTATATTTCACCTTCTGTGAAATCAGTTTCCTCTTCTCGCTGATCTAAAATCCGCTAAAAGCCAAACTTAGCACCTAATTTAATAGAGGATTCCTCAACAGAGGCCTGGCACTCGAAAGACTTGTGATGTCATGAAAGAATTTGGTAATTTATTGTAAAGCCTGGGTTGTCGCATTTTATCTCTTCTTGTGTGAATTTTAGGGATGATTGGTCTGTGATCCTCCATTGACCATTTGATCAAGATTTCATCAGGGTTAAACCTATAATAATGTGAAAAGGCACATGGTCTTTCATTTGGTTAAAGGTGGTGGTTCTTTCAACAGCTTCAACACAAAGTTCCAAAAGGGTGCACAAAGGAACAAATAATCAAACTGTCACAATCCTCAAGAGGAGCGCTCCCATTCCCTGAGGTTTCTCACAATGATTTACTATTCAACATACTCAGGAGGTGTTTCCCTTGCACTGAGCTCTTCTGATGTTTTATACTTTCTACAATAATACTCAAGAGGTGCTTCCCTTCTCCTGAGTTTCTTACGCACTTTACGATTTACAAGTTTTACAAGGGGTTCCCCTTCCCCTAAATTGCTCTGATCCTCAGAGACTTCACACTCCTTCAAACACTCCTGAGTTGCTCAGGTATTTTGTACTTGTAAAGGAGCTGTGTACCTTCCCTCGGGTTTCTTCTCCACTGTCTACAACTTTCCAGACCAGAGGTATGGTTCTCGTCCCCTGGGGTTTCTCAACTCTTTGCAATTTAGAAACACAATTATTTTCCTTTGGATTACACAGCTATCCAATCCAAGGCGTATGACTTCCTTCCCCGGGATTTGACAGACTCAAGGGACTTTCTGTCACTCCTTGATTACACAATGCATTCAGATTTGTTCAAGTTTCTTGTCTAGGCTGTATAGTTCCCTTCCCCTAGCGTATCCACATTCTTAAGAGGTCACTCATCCTCTGCCCAATTCTTACAGTACATTCACATTGCCCGGTGTGCTCTCCTGCCAGGCTTCCAGAATCTTGTCTAGGGGGTATAGTTCACTTCCCCTACAGTTTCTACAATCTTAAGAGGTCACTCTTCCTCTTCCCAATTCTTACAGTGCATTCACATTGCCTGGTTTACTCTCCTGTCAGGCTTTCAAAATGTTCACTTTGTACTTTCACCATGCCTGGTATACTCTCCTGCCAGGGCTTCCTTGTACAGCTGCACCAAAGGCTCATGTGTCTTCCCATGTGCTTTTCCATTTCTCCCATGCCCTGGCATACTCTCCTGCCAGGGCCTCCACAGTGTTCACTTTAGATATGGATGCCGGTCCCAGATTTGCAGTCTTGTTGCCTGGTGTACCCTCCTGACAGGGCTTTCACAACATACACTTTTGGGTGTGGGCCCCAGACTCGCTGCACGTTACATGGACTTCTTTAACAACCATACGGTTTACAATCCCTCTTCACTGGTTTCCCTTCGTAATACTTTCAATGTTCCCATTCCCTTGCTCAGGTTGACTTTTATATTGCCCTTGCGTGCTGCACGGTCTATGCTGCGAAGCACCCCAATCTCCCACTTCCCTTGCCTGGACTCACCGGTCTCCTGAGGCTGCTTTGGCATTCTCTGCGGCCTTCGCTTTCCTCGCTGAGGAGCTTCATCTCACTGCTGGCATCCCGTCTGCTTTTCGGCACTGGCTTCGCTGTTGCCTCTTTCTCGTAGCCTCTCCAACGACAGCCTTCGGGCGGCGTACCTTCTCCCAATTTTCTCGTGATGACACTGACAGCCACTGGCTGCTCCCTTCTCTGGCTGTCACCTGCTTTATTAGCTGTCAGGCAAAGTGGATCTGCTTCCCCTCAATCTCTTCTCTACTCTTCTTTGTGGTGCCAGGCTTTTAAATGTCCTGGCATCTATCAGAGTCTCCCAAACACTAGAGCGCATCTCTAGTTCAGTGCTCTGCATTGCTCCCACGCTCTTCCTCGTCTCAGTCTTTCCACTAGGAGAATGGAAGAAAAGCCTTATAGCCAGTACTAAGTGGGTGGATATCGTAATATGCAATACAGGATGAGGAATCCACAGAGTAAGTGTTATAGCCTGAGTGGAAAGGGGGATACCAGGTCTCATCTGGCAATGTCATTCCACTCCCATGAGGGTTGTCCCTCATGTACAAAATTCCATGACACAATATTAAAAGATCTAGGCTGCCTACCCCACTTCACCCCTCTCCTCCATAATTACACTAATCAAGTTGGCTTTGCCTCACCCAAAAATGCCAGTAAAACATGCCATGCCCCTGTCAAAAAATGTTAATTCGCCGAAACCACTCTGGGCCCTACAAACAGACACATGCACACACACATGCACACAAACACGCACACACGCACAGACACATTCACCTACCTGTCATGCAGACATACAGCTTCGAAGGGATTGTGTCCTCCGACGTATTCCTCATCTTAGATATATCCTTCCAGCTCTGCTGGCCTCGGAAATGTTTTTCTCTAGAGGGCGCTGCGCGTCGACGTCCCTCGAGTCGATGTCCTTCGACAGCCGCCGTATCGACGCTCGACGTCATCCTGCCTATAAAGGCTGCGCGCAGCGTCCGTTGCTCAGTTCCGTTTTTCCGTGCTTACTCGGTGCCTCGGAATACCGTTGCTCAGTTTCTTAGTCAGATTAATCCTATTTACCTCGAGTTATTCGATCCGTACTCGATGGCTTCCTCGTCGGAACCGACAACTCCTCGATCCGGCTTCAAAAAATGTCAAGATTGTGGGAAAAAGATGTCGTTGACCGATCCTCACAGAAATTGTCTGTGGTGCTTGGGAGCTGAACACCATTGTTCGGAATGCGAGGACTGTATGTCCATGACAGCTAAGGCCCTGAAGGAGCGTAGGGGGAAGCTGGAGAAAGGTAAGACTTTTAAAGCTTCTTCTTCGTCGACGAAGTCGAGACATTCGTCTCCTCGTCACCATTCGCGCTCCAGGTCTCGGAGTGGGTCTCATCACTCCTCGAGATCGAAGCACTCGAAGAGGAGACGTCGAAGATCCCCTTCTCCGTCTTCCTCTTCCTCTGTTTCGCCAAAAAGAATCCCTTGCCCCACGAAACATAGTTCCCGGGCTGAATGGGAGGAATTCCGAAAAAATATGATGAGTGTCTTCGAGAAAGCGGCCTCGACCCCCTCGAAGACTGCCGAGAGCGATGCTCTGATCGAAAGACCCGAAGGTCAAAAACGCAGCGAGTCGCAGTACCCGGCGAAAGAAACCTCTCGAGCGCGTCTCGAACCCTCGAGCAGGACTATGACCTCCAAACCTTCCTCGAAGGTTCCGTCGACGTCGACGTCGAGGTCGATGTCTTCGACGCCGTTGTCGAAGGGACCTTCGACACACGGGTCTGTCGACTCGACGCCGACCTCGACACCGGCGTCGACGCCAAGAAAAGTCACGGTGACCACACATCCAGTGACTATCCACAGGCCCTCGACGTCGATGGCGTCGATATTGTCGAGTAGAATTCCAATTCTGTCGAGGTCCTCGAGGCCTCCACCTCTGTTTTCGACGCCACGCTCGAAGCCTTCGACGTCGGCGTCGACGACATCGACGCTTTCGAGGCCAATGACAATTTCGGCACCCTCTGCCTTGGAAATGGGATTTACTCCCTTTATGAGTTCAGAACAATTGAGAACTATATCCTCAATTTTAGAAGAGGGTGATTTGTCTGAACAAGACACATTTCAGTTACAGGGACCTGTAACCCCAGTTAGAGAGGAATTTTCCTCTGAAGAGCGCAGATTAAAGGATCTTCATGATTCTTTACATGAGGCAAGTGGATTAGACACTTCCCCTGAGGTGGATTTTGCTAAGCCAGAACCGGGGGAGCATGCTGAAACCCCCTACAGAGCCTTAATGGCCAGGATTACAGAGTTCATGGGGTGGTCTGCACCTTCACAATCTTTCCAGCAAGATGACCTCACGGATATTCTTGACAAAGGCCCACAAGAGGATCCGGTGGTGCCCTTTCATAAAGCTCTTCAGAGAAAGATCATGACAAACTGGGAAACCCCAGATGTAATACCAGCAGTAAATAAAAAACTGTCTGCAAAGTACAGGGTATCTTCCACAGACCCAGAGTTTTTGTCTAAACATCCATCCCCAGAAAGTCTGGTGGTACAAGCAGCATCCTCTACCGATGTCAAGACGGCTTATCCCACAGGACAGGGACGATAAAAAATATGATGCTATGGCAAAGAAAGTGTTTTCAGCATGTAGCATGGCGTTAAAGTCGGTTAATGCTACGTGCACCCTTGCTAGGTTCAGCCATACACTTTGGGAGTGTGCTTCTACAGCGGCTGACTGCATCCCGGAGGGAGAAGAAAGGGATGCTTCCTGAATATTATACAGGACGGTAAAGACGCTATGTGCGAATCCCTCCAGACGGGCATTGATTCGGCTGACAGTATCAGCAGAGCAATGGCGGCAAGTACATCAACCAGGAGATTCGCTTGGTTGAGAAAGTCGGGTTTTGCCCCAGATGTGCAAGCCAGGCTCTTGAACATGCCATTCGATGGCTCTTCTTTGTTCGGGAAAAAGGCGGATGACAGTTTAGAGAAACTGCAAACTTCAAAAGCTGCAGCAAAATCCCTAGGAGCTGCAATCCGTTAGACTCCCTTTCATCCCACAGGAACCTCTGCGAGGGGCAAGTCCTTTCGCTTCTACTCTGCATTCGGAAGAGGTAGAGGACGACCGGCTCAAAGGGGTCAAAGAAGAACTACCCGAGGTGGACTGGGTAGATATTTTAAAGCCGCAGCAACAGCAGGTGCCTCTTTACTATCGGCATCTGCATCAGCCGCCCCAAAACCACTCTGAGGACTCCCCTCACAGGACACCTGTAGGAGGCAGGTTGACTCAACATCTGACGGTATGGCAGGCTATCACGTCAGATGCTTGGGCATTGGAAACAGTCGCCCAAGGTTACTGCCTGCCTTTCCTACGTATACCTCAGAGTCATCCACTGGGGATCAGCTCTCAGAAAGCTCCAGATCCGCTCCTCTTGCAGGAAACTTTGGACCTGCTAGAGAAAGGTGCCATAGAACCGGTACCTGTAACGGAGAGGAACAAGGGCTGGTACTCCCCTTACTTTCTCATTCCGAAGAAAGACGGAGGACTGAGACCCATCTTGGACTTGCGAGAATTGAACGAATTCCTCAGGAAAGACAAATTCAAGATGGTCACTCTTTCTCAGATCCTCCAGGCCCTTCAGTTTCAGGACTGGTTGGTATCTCTGGACCTTCAGGACGCTTATTTCCATGTGCCTATCCATCTCAAACACAGGAAATACCTGAGGTTCGCAATTGGCAACTCTCACTATCAATTTCGAATACTGCCATTTGGGCTGACCTCCGCCCCGAGGGTCTTCACCAAGTTAATGTCGGTAGTGGCTGCAAGTCTAAGGAGGGAAGGGATTCACGTCTACCCCTACCTGGACGATTGGCTGATCAGGGCTGTTTCTCCGGAGCAAGCTCAGATCCAGCTAAATCACGTGTGCTACTCCCTTCACAAACTGGGCTTCTCCCTCAATTTAAAGAAGTCTCAAATGATACCATCGCAGAGACTCCAGTTCATAGGAGCGATCCTGGATACTTCCCTGGGAAAAGCCTCGCCACCAGAGGTGAGGGCTCCAGATATTCTACAGATGGTTACCAAGTTCCAACATGCCCAACGTCTCCCAGCCTTCGACTTTTTGAGGTTGCTAGGCCTCATGGCATCCTGCATTTTCCTTGTGCCAGAGGCTCGCCTGAGAATGAGATCCCTCCAGTGGGCACTGAGGACTCAGTGGTCACAATTCTCAGGGAGAATGACAGATCTTCTTCAGGTTCCCGGCAGGGTGGCTCGAGACCTTCAGTGGTGGGCCTGTCAGGAGAACATTCTGAAAGGAGAACAGTTTTGGCAACCCTGGCCGGAGATAACAGTAGTCACGGATGCCTCACTCACGGGGTGGGGAGCCCACGCCAACGACTTGACCATCAGCGGTCGTTGGTCTCCATCGGAGTCCAGACTACACATCAACATGTTAGAGCTGAGAGCCATCAGACTTGCGCTGAAGGCTTTCCTGCCAGCTGTACAAGGGAAGAACGTCCTGATAATGACGGACAACACGGTGGCCATGCATTACCTCAACAAAAGAGGAGGCGTAGGATCACTACCCCTGTGCAGAGAGGTGATGCAGCTCTGGTTTTGGGCAATCCAAGAAGGAATCTCTCTTTCGGCAGTTCACCTAGCCGGAGAGAAGAACGTGACAGCGGACGCTCTGAGCAGGCAGAACACAGTCTCCCACGAGTGGGAGCTAGCTCAGGAAGTCCTTCAAGAGATCTTCGCCCTTTGGGGCACCCCTCAGGTAGATCTGTTCGCCACCAGCCTAAACAGGAAATGCAACCTGTTCTGCTCAAGGGAATTTCCTCCGAGAGGAGCTCTGGGAGACGCGTTCATAGTGGACTGGGAGTTTACGCTTCTGTACGCGTTCCCACCGGTCCCTGTCATTCCTCAAATGATCAGGAGGTTGAGAAGATTCCGGCGAACCATGATCCTAATTGCCCCGGATTGGGCCAGGAGAACGTGGTACCCGGACCTTCTAGACTTGTCCATCTGCCCTCCAATTCAACTTCCTCTCAGAGAGAACCTACTCTCACAGAAGGGAGGTCAGGTTCTCCATCCAGACATCAAAACCCTCAACCTTCACGCTTGGCTTCTGAACGGCTGAGGTACAAGGATTGGGACCTCCCTGATGATGTTATGGAGGTGTTGCTTTCGGCAAGGAGGCCAGCAACAAAGTCTTTATACCGCTGCCGTTGGAACAGATTTTGCAGCTGGTGTAGAGAACAGAATATCGACCCATTTTCATGTGGTACACCAATGGTTTTGTCCTTCCTACTATATTTGGCAAATTCAGGCCTTCAAGTTGGCACCATTAAGGGCTATCTCGCAGCGCTATCTATCTTTAAGCGTTCTGCGGAAGAACCATCCTATTTCAAATTACCCTTGGTAATACAGTTTCTAAAGGGGTTAACCAATGTTTATCCCCCAAGACCATTCCAAGTTCCCCTATGGGATTTAAACTTAGTACTAACTTTCCTGATGGGTACACCTTTCGAACCTCTCCATTCTTGTTCGTTAAGATTCCTTACCCTTAAAACTGTTTTATTAATAGCACTTACATCTGCTAGAAGGGTGAGCGAATTACAAGCTCTTTCTTGTAAACCCCCTCATACAATCTTTCACAAAGACAAAGTTGTCCTGCAAGTGAAGCCTAATTTCCTCCCAACGGTAGTTTCTGAATTCCATATCTCTCAGAAGATTACCCTACCATCTTTCTATCCTCCTCCTCACCCAGGGAAAGAGGAAGAGAGGTTACACAGACTAGACCCTAGGAGGGCTTTAAGTTTTTACATTAGTAGACTAACCAGGATAAGACAGGCAGACCAGCTGTTTGTAGGTTACGCAGGTCACAAGCTGGGGTTACCAATAACTAAGCAGACCATTTCCAGATGGATCATTCTAGCCATTCTGGAATGTTATAAACTGGCAGGGAAAGAGCCCCCTCAAAACCTTAGGGCTCATTCGACCAGAGGTATTGCAGCTTCATCGGCCCTCAAAAGAGGCGTGCCGGTTAAAGACATATGTGCGGCCGCTACATGGTCGTCTGTCCATACCTTTACACGTTTTTACAATCTGGATTCCTCCTCTAGTCAAGAGACTAGGTTTGGAAGGGCTGTACTGCATTCTATTCATCAATAGAAGACAGCGTGAAGTCAGTACTCCCTCCTCCGAATATAGAATACTGCTATGGGAGCCTATCTAAGATGAGGAATATGTCGGAGGTCACAATCCCTTCGAAGAACAAGTTACTTCTTATCTTGTAACGTTCTTTCGACGGGATGTTCCTCCGACGTATTCCTCATCGACCCTCCCATCCATCCCCGCAGTTCTACTTCCCTTGTTGTTGCAGCTTACGCTCCTTCAGGGTGATTAGTCTAGTCCAGACAGTAATACTGTGGGCTACAAAATGGAACTGAGCAACGGACGCTGCGCGCGGCCTTTATAGGCAGGATGACGTCGAGCGTCGATACGGCGGCTGTCGAAGGACATCGACTCGAGGGACGTCGACGCGCAGCGCCCTCTAGAGAAAAAATTTTCTGAGGCCAGCAGAGCTGGAAGGATATATCTAAGATGAGGAATACGTCGGAGGAACATCCCGTCGAAAGAACGTTACAAGGTAAGAAGTAACTTGTTCTTCTCTGTCATTCACATGAGCAACCACAGCATCATTCACATTACATTCACATGCGCACCAGCACCCATGCACACGACTCACAGTGCGTTCATTTATACATGCACACTTACAAAGATACCCCCTTGCATGCATGCATACATACATACAGGCCCACAAGAATGTTTCTTTTCCTTACCTGTTTCCCTCCAGACTTGACACAATACCACCTCCTCTGATACTTTCTAGGCCTCTGGCCATACATACAGGAAGCAGGGAGTAGGAGCTTCCTGGTTCCTGACATGTTGGTGGACCCACATAGTGACCCCTGCTCCCCTGATGCAATGGTAACATCTGGAAATGATCCTAAAGCACTGCTGAGTGGGTACTTATCGATTACGGGTGGGCCTTGCCCGCTCAGGCCCTGCCCTGTCTATGCCTCAAAGGCTCAGACAGGGTACAACCTGAGCAGGCAAGCCCTCCCCCCTCCCAAATACTGTAAATGCCCACTCAGCAAGGCTGAGTGGGCATTTACAGATGTCAATGTTGCTGGTCCCCCAACACTTGAAATTTATAATTTTCAAATCTCTGAAGGCAGGTATCTGTCTTTGCGTGATTGCAGGAATAAATGGTGTGCATGTACAGAAACGAAATGGAGCTGGAAATATGTGAGCAGTGTTTCCAATCAGCTGCGTATGTTTCCATCCTGCATCAATATGTCTTTCCATTTAGCTGCATATGTTTAAAGACAGGCTTACATTCAGAAGCTTATTTTTGGTTGCCATCATCCCTGGTAAAACACAAGAACACAAAAATTAGAGCCATGAGGTGTATTTGTATGTATTTAATTTTTATATAGCGCTTTACGCCAAGGCGCTGTACAGAAGAACATAACGGTACATTAAAAATTAAAATGGAGATCTGTGTTTACATTAGACTTCTTAATAAGTAGAGAGGAGATAGGATTTCAAAGAGACCTGGAAAGTAGAGTAGAGAGAAATGGAACGGAGAGAGAGGGAGAGCATTCCAGTGTAAAGGCGCAAGAAGAGAAAAGGAACAAAAACAAGCCTGAGCACAGGGAGGATGAGGAACAACAAGAAGGGAGTGACAAGAAGAGTGGAGTGAACGAGAAGGAGTATATCATGAGATAAGAGAGGAACGATATAGGGGTGCAAGGCCTGGTGGGATTGCTGGTAAATATTGTGCACTTTGGTGAGATAAAACACTTACAGGGTAATTCATAGAATTTCGCAGAAAAGTGTCGCAAGCGGCTGGCGCAGAGTGTCCGCGTGCGATTGTCTGCGCCAGGCACATGCGCTAAAACCGATTTCCGCGCACAGCGTATTCATGGATTTCAGGCTCCCAAACCAGCCGTGGCGCAGAGTATCGCAGCGACCCTGCATCAGCGCCAGTAACGCCCCCAAGAACGCCCTCGCGCAAGGAAAAGCCATCAAAATCGCTAAATCATTGCAAAGGGCTGCGCTAACCATGGACCAGTTTACAGGGCTGCCAAACAAGGAACGCAAAGCGGGTAACGTGCATATCAGGGGTACGCGTGAAGTTATACACGCGATTAGCCAGGGTGCCAGGGTACGTGTATTTCAGGGGTGCGCGGGAAGTTCAACACGCGATAGTCCAGGGAACGTGTATTACAGGGGTACGCGGGAAGTTCAACACGCGATAGTCCAGGGAACGTGTATTACAGGGGTACGCGGGAAGTTCAACACGCGATAGTCCAGGGAACGTGAATTACAGGGGTACGCGGGAAGTTCAACATGCGATTGTCCAGGGAACGTGTATTACAGGGGTACGCGGGAAGTTCAACACGCGATTGTCCAGGGAACGTGTATTACAGGGGTACGCGGGAAGTCTTACATGCGATTAGCCAGGGCACGTGTAATACAGGGGTACGCGGGAATTATCACACGCGATTTGGCAGGGTACGTGAATTACAGGGGTGCGTGGGAATTATCACACGCCAATTTGCTGGGTACGTGTATTACAGGGGTGCGTGGGAATTATCACACGCGATTAGGCTGGGTGGGTCCTCACAGGTGTTCCCTGTACACCCTCCACGGCCCCTGCAGGCAGCCCACAAAACAGGGGACTACCCTGCACACCTGCTCATGTCCCCCTGCACCCCCACCCCCCAGCCACCAGGGGCACCCACCACCAGGCCCCCACCCATGTCTCCTACCACCCCCACCCCCCAGCAGTGCAGGGGCAGCCTCCACCAGGCCCCCACTCATGCCCGACTCATGTCTCCCACCACCCCCACCCCCCAGCACTGTGGGGCACCTGCCAGCAGGCCCCAACCCATGTCACCCACCACCCCCACCCCCCAGCAGTGCAGGGGCATCCTCCACCAGGCCCACACTCATGTCCCCTATCACCCCCACCCCCCCGCCACCAGGGGCACCCTCCACCAGGCCCCCACTCATGTCTCCCAGCGTGCTACGTGTATTTCAGGGGTGCGCGGGAAGTCCCACTCGTGAATAGCCTGGGCGCGTGTATTTCAGGGGTGCGCGGGAAGTTCCACACGCGAATAGCCTGGGCGCATGTATTTCAGGGGTGCGCGGGAAGTTTTACACGCGACTTCAGCAGGGTACGTGTATTTCAGGGGTGCGCGGGAATTCTCGCACGCGATTTGGCTTGGTACGTGTATTACAGGGGTGCGTGGGAAGTTACACACGCGATTTGGCTGGGTGGGTCCTCACAGGTGTTCCCTGTACACCCTCCACGGCCCCTGCAGGCAGCCCACAAAACAGGGGACTACCCTGCACACCTGCTCATGTCACCCACCAGCCCCACCCCCCACCATCCAGGGGCACCCTCCACCAGGCCCCCACCCATGTCTCCCACCACCCCCACCCCCCCAGTCACCAGGGGCAGCCTCCACCAGGCCCCCACTCATGTCTCCCACCACCCCCACCCCCCCAGTCACCAGGGGCAGCCTCCACCAGGCCCCCATTCAAGTCTCCCACCCCCCCACCCCCCAGCAGTGCAGGGGCAGCCTCCACCAGGCCCCCACTCATGTCCCCTATCACCCCCACCCCCCCCAGTCACCAGGGGCAGCCCCCACCAGGCCCCCACTCATGTCCCCTATCACCCCCCCCCAGTCACCAGGGGCAGCCCCCACCAGGCCCCCACTCATGTCCCCTATCACCCCCACCCCCCCAGTCACCAGGGGCAGCCCCCACCAGGCCCCCGCTCATGTCCCCTATCACCCCCACCCCCCCAGTCACCAGGGGCAGCCCCCACCAGGCCCCCACTCATTTCTCCCACCACCCCCACCCCCCAGCCACCCGGGGCACCCTCCACCAGGCCCCCACCCATGTCTCCCACCACCCCCACCCCCCAGCAGTGCAGGGGCACCCACCACCAGGCCTGCACCCATGTCTCCCACCACCCCACCCCCCAGCAGTGCAGGGGCAGCCTCCACCAGGCCCGCACCCATGTCTCCCACCACCCCCACCCCCCAGCAGTGCAGGGGCACCCACCACCAGGCCCGCACCCATGTCTCCCACCACCCCATCCCCCAGCAGTGCAGGGGCAGCCTCCACCAGGCCCCCACCCATGTCTCCCACCACCCCCACCCCCCAGCAGTGCAGGGGCACCCACCACCATACACCCCACCAACCTGGATGACTCTGTGCCATCTTCCCTCGTTGGGCCCTGTGGGGTCCCAGCTGCCTCTTCTGCTGCTGAGGAGTCCAACTCCGACCTCCGCCTCTTGGACCTCCCCTTGCCAGCTGCGGCCTGGGACGCGGCACCAGACTCCTCACTCCCCGACGAGATCACAGGGAGGGGATCTGGCCCTTGCGTCTCCGGCTGGTGGTGCGACCCCTGCCGCTGTGCTCCACAGCACCTGCTCCGTCCTTTTCATCAGTTGACGGTGCAGACAGGGAGAAAGAAAACACAGGCATCAGGGCACTGTAAAATGGACTCATACACACATGACAGTTATACATGAGTGGCATAGGTAAACCTCAGACATGGCATCACAATCCCCAACACACATGTCATTTCAACTTGCACACATGAGCCATACCACAGCCATGATGCAACAGCCAGCACCATCCATTCACATACAACAGCATGTGCAGCCAAAGGTCATCCACACATCACATGCAACATAGGGAGTACACTACACATGCACACACAACACCAAACCTGCATGCATGTGTACACCTCCGCCAACTGTCGCAGTGTCTCCATCGACATCCATATCACACCTGACAATCATTCCTCCACATCCTGTGCCATGCAAGCCCACACACACAAGCACCATCCATGTGTCACACATGAGACCCCTCGCATGTGTCACCCTCACAGCCCTGTACACCCCCCCTACTTGGCCACATAAAAATACATGTTCAACCTGCACACTCCTGGCACACCACCACACGCACAACTTACTATCAGTATGCATGTACACTTACCGCTCGACTCCAGACGGGTCTGCTTCTCAAGGACATGGATGTGGAGCGCAGGGGATATGCGTTCCAGGACCCTCATCTGATCTTCCGACAAGTGGCCCCGCCCGCCCCTTAGCATCTGCTGCCATCATGAGGCGCCGGGCCTTGTTGAGGGTGCTGGACCTGAAGTCCTCCCAGCGCTTCCTGACACATTAGTAGTCGCGGACTGCCACCTCCTCCGCGTTGATGGCAGTCACGACGTCCATTGGCGTGCAACCTTCCGAAGAGGGCATCATACTGCCCCACGACATGCTCCACCAGGACAACAACTTCCCTGGCACTGAAGCTGGTGCCCCTCTGCCTCCTTGGCCGGGGGTTGCCACTGGTGCCAGATGTCGTAGTGCCCGACATGGCAACCCCAGAGGCAGGAGTGGGTGGGCAACTGGGTCCTGGTGCTGGCCTGTGGGGTGACAGTCGGGAGCCTTTGGTTCCAGCAGGGGTGGTCACAGCAACAGCACCCCTGGCTGATGTGCAGGCAGCAAATGGCAGGGCACGTGGCCAGCAGGCAGTCAGGCAGCAGCAGATGGCAGGTGGGAGCGTGCTCAGGGCTCTGGGGGGACGTAGAGCCACATGGGTGCAGTCGATGGCACCTAGCACTTTGGGGAATCGTGCCACACCGTAAAAATCCTGGCCCGCAGCATGCCTTTCTGCAGGTGTTCTGGGCAGGTATATGTGCCTGCGGACTGATGGGCGTGCAGTGATGATGTCCAAGACCTGGTGTAGGCAGCGTGACTGGGTGGCCTGTGACACCCCACCCACTATGGCACTTGTCCGCTGAAATGATCCAGTGGCTAAGAAGTGCAGTACATTGAGGACCTTCTCCAGGGGGCTGAGTGCTTGGGAGCACAGGGTGGGTGATGTGAGGTCATCCTCCCACTCACTCACCAGGTGCAGTATAATGTGTGGTGGAAACCTGTACCTTCCATACACCTGGTCATCAGGCATCCCGAACAGGCTGGTTCTGGGTGTGAATATTCTGGCCCTGACTCTCCTCCTCCTCCTCCTTTGGTAGCCCACTGCCACTGCTGCTAGGAACGGTATGTTCATCCTGGCATCTGGCTTGTCATTTGATAAGTGCGCAAATTAATGCTTTGCGCGTGACCCGCGCACCCCTGGAATCTCGTTCCCAGTCCAATAGCGTGTGGAAATTCACACGCACCACGGGATACAGGTGCGCTGACGTACTTGCGTGTGTAAGTGCCCGCGCACCCCTGAAATACACGTACATAGGCCAATCGCGTGTAAGCGCACTTTTGTCCAATTACACGCGATGACACTCGGACGTGCAGTATTTTCACGTGTGCTCCGTCATCACGTGCTGAGTGGGGAACACCCGTGCGGGTCACGTCACAGACGCGCTTACGCGCTGAGGGACTCTGGTCCAATAGAATCGCGTATGCGTGCTGACGCGCTTACGCGCTAAGGGCCTTTCCTCGGATTTCACGCTGACGTGCAGGATTTTCACGTGCCAAATCACTCCGTATCAAGCTGGCCACCCGAAAACACACGGAAGACCACGCTCCTGCCCAGAAGGCCGAGTTACTGCCCCCCAGTGCCCCGAGCAGCCTCCCACGTGCCATCTGCTGCTGCCTGCCTGCCTGCCTGCTGCCACCGTGCCCTGCCATTTGGTGCCTGCACATCAGCCATCTGCAGGGGTCCAGTTGCTGTGTCCACCCCTGCTGGAACTGAAGACTCCCAACTGGGATTACATCGCTCCACAGCCCAGCCCCAGGACCCAGTTGCCCACCCACACCTGCCTCTGGGGTTGCCATGTCGGGCACTTCCACATCTGGCACCAGTGGCAACCCCAGGCCAGAGGGGCAGAGGGGCACCAGCTTCACTGCCACCGAAGTTGGTGTCCTGGTGGAGCATGTCCTGGGGCAGTATGATGCCCTCTTTGGATCGTCCCGCGCCAGCAAGGAAGGACGGGAGAGGATCTGGGCCGACTGTGTGGTTGCCATCAACGCGGAGGGGGTGGCAACCCGCAACGTCCAGAAGATCAAGAAGCGCTGGGAGGACTTGAGGTCCAGGACCCTTGTGAAGGCCCGGCGCCTCGTGGAGGGGGGCCGGGGCCACATGAGTTCCATCCAGAAGAGGGTCCTGGAACGCGTACGCCCAGCGCTCCACGCCCAGATCCTTGAGAGGGAGGCCCGTCTGGAGTTGAGCGGTAAGTGTCCAAGCATTACTGTGTGAGACAGGGCATGTTGTGGTGTGCTGGTTCTATGATACTTGCCTGTATGTGTGCCATAGGCCATGTATGCATGTATGTGTGCAGGGACATCATGGTAATGCATGTGCGACCAGTGATGTGTGACCCACGTGGTTGTTGCATGTGTCCAAATGCGGCATGGGGAGCCCTATGCAGATTTTGAACATGAGAGCATGCCAGTCTCTGTACCTGGACATGGGTGGGGGTGAGGGATGGGTGCTGATGCCAGGTACATATATGGTAGCCATGTCTGTGTGCCTGACCTGCGTGTCTGTGACTTGTGCATGCCATGGATGCATGACACATGTGTGTGACAATGCACAGATTCAGTGAAGCAGCCAACTTACCCTTGTTTTGGCTGTGTTTGGTGTGTTTGGGGCCAGATGGATGTGACTGAGGTGAAGTGTGTGCATGTGATATGCATGAGCCATGATGCATGTGAGTTGCATATCATTGAATGTTTCAAGAGTCCATTGGACATGCATGGAAATATCCATGGCATGCAGCATGCCTGTTACTGTGTGTGTGTTGCCTGGACTGACCCATGTGTTGTGGAGGGACATGATGGAAGTGTACTTTGACAGTGGTGCTCATCTGCTATTGCTTCCTGTCTAGGGGACCATTGTGCAGTACCCTGATGCTTGTGTTCTTTGTCTCCCTCTACGCAGCGGCTAGTGAAGAAGAGGGCGGAGACGGCGCTGTGGAGCAAGGCGGCGGGGATGCACCCACGGCTGCAGCGGAAGGGGTGGGTGAGCCCCCACAGGGGCCTGCTACGGCGGGAGACGGTGAGGAGCCATCCAGGTTGGTGGTTTGCACAGAGGAGGAGGAGGCCGCCACTGGGGCACACATGGGGCCTGGTGGGGGCATCCCTGCTGGTGCAAGTGGTGCAGTCCAGGGCCAGGGGCAGGAGGCAACACAGGTCACCGTGGAGGGGCCTGTGCATGTCGCTGTCCCTGACCCTGTGAGTGCACCACCATGCACCAGCAGGGATGCCCCGTCCCAGGCCCGTCCGCAGGTAGTGGGGATGTCCATGTCACCTGACTCCCCTCCACCTGCGGACGTGGGAACCCCTGGCCGTGTGGAGAAGGTCCTGATTGGGGTCGCGATGCGCACGGCTGTGATTCGTGATGCCGTGCGTGCTTCCCGGGAGGAGCACGCACGTCATCACGAAGTGCACCGTGCCGACGTGGCCCAATTGGGATCGGCCATGTTCGGGGGTTTCCTGCATGTGTTGGCCAATGTGGCGGCCCTCTCCTCCTCTGTGCAGGCTATCCACCAGTCGTTCTCCTTGCCGTCTTCCGGGCCAGATGCCACCAGGGCCCCCTGTGGACCTGCCCCGACCAATGCAGCCAGCTCGGTGGGGATCCCATCCCTGCCACAGTTGGGAGTCGGAGGTCCAGCAGGGGTGGACAACACTGCAACTGGACCCCAGCAGATGGAAGATGTGACAGCATCATCAGGCAGGGCACGTGCACGACGGCGTCGGTGGTTTCCATCAGCCTGGATGCCGTCGTGCTGGCAGAGGCAGTGGCGTCGGAGGCAGCAGCGGGCTCGACGTGGGAGGCATAATGGCTCGGGGCCATCAAGATCAGAGGGGCAGCCATCGGCCGGAGGGCAGGGCAACCCTGGGATGGTGGTGTCTTCCGTGTGGGAGGAGTTGGTCCAGCGGATAGGTGCGGAGCGGCAGCGGGCGGAAGAGGAGCGGCTCGCCATGGTCAGGGCGGAGTTCTCCATGCGTCGGGCATTGAGGCGGGCTGAGTGCCTCGAGGAAGCTCGCAGGGAGTTTGAGCTGAACATGGGGTTATCCCTGCGAGACCTCGGGGCCAGGACAGAGTCCCGCCTCCACGACATCGACATGGAGTTCGATGATGCCCTGGCCAGCAACATCAACAAGTGAGCCGCAGGACTTGCCCGCTGCCTTTGTATATAGTTATTTAGTTAGTTAGTGTTAGGTTTCCTTTATTTTGTTTTATTATTTTGGACCACTCGGACAATGGCCACTTTTTTGTATATATTTTTTAGATTAGGTAGTAGTAGGTTTCATTTATGGTGTTGGGCTCATGGACCCTGGAACATTCCTGTATATAGTTTGCTTTTTGTAGATACTTCTTTTTCATTTCTTATTGTGTTCACCATGAGGAAATGGTTTTTCGTTTTTTTTCATACTACATGATATTGCTTTGGACGACATTTATTTTTTTTATTCCTTTGTTTTTTTGATTATGACTTTTGTTCCCGGACATGGACCATTAATTTGCTTATCCACATAGTTGTATGTTTGATTTGTTTACTTATTTTGAATCTATAATACATTTTTTATTTTTACTTTCACTTGTGTTATTTTCTCATTGGTTTCATACATGTCATGATATGTGTTTTGACATTCACTTGCACCCATTGTGTATGTGTGTGTGTCGGGCATGTGTCCATTTACATTGTTGCCATTGGGGTTGTATCATGTAATTGCATTCACTATGTGGGTGGATGCTATCCTTGCCTGGGTGTTTGTGCTGGGTATGCTGCCCATTACTGCCATGATTGTGTATTGTCAGGACCTGGGGCCAGGGGGACATGTGTGGGTGCCTGGTGGAGGTTGCCCCTGCACTGCTGGGGTGTGGGGGTGGTGGGAGACATGAGTGGGGGCCTGGTGGAGGCTGCCCCTGCACTGCTGGGGTGTGGGGGTGGTGGGAGACATGAGTGGGGGCCTGGTGGAGGGTGCCCCTGCACTGCTGGGGTGTGGGGGTGGTGGGAGACATGAGTGGGGCCCTGGTGGAGGGTGACCCTGGTGGCTGGGGGGTGGGGGTGGTGGGTGACATGAGTGGGGGCCTGGTGGAGGGTGACCCTGGTGGCTGGGGGGTAGGGGTGGTGGGTGACATGAGTGGGGGCCTGGTGGAGGGTGCCCCTGGTGGCTGGGGGTGTGGGGGTGGTGGGTGACATGAGTGGGGGCCTGGTGGAGGGTGCCCTGTTGGCTGGGGGTGTGGGGGTGGTGGTAGACATGAGTGGGGCCTGGTGGAGGGTGCCCCTGCACTGCTGGGGTGTGGGGGTGGTGGGAGACATGAGTGGGGGCCTGGTGGAGGGTGCCCCTGCACCGCTGGGGTGTGGGGGTGGTGGGAGACATGAGTGGGGGCCTGGTGGAGGGTGCCCCTGCACTGCTGGGGTGTGGGGGTGGTGGGAGACATGAGTGGGGCCCTGGTGGAGGGTGACCCTGGTGGCTGGGGGGTGGGGGTGGTGGGTGACATGAGTGGGGGCCTGGTGGAGGGTGCCCCTGGTGGCTGGGGGATGGGGGTGATAGGGGACATGGGTGGGGGCCTGGTGGAGGGTGACCCTGGTGGCTGGGGGGTGGGGGTGGTGGGAGACATGAGTTGGACATGGGTGGGGGCCTACTGGCAGGTGCCCCACAGTGCTGGGGGGTGGGGGTGGTGGGGGACATGAGTTGGACATGGGTGGGGGCCTGCTGGCAGGTGCCCCACAGTGCTGGGGGGTGGGGGTGCAAGGGGACATGTGTTGGTGTTCATTAGTTCAAGGAGACATGTGCCTTTGCTAGGGGGCATGCCCATGTTGGGTGGGCTGCCTGCGGGACATGACCAGGGATGCAGGGTAGTCCCCTGTGGTGTGGGCTGCCTGCAGGGGCCGTGGAGGGTGTACAGGGTACACCTGGGAGGACCCACACTGTCAAATCACATGTGGGACTCCCCGGCACCCCTGAAATACACGTACCGTGCAGAAATCGCGTGTAAAACTTCCCGCGCACCCCTGAAATACACGCGCCCAGGCTATTCGCGTGTAAAACTTCCCGCGCACCCCTGAAATACACGCGCCCAGGCTATTCGCGTGTGGAACTTCCCGCGCACCCCTGAAATACACGCGCCCAGGCTATTCGCGTGTAAAACTTCCCGCGCACCCCTGAAATACACGCGCCCAGGCTATTCGCGTGTAAAACTTCCCGCGCACCCCTGAAATACACGCGCCCAGGCTATTCGCGTGTAAAACTTCCCGCGCACCCCTGAAATACACGCGCCCAGGCTATTCGCGTGTAAAACTTCCCGCGCACCCCTGAAATACACGCGCCCAGGCTATTCGCGTGTGGAACTTCCCGCGCACCCCTGAAATACACGCGCCCAGGCTATTCGCGTGTGGAACTCCCCGCGCACCCCTGAAATACACGCGCCCAGGCTATTCGCGTGTGGAACTTCCCGCGCACCCCTGAAATACACGCGCCCAGGCTATTCGCGTGTGGAACTTCCCGCGCACCCCTCAAATTCACGCGCCCAGGCTATTCGCGTGTGGAACTTCCCGCGCACCCCTGAAATACATGCGCCCAGGCTATTCGCGTGTGGAACTCCCCGCGCACCCCTGAAATACACGCGCCCAGGCTATTCGCGTGTGGAACTTCCCGCGCACCCCTGAAATACACGCGCCCAGGCTATTCGCGTGTGGAACTTCCCGCGCACCCCTCAAATTCACGCGCCCAGGCTATTCGCGTGTGGAACTTCCTGCGCACCCCTGAAATACACGCGCCCAGGCTATTCGCGTGTGGAACTTCCCGCGCACCCCTCAAATTCACGCGCCCAGGCTATTCGCGTGTGGAACTTCCCGCGAACCCCTGTAATACACGTAGCCCGCTCCCCCAGGCCCGATCGCGTGTGAAACTTCACGCGAACCCCTGAAATACACGTAGCACGCTCCCCCAGGCCCGATCGCGTGAGGAACTTCACGCGAACCCCTGTAATACACGTAGCCCGCTCCCCCAGGCCCGATCGCGTGTGGAACTTCCCGCGCACCCCTCAAATTCACGCGCCCAGGCTATTCGCGTGTGGAACTTCCCGCGCACCCCTGAAATACACGCGCCCAGGCTATTCGCATGTGGAACTTCCCGCGCACCCCTGAAATACACGCGCCCAGGCTATTCGCGTGTGGAACTTCCCGCGCACCCCTCAAATTCACGCGCCCAGGCTATTCGCGTGTGGAACTTCCCGCGAACCCCTGTAATACACGTAGCCCGCTCCCCCAGGCCCGATCGCGTGTGAAACTTCACGCGAACCCCTGAAATACACGTACCACGCTCCCCCAGGCCCGATCGCGTGAGGAACTTCACGCGAACCCCTGTAATACACGTAGCCCGCTCCCCCAGGCCCGATCGCGTGTGGAACTTCACGCGAACCCCTGAAATACACGTAGCCCGCTCCCCCATGCCCGATCGCGTGAGGAACTTCACGCGAACCCCTGTAATACACGTAGCCCGCTCCCCCAGGCCCGATCGCGTGAGGAACTTCACGCGAACCCCTGTAATACACGTAGCCCGCTCCCCCAGGCCCGATCGCGTGAGGAACTTCACACAAACCCCTGAAATACACGTAGCCCACTCCCCCCGGCCCGATCGCGTGAGGAACTTCACGCAAACCCCTGTAATACACGTAGCCCACTCCCCCAGGCCCGATCGCGTGAATAACTTCACGCGAACCCCTGTGATGCACGTACCCTGCAAATCGCGTGTGACACTTCCCGCGCACCCCGGTATACATGCACACGTATTTTTTGTCAGCGGGTGTCCGTGTTTGTGGGTACCCCTTTGCACGTCATTTTTCCTGGAGGGCCACAGTATGGGACATTCATCATGGCAGTATATAGGTGCTATTTGTTGGCGCACCTTTTGCCGCACATTTCTTACAGCCGCAGAGACGCTACCGCCTCCTTTCTTGTGGCGGTCGTGTTTGTGCCTGTGCGCTGGTTTGAGCGTGCGCTTTTTTCCCCTATTCTATTCCATGAATACGTGTTGTAGGCGAGCGTGTGGGCGTTCCGCGCACTTGTGCCCTGTACTTCCCCCGTGACGCCCACGTTTTGGCAAGTTGTTCCCCATTCCGAGTGTTACGCCCGTGTTCCGCCTACTTTTATTGCGTGCGCCGCGCTATGTGCGAATTTCGCTGTGGCCTGTGCGATTTTCGCTGTGACCTGGCGCACGCTGTTAGATGGCCTGTGCGCCAAAGTGCGCCAACGTGCGCCGTGCACTTTTTTATCGCACATCCGCTGGTTTTCTCGCGCACAGCCTTCCATGAATCGACGTGCGCTGCTTTTCGTGCGATTTTCGCACTTGCACTGCGATTTTCGCTATTCCACTGCGATTCGCACGTTTTTGCCCACTTGCGCCGCGCTAATTATTCCATGAATCGGCCTCCAAATGCCTTTGTTAATTTCCTATGTATATTAATAATACCATTCCCATAAGAATATTTGCAAACATCATGGTTTATTTTAAAGCACATGCCATACAATTGTAAGGATTTAAGTACAAGCTATCAGGGGTCTCTGCTTCCTCAGCACATGTCAGTAACCAGAAAGCTTGCTCTGCTTACTGAGTCCTACCTGCTTGGAACACGGGAGCCGGAGGCCTGGAAAGCAACAGAGGAGGCAGCATCTTTTCAAGTCTGAAGGGAAACGGGTAAGGGGGTAAAAAGCTTGTTTGTCTATGTCTATATGTGTGTGAGAGGTTTGTAAGAATGCATGAATGTTTGTGTGATGGATACAAGGGTCTGTCTGTGTACGTGCACATATATATATGTATGTATGCAAGGGAGTGAGTGAGAATGCAGTGTGAATGTTCTGGGTGCTCACGTGAATGACTGAGAGCTGTACGGGTGGGTGAGTGATAGGTAAATGTGTAAAGATATGTGTGCGTGTGTGCATGTATATGTTAGGGTGCGGCACAGCGGGCATTGGAGCATTGACATTTTTTGACATGGGCATTTCATGTTTTACTGCCATTTTTGGGTAAAGCGAAGCCATCTTGTTGAGTGTTATTAGGTGGAGATGGGGTTGGCGTGGTGGGAGGATACTACAATGGGCAGAGGAGTTGTTATGGGAGGGCAAAAGGGGCAATTGCCCTGGGCCCGCACATTGGAGGGGGGCCCACATTGGAGGGGGCCCCCACATGGCTGCCTGATCTAGAGAAGTCAGTTCCCATTGTTTACCAGACTGAAATAGCACATGTCTGGTGAATTCACCCTGTAATGCTTTCTGTGTTGACTGTGCTACACACAGTTTGTGTGTTCCCTCTCACACAACTCCTGTAGCATAGTCACCTCTCTGTGGGGATTATATTGATCATGTGCAATAGCCAAAATTGAAATGCATATTCATACATTTGAGTGCTGGAATGGTTCAGAAGATAGCTCAGTGTGTTAAGCAATCAATGCAGATATCTGTGTTCATATGCAAGATTGCAATACTGAATTCCTACAAGGTGGACTCAGCCTTTTCTATGTCTGAAGTTGCTCAACCGACATGTTTATGTACTTGGCTGATAATAGCACCTGTTGTGCTACAAAACAATATACCTGCATCAGATAGTGGTTGCCATCAAACCCAACATAGTATCAGTATGGTGAAGGTCTAGAAAATGGTTTGTTCAGATGGGAACATATAAACCCTAGGCAGCGACCTCGAATGATGAGCATAACATGTTAGTCTGAGACGTGATTAATGATCCAAATTCAAGATTGTGGAACTAAAGCGTTCATGCTTGTATCCTGGCTTTGTGATCAGATAATACAGTGATCTTGGACTTAGGGAGAATTCTCCAGAATGGCTCATTTCCCTTACCTATTAAGTCCCTCAGCAGCTTTGCTGGATTTCTAGGATTTATTTTTTTCACCTGGTAAGATTGTGAGCCTTGTTTTCCCACTCTTACATGTGTTTTACTGTGTGTTTTACATTTTTGTGTTCATAGACTGTGGAGTCTCACCTACTCCATAGGCATCATCTTTTTACTGTGTGTGTCACACATCACCTTTAGTGCAGTGACACAGGGTTGTCTTTTTCAGACTCCACACTTTAAACTCAATTATCTGGAACTGACTACTGTCTCCCAGAACATGTAAAGTTGCCATTCACTTTATTCGTCTTTTTAAATTCACAGACCCAGTACAAACTATCTTCCATAGAGTGGAAAGGGTTAATAGTTATCCCTTTTTGTCTGTCTCTCATGGAACATTATTTTGTTCCCCTTTCTTTAAGATTTGACTGGTGGCAGTGGTACCGACCATTTTTTTCCTACAGCGGACTATGAAAATAGCCTTCGTACTATTTTAGGCTATGTTAGTAGCCTCAAACTTTAATCCGCTGGACCCCTTTTCATTTTATTTGGTTCCGGCTGGGTTTATTCACCATTTCTTTTTGTAAAAGTCTTTCTCGTGTTTTACTCTGCGCGCCAAACCAAGTTTGGTTCCTTTGTTCGCCGTCCTTTGGCGCCTGAGAGTCTAGGTAGACAGAATGTGAGGGAGGGATTTTAGGCCCCCTGCACAGAGTCTCCTTGGAGACCCAAGTTGCACTCCTGTTTGATTGGCTAGGTGACTGTCTTGCCAGGACAGCCACCCTGCTGTGTGATTGACAGCCAGGCTGTGTGAATGGGGGAAAACTGCATAAAAAGCAGGTCTCTGGGACTTGGAAGGCAGAGTCGCCACTGGATAGAGAGAACCGAAGAGAAGCTGAAGGAAGAGGACTACTGCAACTACTGAACCTTCCGGTGAAGCCCTGCGGCAGGTCCGAATCTACTACATTTCGGCGACAGAGAAGATCTGCAAGGAATCTTCTTACCTTGAGCTGGTGGGACCATCCAGTTTGGCAAACTTTTATTTGCCGCTTTGCTCTGCTGCTGGTTTCTTCCCTGGGCAGTGCAGAACCCTCCAGTCTTCCTCCGTCTTGTCAGTCCGACAGTCGCTTCAGGAACCGTGAGCCTGCAGGACCTGTCAGGAACTTCTGCCTCTGCTACAGAATTCTTCTTCTACTAAGGTACTGTTCAAATCCGGTCGTTCGTTCCGTCCGACCGCAGTGAAAGTGTTTGAAATCTTTTGCTAATCTGAGGACTTGTCCTTCTGTACTCTTTTAAATCACTTTTCTTCCGACCAACTTCGTTTCACACTCTTGGCAAAGACTTAACAGCGAACTACTCTGAACTGTGTGATCCTCTGCAAAGACTCTCAAACATTAACATTGGCCCAGGCCTATTGATTGGAATCCTAGTTGCAGTAAGCCTTTTCTAGATTTCCTTGTCTACTTACTTGTTGGTGCTGATTGATTTTGAATAACCTTGTCTTTCCCTCCCTTTTTAAATTGCTGCAGTGCCATTTTGCTCACACTTCATTTTGAGCTTAACTTGTCCAGAATTCATTGGGTGGTGTGTAGTGTATTGAGATTGTGATTTTCTGCTGCTTTACATTAGTGAACTGTTTTACAAATGATGGTGTAAATAAATGTATATTCTTTTACTCAGAAACCTTGAATCAGTGTTTGTGTAACTTCTGATACTGCTCACTTTACTCACATTACTCTTGAGATAAGTCTGGCTGCTCAGCCATCGCTACCACTTATTGTGTAGTACAGGCTTGTACCAAAGGTGAATTTGTACTTGCACTTGTAGTCTTAATTGTGTGTGGTGTTCCCAAAGGGTACTGCATATGATCCTGCCTAACAGACAACCCATCGTATATCACTGACATCACTGTGCTGTCTTCTGTGAAAAGGATTGCCTTCTCACATGTTGGTGTCATTGTATAGCCCATTACCTGATCTTTCT
Source organism: Ambystoma mexicanum (assembly GCF_040938575.1). Lineage (NCBI taxonomy): Eukaryota > Metazoa > Chordata > Amphibia > Caudata > Ambystomatidae > Ambystoma > Ambystoma mexicanum. The sequence goes on from NC_090921.1 coordinate 464,987,845, forward strand.
TTTTATGTAGGCCATTTGAGTGGAAGGGGTTTTAGACAGAAGAGAGCGGACCAGATATCGCATACCTCTTTCAAGAATATTTTAAGGTCTGCTCATTTGACACAAAAAAGTTTGCTTTTTTGTACAATTTAAAGGTTTTTCTGCAGGTTTATGAATATCAATTTCGCAAGCCTGTGTTTTGGGGGTGTTTAAAGCTTTTTAATACAAAACAGAAACTCATATGAAATCTTTTAAGATCACATCAATTAGTATGCTGGTATTTCTATACTTCCCTTGATGATGGAGACAATGAAGCTAGACTCATTGGGCCTCATTCTGAGTCCGGCGGTAACCATGCCGGTGCATCATCTGTGTGCATTAATAAATATGCTAATGCAAAACAGCCACCCTTACAGTGAGTGCTGATCAAATCCTCTATATAGCATGTCAAACTGCTGGCTTACTTACATTGTTCATCCTCAGGCATCCACCCAGACCGACCTGCACATGGTCATCTGTACAACATGTCCATTTACTACCACCCCAACTGCAGATCCCGGAACAAGCCTGCAAATTGCATGTTCAAATATAGTTATTCACAGACCATGTCCATCTTCAGCCACCTTTGCAACATTCTTAACTAAAGTCATTCACACAGCATTCAACTAGAGAGTCATTTTGACAGCATGGCCAACTACTGATAGCCTACACTTCATGTCCAACTACAGCCATCCATCTAGCATGTCCAACTACAGCCATCCACATAGTGTTTAGCTACAGTTATTGGTATAGCATGTCCAACCAGAAACGTCCGTCTGGCATAACTTGCTGCTGCCATTAACAGCTTGTTTAACTACAACCACTATAGCCATCCGATTAGCGTTCAGCTATAGTTCCAACAGTTTGTCATCATGTTATCCTGCCGTTATCCATTAGGCGTGTGCAAATACACACATCTGTAGAGCATGTCCCACTACAGCCATCCATACTTCCAGCCGCGCGACTTAAATTAAGGCAAGTGGAGAGACAATGACGTAAAAGTTATGATCATACCCAAAAGACACTCTACAAGGCTTGCTCTATAGAATATTCAGAAGCTATAAAAACTGCCAAAGCGGCCTATATTGCAAAAAAGATTGAGTCCTCTCTGGGTCATTCCAGAGCTCTCTTTGTGGCACTGAACTCACTGGTTTCTTCTGAAAAGATCACTCCCAAAGTTTCCCCCTCTCAGGAATTATGTGATGTCCTATCTCAGTATTTTATTGCCACAATTAATACTATTCGCCAGAACATCTCCATGTCACTGCCTATCTCTGCGAGTGAGAAAAAATATTCCCCACCTGCTGTGGATTCTGCTAGCCTACTAGGTTGGTCCGTATTTCCCATGTCCTCTGAAGAAGCAGTATTGATGGCTATTTCTAAAATTAAATCCTGTTCTCCCTCAGACGCTGACAGTGATGAAACAGATTGCCCAGGCCCTCCTCACAGAAATCACGGCAGCCGTTAACAACTCCTGCCAATCTAGGTTGGTGCCTCAGGAACTGAAGGTGGCAAGAGTGATCCCCCTCCTGAAGAAACCCTCCCTTGATCCTGCAACCCTGTCCAATTTCTGCCCTATTTCTCTTCCCCCCTACTCTCTAAACTATTAGAATCACTGGTGTCTCTCCTTATTTCTACATTCCTTGAATCTTCATGCTTACTTGACTCCGCTGAATCTGGATTTCATCCTGGTAGAGGCACAGAGAGTGTTCTGGTCACTGTCCAGGATGATATGGCCAGGCTGGTGGACACAGGTGGGGTGGATGCTCTGATTCTGTTAGATCTTTCTGCAGCCTTCGACACTGTCGACCACCCCATTCTGCTGTCCTGCCTTGCCCAGCTGGGAATATCTGGGCAAGTACTAGCCTGATTCACCTCATTCCTGGCGGATCATACCCAGGCTCTCGCTATGCCTCCTTTTTCTTCTTTCCCCTGTCACCTCAGCTGTGGAGTAGCGCAAGGTTCCTCCCCGTCCCCCATCCTGTTTAATATCTACATTTGGGCCCTTGTGTGTCTCATCCGCTCCTTTGGCATTAGGTGCTATTCATACGCGGATGACACTCAGATCCTGATCCGGCTAGATCTTGATCAGGCAGAGGTGTTGTCCTGCCTACGGAGGTGTCTGGCGGCCATAGGTGAGTAGATAGACCACAACTTGCTTTCTGAAAACCCACCTGAAAATAGGATATAGCTGAATTTTATAACAATCTAAATTTCTAAGCAATTATGTACAAACCTCCCATGTAAATTTGTACAGAAACCCCTAAACGCTCACACCAGAAAAAATACAACCCACTAGGAAAAACCCAGCACACCTCTTACAAGGAGAACACGGTTTGATCTCGCAAAAATACAAGTACGCGCCAGCAAAGAACCCTGCTGCCAATGAGCGCTCTGACAAAAACAGCATGAGCAATAGGTTTTAAAGGTGTACAGCATCACAAATGATGTACATCACATAGGTTACAAATCTAGGTAGCTGGATGGTGTGATCCCATACATATATAGCCTGCGTCATACAGGATGCAAGGCGACTGGTCCCAGCATCTTCTGACCATCTTATTCCATGTGGAGATCTTCTTCTTCCGTCATCCAGTACAGAGGCCCTAATTGGCAATTTGGTTAAACAATTAATTATTTCATAGTTCTACAGTGCAGCTGGTACCAAACACATGAGCGATGTGGCTACTTTCGAGGTTGTGATACCTTCTTAGAATTCCGTGAACTCCCACTCCTTTCCCAGACACGCCAGCGCCACCACAACCTCCACAACCTCCGCACCTGTGGCATAAATGTGTTACCTTCTCCCTTGGCACCTCGCAGTACAAATCACATGGACTGTTGATCTGGGCAGCCTGCCCCTGCTCTCTGATCTTCCTGATCGATGGGTCACTGTACAGTTTTATGGCCAGGGGTTTTAGGCTGATCAGTGTACTGAAATGTGGGCTCTTGGTCTTGGGGGTCTCAGGCCGCTATAACTTAAAGACCTAGACTGGCGACATCCTAAAGCCCTTGCCTCCCTTCTCATGGGATTACTTCTTCAAAAATCCATTCCGGTCCTCTCTTGGCCTTGCAGGGCACATTCCGTCTGGGTTGCATGCACTACTGATAAAGAACTGTGTGTGTGTGTGTGTCTGTTCATGAAATTAACCTTCTGCAAACTGTCAGGGCCGCGAGCAAAGAGCGCACGTACACCCTTCTAACCCTTGGGACTGAACATAAGCCTACTTTCATTACACATGTTATACTAATGTCAGAATCCACTATAATTCCGCTACAATCCAGCTTCTATGTGCGACCCCTCCTTCATTCTCTGGGCTTCCCCACAGCATCTCCTGAATTGCTGAGGAGCCTGGGACTTTCGCCCCCACTTCCCAGCATTATGCCTTTTCATTAATTCTGTATTAACAAATTCCCTTGCCATCTTTTCAGCCTCCTAATACCTCCATGTTACTTTCTTGCGTACCCACAATCTACATACTGAACACACACTTTCTCCCACTTGGGTGTATTTCTACTAGGTGCAAGTAAGATATATACAGCCCCTGTTAAGGATTTCAATCAGGCAATACACCCGGGTCTCAGCCTAGCATGCAATGCACAAATGAAATACTTATTTATTGTGTCTATAGGTTCAATATTCTGAGTGATATAGCACTCATATCACACCCCTTCTCAAAATACCCCCAGACCACAATGAACCAGGAATCAGGCAGGTTGGTAAAGGTAATGCATATTTATTTATTTAAAATTCAAATCAAACATATGTTTTAATATATGGGCAGCAATCACCAATGTGGTGACAATACAAATCAGAAAGTAGGTAATGCAGTTGAATTCACGTATATCAGCACAGAATATAAAATATAGAGAAAAGAACACTTGGCTTGTTGAAAAGATAGCGCTTAAATTAAGATTTCCCCCTGCAAATTTCTCAACTCACAAAGAAATAAATTCTACACAGATGTAAATAAGCAGCAGGTATTCAGGAATATAGAACGGTGTACAGGGTTTGAATACAATATTCCCTCCCCAAACTAGAGAGAAAAACATTTTGGAAATTTTACACTTTTAAAATGACATTTGAAAAAGGCTGAGCGAAACAATGAAAAGTGTGGAAAAAGTCCTTAAATTGATATACATCTCTATGGGAGCAGCACTGAAAAGACCCTAACAAACATAAGCTATAATATGAGCAACAGTACACACTTTGAATCAAATTGGAAGTAATGGAAATACTTTGAATTGGAATTCACATGTGTAAAACTTTGCAGAAATGCAAATTCTCGTGCAAATTTCACTAAATGGTGTTTAAGAACAATGGGTCAAATACACTGTTTCTGGATGTGGTTTTTGGGTGGGAATGTAGCTAAAGGTCTTAGGTTTAAGTCAGAGTTGGAATTAAGGTATTGAGGAAGTTATGCAAGTTTGACTGAGAGTTGCTTCTAGAAAAATAGAACAGGGAAAAACAGAAAATCGGTTTTAAAATGATAGGTTGATTTTATTTAAACTAGATTCATGACTAAAAAAAGAGAATTCCACCCGTGAATCTCCACAGTTACACATGGCAGCTTGTAACCCTTCACGTGGCGGATACCCCGTTTTCTTTATGGGAATTACTTTATTTAACCCAAATCACTAATTATTATGCTCAAGAAAAACAAAAATGAGAAAATATCGCTAACACTCACAGACAGAGTTTCAAGAATGGTTCTGACAATATTATAGGTTCTTAAGTTAAAGATGGGATGGGTTATAGATTGGGATAGGACAATGTAAGGCAATATATGCTATGGTTTACTATGATTCCTACTGATACTTACAGTCCACTTTATTTTAAGATTTTGGACTTCAAGGGCTCTGGTCATCACGAATCGGGTCTAAGGACGGCAAGGCACCTCTGGTGGGATTAGGCCAGCTGGACGGTTCTGGTCAACTGGACTGGATTGGATTGGCATTTCTGGTTGCTGGACACTGTAGATCAGTGGGATGGCGAGTTTCAGCAGGCAAGCCTTAATGGTAGCAAGCCAAACTGGATCAAAATTCCTTCCCTTAAGTTTGAGATGGTTTCAGGATTTGGGCCTGAAAAGGAGTTCAGCAATGCTGAGGCCTTGGCTTTTGCAAAGAAATCTGGAATCAGGAACAAGATGGAGAATTCAGGAACAGGGCGCCATGCGGAAATCAGGTTGGAGTCAGGAATCAGTGTGTTTGTGTGTTGTGAGGTTCCCTTATTTATCATGCCAAATGACATCACTCAGTTTATGGTCGGGGCAGACTTAGAACCCACACCCACAAGGCTATGATTGGTCAAAGGCACAGTTCCCGCCTTGCTCTTGGCTGGTTGGATGACAGAAAGGGTTGTCATGTTTTATGATATGGTCTGGAAACCTCGCACAGTTATTGGGACCAAAATCTAACTTTCCCACAAACACATATTTATGTACTTATGCCCTCTAAGAAAGTCGGTGGGACCTGGTGTTGCCTTTCTGTTGAATTTTGGCAATTTCAACCATAAAGGTTTGGCCTAACATTTCACAATTCGGTACATATATGTGCAATCAACCCTAGAACATGGGTACACAATATTAGATTTGTAACATTAATAGTTTATGCACAATTAGTCTTTTTCATAACTTTTGTTCCTTACGCAGTAAGAAATCCTACCAAGTTTTCAAATGGCTAGCATAAGTTCAGATTTATATGTATGTACTTTTCACTCATTTACTTATTCTTGCCACCAAATTTGCAGGCCGATTCATGGAATAATTTACGCAGCGCAAGTGGCCAAAACCGTGCGATTCGCAGTGGAATAACGAAAATCGCAGTGCAAGTGCGAAATTCGCACGAAAAGCAGCGCACATCGATTCATGGAAGGCCGTGCGCGAGAAAACCATCGGATGTGCGCTAAAAAAGTGTGCGGCGCACGTTGGCGCACAGGCCATCTAACGGCGTGCGCCAGGTCACAGCGAAAATCGCACAGGCCACAGCGAAAATCGCACATAGCGCGGCGCACACAACAAAAGTAGGCGGAACACAGGGCGTAACACTTTCGGAATGGGGAACAACTTGCCAAAATGTGGGCGTCACGGGGGAAGTACAGGGTGCAAGTGCGCGGAACACCCACACGCTCGCCTACAACACGTATTCATGGAATCGAATAGTGCAAAACAGTGCACGGTCAAACCAGCGCACAGGCACAAACACGACCGCCACAAGAAAGCAGGCGGTAGCGTCTCTGCGCCTGTAATAAATGTGCGCCAAAAGGTGTGCCAACAAATAGCACCTATATACAGCTATGATGAATGTCCTATACTGTGGCTCTCCAGGACAAATGACGTGCAAAGGGGTACCCACAAACACGGACACCCGCTGACTGAAAAATAACGTGTGCGTGTATTTCGGGGTGCGCGGGAAGTTTCACACGCGATTTGGCAGGGTACGTGGATTTCAGGGGTGCGCGGGAAGTTCCACACGCGATTTGGCCGGGTACGTGCACGGAAATTTCCACACGCGATTTGGCTGGGTACGTGGATGTCAGGTGTGCGCGGGAAGTTTCACACACGATTTGGCAGGGTACGTGGATTTCAGGGGTGTGCGGGAAGTTCCACACGCGATTTGGCCGGGCACGTGCGTGGGAATTTCAGCAGGCCCCCACTCATGTCTCCCACCCCCCCCCAGCACTGAGGGGCAGCCTCCACCAGGCCCCCACTCATGTCCCCTATCACCTCCACCCCCCAGCCACCATGGGCAGCCTCCACCAGGCCCCCACTCATGTCTCCCACCACCCCCACCCCCCAGCCACCAGGGGCAGCCTCCACCAGTCCCCCACTCATGTCCCCTATCACCCCCACCCCCCAGCAGTGCAGGGGCAGCCTCCACCAGGCCCCCACTCATGTCTCCCACCACCCCCACCCCCTAGCAGTGCAGGGGCAGCACCACCAGGCCCCCACTCATGTCCCCTATCATCCCCACCCCCCAGCAGTGCAGGGGCAGCCTCCACCAGGCCCCCACTCATTTCCCCTATCACCCCCACCCCCCAGCAGTGCAGGGGCAGCCTCCACCAGGCCCCCACTCATGTCCCCTATCACCCCCACCCCACAGCAGTGCAGGGGCAGCCTCCACCAGGCCCCCACTCATGTCTCCCTCCACCCCCATCCCCCAGCCACCAGGGGCAGCCTCCACCAGGCCCCCACTCATGTCCCCCTGCACCCAGGTCCTCACAATCCCCAATCATGTGCGTTATGGTCAGCCTCCACAGCCAAAAGGCCCTACCAAGTAACCCATTCACCCACATGGAAATGGAAATTACATGTTACACCCCAATGTTCATAAAGCAAATGAACCCATGTCCGTCACACACAATGGTTGTAATTGAATGGGAAAATACCCAACATGACATGCATGAAACCAATGAGATGATACCACAGAGTGAAGTATGAAAACAAAATTGTATTAAAAAAAATTGAATGCAAATGAAATGAAACAAACTACAATGGCAATAAAAAAAGATAAGCTGCATGTCCGTCAAAAAAAAAATAAAACTACAAATCCAAATTCAAAAAAATGTTGTCCAAAGTCACATTAAAAATAAAATCAATCCAAGAGAGAAAAATAAATGCAAAGACCATTGCTCCATGGTGAATAAATAAAAACAAAAAAAAAATAAAACAATCCAATGAAGAACTATGTACAAAACATCCAAGGGTCCATGAGCCCAACTGAACAAAGGAAACCCACAAAAAACCCTAACTAAAATGCAACTATATACAAAAAGTGGAGCAGTGTCCGTCGACTCCAAATCATAAGAAGAAACAAAGGAAACCTAAAACTAAAGAACTATATACAAAGGCGGCGGGCAAGTCCAGCGGCTCACTCCGTGGTGTTCCGGGCCAGGGCATCATCAAACTCCTCTTCGATGTCCCGGAGGCGGTCCTGTTCCATGGCCCCGAGGGTCCGCAGGGACGACGCCATCTGCTCCTCCAACCCCCTGCGGATTGCCTCGAGGCACTCGGCCCGCCTCAGGGCCCTCCGCATGGATTTCTCCGCCCTGACCATCGTGAGCCGCGCCGCCGCTCCGCACATATCTGCTGGCCCAACCGCAGCCACACGGAAGACACTTCCCGTCTTGGGTCCTCCTGCCCTCCGGCCGATGCCTGCCCCTCCGATGTTGATGGCCCTGAGCCATGATGCCTCCCACGTTGACTCTTCTGCTGCCTCCTACGCAACCACCTCTGCCAGCACAACGGCATCCAGGCTGATGGAATCCACCGACGCCGTTGTGCACGTGCCCTGCCTGATGATGCCGGCACATCCTCCATCTGCTGGGGTACAGTTGCTGTGGTGTCCACCCCTGCTGGACCTCCGACTCCCGACTGTGGTAGGGATGGGATCCCCACCGAGCTGGCTGCATTGGTCAGGGCAGGTCCACAGGGGGCCCTGGTGGTATCTGGGCCGGAAGACGGCAAGGAGAACGACCGGCGTATAGCCTCCACAGAGGAGGAGAGGGCCGCCAGATTTGCCGACACATGCAGGAAACCCCCGAACATGGAAGATCCCAATTGGGCCACGTCGGCACGGTGCTCTTCGTGATGACGTGCGTGCTCCTCCCGGGAAGCACGCACGTCATCACGAATTGCACCCGCGTGCATCGCAACCCCAATCAGGACCTTCTCCATACGGCCACGGGTCCCCTCGTCCACAGGTGGAGGGGAGTCAGGTGACATGGACATCCCCTCTACCTGCGGACGGGCCTGGGACGGGGCATCCCTGCTGGTGCATGGTGGTGCACTCACAGGGTCAGGGACAGCGACATGCACAGGCCCCTCCACGGTGACCTGTGCTGCCTCCTGCCCCTGCCCCTGGACTGCACCACTTGCACCAGCAGGGATGCCCCCACCAGGCCCCATGTGCGCCTCAGTGGAGGCCTCCTCCTCCTCTGTGGAAACCACCAACCTGGATGGCTCCTCACGGTCTTCCGCCATAGCAGGCCCCTGTGGGGGCTCACCCACCCCTTCCGCTGCAGCCGTGGGGGCATCCCCGCCGCCTTGCTCCACAGCGCCGTCTCCACCCTCTTCTTCACTAGCCGCTGCGTAGAGGGAGACATAGAGCACAAGCATCAGGGTACTGTACAATGGTCCCCTAGACAGGAAGCAATAGCAGATGAGTACCACTGTCAAAATACACTTCCATCATGTCCCTCCACAACACATGGGTCAGTCCAGGCAAAACACACACAGTAACAGGCATGGTGCATGCCATGGACATTTCCATACATGTCCAATGGACTCTTGAAACATACAATGATATGGAACTCACATGCATCATGGGTCATGCCTATCACATGCAGACACTTCACCTCAGTCACATCCATCTGGCCTCATACACCCCAAACACAGCGGATACAAGGATAACTAGGCTGCATCAGTGAATCTGTGCATTGTCACAGACATGTGTCATGCATCCATGGCATTCACAAGTCACAGACACGCAGGTCAGGCACAAAGACATGGCTACCATATATGTACCTGGCATCAGCACCCATCCTTCACCCCCACCCATGTCCAGGAACAGAGACTGGCATGCTCTCATGTGTAAAATCTGCATAGGGCTCCCCATGTCGCATTTAAACACATGCAACGACCATGTGATTCACACATCACTGGTCGCACATGCATTACCATGATGTCCCTGCACACATACATGCGTACATGGCCTATGTCACACATACAGGCAAGTATCAGACAACCAGCACACCGCAACATGCCCTGTCTCACACAGCAATGCTTGGCCACTTACCGCTCAACTCCAGACGGGTCTCCCTCTCAAGGATCTGGGCGTGGAGCGCTGGGCGTACACGTTCCAGGACCCTCATCTGGATGGAACTCATGCGGCCCCGGCCCCCCTCCACGAGGCGCCGGGCCTTCACGAGGGTCCTGGACCTCAAGTCCTCCCAGCGCTTCTTGATCTTCTGAATGTTGCGGGTTGCCACCCCCTCCGCGTTGATGGCAACCACACAGTCGGCCCAGATCCTCTCCCGTCCTTCCTTGCTGGCGCGGGACGATCCAAAGAGGGCATCATACTGCCCCAGGACATGCTCCACCAGGCCACCAACTTCGGTGGCAGTGAAGCTGGTGCCCCTCTGCCCCTCTGGCCTGGGGTTGCCACTGGTGCCAGATGTCGAAGTGCCCGACATGGCAACCCCAGAGGCAGGAGTAGGTGGGCAACTGGGTCCTGGGGCTGGGCTGTGGAGCGATGTTATCCCAGTCGGGAGTCTTCTGTTCCAGCAGGGGTGGACACAGCAACTGGACGCCTGCAGATGGCTGATGTGCAGGCATCAAATGGCAGGGCACGGTGGCAGCAGGCAGGCAGGCAGGCAGCAGCAGATGGCACGTGGGAGGCTGCTCTGGGCACTGGGGGGCAGTAATTCGGCCTTCTGGGCAGGAGCATGGTCTTCCGTGTGTTTTCGCGTGGCCAGCTTGATACGGAGTGATTTGGCACGTGAAAATCCTGCACGTCAGCGTGAAATTCGAGGAAAGGCCCTTAGCGCGTAAGCGCGTCAGCACGCATACGCCATTCTATTGGACCAAAGGCCCTCAGCGCGTAAGCGCGTCTGTGACGTGACCCGCATGGGTGTTTCCCTCATAGCATGTGATGACGGAGCACACGTGGAAAGACTGCACGTCAGAGTGTCATCGCGTGTAATTGGACAAAAGTGCGCGTACACGCGATTGGCCTATGTACGTGTATTTCAGGGGTGCGCGGGCACTTACACATGCGAGTACATCAGCGCACGTGTATTCCGGGGTGCGCGGGAATTTCCACACGCTATTTGCCTGGGTACGTGGATTTCAGGGGTGCGTGGGAAGTTTCACACGCTCGCCTACAACACGCGCAAAGAAACACGTACGCCAGTAGGAAGCAGGCATACGTCAACCCGCGACGCATAAATTTGCACGCAAAAAACTAACAAGCTCAGACGCCAGGATGAATATACCGTTCCTAGCAGCAGTGGCCGTGGGCTGCCAAAGGAGGAGGAGGAGGATAGTCAGGGCCAGAATTTTCACACCCAGAACCATCCTTTTTGGGATGCCTGATGACCAGGTGTTTGGGAGGTACAGGTTTCCACCACACATAATACTGGACCTGGTGAGTGAGTGGGAGGATGACCTCACATCACCCACCCTGTGCTCCTAAGCACTCAGCCCCCTGGAGAAGGTCCTCAATGTACTGCACTTCTTAGCCACTGGATCATTTCAGCGGACAAGTGCCATAGTGGGTGGGGTGTCACAGGCCACGCAGTCACGCTGCCTACAGCAGGTCTTGAACATCATCACTGCACGCCCATCAGTCCGCAGGCACATATACCTGCCCAGAACACCTGCAGAAAGGCATGCTGCCGCCCTGTATTTTTACGGTGTGGCACGATTCCCCAAAGTGCTAGGTGCCATCGACTACACCCATGTGGCTCTACGTCCCCCCAGGGCATCTGAGCACATCTATAGGAACCGCAAGCACTGGCATTCCATCAACGTGCAGGTAGTATGTAATGCCAAGGGAATCATCACCTCAGTATATGCCAACTATCCCGGGTCCACCCACGACAGCTTCATTTACCGAATGTCCACCCTAAGCCGGGACCTAGAAGCTGGGCGGCATGGCGATACATGGCTGCTTGGTGAGTATGAATGCCACTGCACATGCATGCATGTCAGATACTGATCAAGGTCACAACCCCACCAATGATACCCATCACCACCTCCACAGGGGACAGTGCCTACCCTCTCAGCCCCCACATGATGACGCCAATTCGGAACCTCACCACGCCACCCGAGGTAAGATATAACACAGCCCACATTGCAACCCGGGGCATAGTGGAGCGCACATTCGGAGTGCTTAAGTCACGCTTTTGCTCCCTTGACCGTTCTGGCGGGCAGCTGTTATATGCTCCCCAAGTAGTGTGCAGGATCATAGTGGCAGCATGTGTCCTGCACAACGTTGCAACACGCCGGGGCCTGGCCGTGGACATGGTGGTGCCCCCACATCCCCAACCACATGCACGCCCGCTGCGCATGGGAGGGGAAAGGGCACGGGGGAGGCAGCCCGTACACAGCTAGTGGCTAATTACTTCACATCGAAATCACACCCCTGTGGAGTGCACACTGCCCTGGCACATACCATCTGACAATCAATGATGACTCAACCTGACAATGATCCTGAATGTCTGGAGAATCAACCGTCAAAACCATATCAGCCTGAGATTGTTCACCTGGAAGTGTTACAATGTGTGCATCCCTACCTACACAGACACCACCAATGCAGTTTCGTGAAAAAACACATTCATGCAGCTAAAATGAATACCCACTTGCAAAATGCAACATGAGGACAGTGCCATGTCACCCAACCCATCCCCAGCACCGCCACACGACACACCATGCCATGTCATGCTATGTGTGGGTAAACAAAGTAATCCCCACAACATGACACAAGTGTCACAAAGTACAGTGTCCCTAACTGAAACTCGCGACACCTGAAATGCTCACAGTAATGCAGGACCAACAACACACTTCAGCAGGTATTTAGCAATAACACTTATCAGCTACTGACCCTCAAAACTACCATTAACATGACATTACGAATGTAAGAAATTAGCAGTCTCACCACCTGGAAATGCCTGCACTCCCACCACTTCCAACTGTACAGTGTTGCCGCCATGTAGAGTTGTAGGTGCACTGCTGCCAACATGGACTCCATCTCCAAAGTAGAGGGCCTTGTGTAGACATGAGGAAAGGACCTGCAAATTAGGAGGTAGACATGGATGATGAGTTACATATCTATGCAACATGCAGTGTACAACACAACAGCAATATGCACTAGGAATGTATACACAGTATTGACTAGACTACCCACACATGTAGTGGGAGTCCAACGTCACCGTGTAAGTGAATGTCACTTGGGGACACCCTTTGCAAGCCCATGGAAACGGGAAGCAGGAGGGGTGTGTGTCTCAAAAACCCAAGCATCTAACCCAAAATCAGGACAAGCCTGCATGTGCCCAGCCACAATACAGCGGATGCCCACGGGAGCCACACAAGGCAACACACTGTAATAAAAAAATATGAAAAAAAAAATTAAAAAAAATAAAAAATGGCCATGAATGGGCCAGGGGGGTGGGGGAGGCCACCCAGGAGGTCCGAGGTCAGGATGCACACCAGAACCCACCTGTGTGGATTCTGGGAAAAAAAACACCTCCATGGGCTTGTGGCAGACACGGCTACCCTATTGTGAGAGAATTACTGTGGTCGCTCTCCTCAGACTCTGCAGCTGCATCAGGAGGTGGTGGCACTATGGGAGGCAGCCCACGCAAAGCCCTTGTCTGCTCCTCCATGGCAGCAAGCATGCGAGTGTGGAAGGTCTGGTTCTGGAGGATACTCGTGCGGAGGTCCCCATGCAACAACTCATGGGATGACCGGACCTCCGCCCGAGTTGCCTGCATCTCAGCTGAGAGCGTACTGTGAGACGCTCCAGCTGCTCTTCTGTCCTTCTGTGTGTTGAAGCCTCAAGCTCAACAAGGGTCATCCTGATCTGACTGAGTTCCACCCTCAGGGCTTCCCTGTGGCCCTGTGACTCTATGGAAAGGGCATCCTGCAGAGTCGCCAGTGCCGCCCGCCTGTCCCTGTTGGACGCCAACATGTCCTCCCTGTGTGACTGGCAGATGGAGTCTGTTGCCTGCTGCAGTCGCTCCATCAGCCTTTCTGGGGGGACAATGGAAGTGGCCACCCTATCCATGGCCTGAGCCATCATCTCTGATGATGCTGCCTGTTGGGTAGCCATACCGTATATGGATTGCTCCCATGCGGAATTGCCAGGTGGCGTACGGCCACCACGTCGGCAGGCACCACACCTGTCTGGGGCAAGGCGAACTGCGCCTTGCTGTGCCGGCACTGCCTGAGGCTGCAGGACTGCATTCCCCCTCTGATCTGCTGGCCCAGGAACAGGATCTGATGTTGCAGAGTGTGACCCTGCATCCGTAACCACCAAAGGCGGACCTGCCAACACTGACATCCCCATTGAGGGTACTACCCCTGGTGCAGGTGGGTCGGACAGAAGAGAATCCCTCCCAGGAACACTCACCTGCGATGCCACATAGGTCTCATCATCCGAATCGACACCTGAATCCAGCTCGGGGGAGGTGCACCCAGAGACACCCCTTGAGAGCACGACCTGCAGCAGTTGTGGGTTTTCACCCACCACCACACCACGTCCCTCACTGGTGGTCAGTCGGGCTTGAGACCCCTCCTGGGTCTGCACCATCTCCACAACCCCAGCTGTATCAAGTGCATCATCCCCTGCAAAGACAAGAAAGAAAAGAAATGGAAACAGGCATTAGCACTATGGCACACAATTAGGGCTGAGAAGCAACAGAACCAGTACTTGATTGACACATGTCCTACATGACTAAAACCCTCCCACGCATGCACCCTCACTGCGTATGAAGGGGAGGCAAATGGCACACATTGATGACACCAAGATGGAAGATCAACACATTTGCTGCATGCTGCCTAGCAGTGGCATCACACATTGGCCTGTGATTGCCAGGTGAAATACACATGCCATCACTCTGTATCAGGAGTGTGGGATTGCACACTCAGTATGGGAGTTGGTGCAGGCATTGGCTCAAGTGTAATGGTGTCAGGGGGAATGTCAGCAGGATGGACTAGGACCGACACTGTCCTGGCTGGGTGTGTGAGAGCTGGGGTGGATGGAGCCGCAGCTGCCCCTGCAGCCTCTCCACCCTGCCTACTTGGGGCAGCAGATGACCTTGCTGCCCCTGATCCACGTGGCCTGATGACATCAACGTGCACCAGCGCATGTGTCATAGGCCTGCTGACCTGGAAGTCAGCCATGGAGTCAGCCAGGTCTGGTGCCACAATGGGCTGGTCCAACAAGGGCTGAGCATGGATGGTGTCAGCCACATCACCCTCAACCAGGGGGGGGTGGGGGGGATTATGGGTGCCCTTGACTGGTCCTCCACACACGGGGGGACAGGGTCACCCTGCAAGTAACGACCACGTCCCCTACCGGATCCACCACGGCCACCACTTGTGGCTCATCCACCTTTGCCACCCTTACGGATTCCTTGCCTCCCAACCATGGCACTGATGTTAATGTGCGTATGGGAGTGGCTGTAAACTATTGTCCTGGGCAATTGGGGGTCAAAGGGGTTGGGTACCAGATGGTAATCGTACCCTAGTGCTCTAGCAAGGCTGAATGTGACCCCTGGGGAAAGATGACGGGTCACGCAACGCACAGGAAGCCCAAAAAAGGGAGATAACGTGCACGCAACCCCTCCTAGACCACGTGTGCGGAAAAATAAACCTGCACTACGCTGTGGCACCCAGTAACACAAGAACGTATGCGTGTCACACGCAGCCTAGAATGACCTCTGAAGGGGTAGGCTACACACGGGGCAAGCACAGATGTTAGATACGTGCTTGACTCACCGTCTGCCAGGAAAAAGAGCGTGAAAAAGAAGCGCGTGTGCGCATTGGCAACACCCCCACCAAAAGAAGAATTGTACGCTGTCCGAGGAGACAGGACAACAGTAGAAGGGAACGCTGTTTGAGGGAACAGGCCCAGGAAAACCAGAAAAAGAGAAAAAAGAGAAAAAGCTGTCAGAGGTAACAGGGAGTACGAACTTGAAACGCTGTGAAGTAAATCGCGTGTGAAATGACAAGAAGTACAGATTTCACCCACTCGCTCTCCACGAAAAGCACGTACAAGGAAATGGTGTTCTACACATACCTTTTATGCAGGCCCACACGTCCAGCGTCACTACCGCGTGTACGCGCTAGGGCCATTTCCACCAATTATACGCTTTGTCACTTCCGCGTGTACGCGCTAAGGCCATTTCCACCAATTACACGCTTTGTCACTTCCGCGTGTACGCGCTAAGGCCATTTCCACCAATTACACGCTTTGACACTCGGACGTGTCTTTCATTTTTTTAACACGCAACATTTCAAACGTGTGCCATATTCAACGTGCACGTGACTTCATAGACGCGCATACGCTGGTGGCCTTTGGGCCAATTAATGTACAGACGTGTGCTGACGTGCTTACGCGCTAAGGGCCTTTCCTCGAATTACACGCAGACATGCTGGATTCTCAAGTGCAAAATCACTCTGTATCAAGCTGGCCACGCATTCACACACGGAAGACCACGCTCCTGCCCAGAAGGCCGAATTACTGCCCCCCCAGAGCCCTGAGCAGGCTCCCACCTGCCATCTGCTACTGCCTGACTGCCTGCTGCCCACGTGTCCTGCCATTTGCTGCCTGCACATCAGCCAGGGGTGCTGTTGCTGAGACCACCCCTGCTGGAACCGAAAACTCCGTCTGCTTTTCCATCGCCCCACAGCCCAGCCCCAGGACCCAGTAGCCCACCCACTCCTGCCTCTGGGGTTGCCATGTCGGGCACTGCAACATCTGGCACCAGTGGCAACCCCCGGCCAAGGAGGCAGAGGGGCACCAGCTTCACTGCCACCGAAGTTGGTGTCCGGGTGGAGCATGTCCTGGGGCAGTATGATACCCTCTTTGGAAGGTTGCGCGCCGACAAGGAAGGACGGACTCGGATCTGGATGGACATTGTGACTGCCATCAACGCGGAGGAGGTGGCAGTCCGTGACTACGAACGTGTCAGGAAGCGCTGGGAGGACTTCAGGTCCAGGACCCTCAACAAGGCCCGGCACCTCCTGAAGGCAGCAGATGCTAAGGGGCGCCGGGGCCACTTGTCGGAAGATCAGATGAGGGTCCTGGAACGCATATCCCCAGCGCTCCACGTCCAGGTCCTTGAGAGGCAGACCCGTCTGGAGTCGAGCGGTAAGTGTACATGCATACTGATTGTAAGCTGTGTGTGTGGTGGTGTGCCAGGAGCGTGCAGGTTGAACATGTATTTTTATGTGGGCAAGTAGGGGGGTATACAGGGCTGTGAGGGTGACACATGCGAGGGGTCTCATGTGTGACACATGGATGGTGCTTGTGTGTGTGGGCTTGCATGGCACAGAATGTGGAGGAATGATTGTCAGGTGTGACATGGATGTCGATCGGAACACTGCGACAGTTGGTGGAGGTGTACACATGCATGCAAGTTTGGTGGTGTGTGTGCATGTGTAGTGTACTCCCTATGTTGCATGTGATGTGTGGATGACCTTTGGCTGCTCATGCTGTTGTATGTGAATGGATGGTGCTGGCTGTTGCAATATGGCTGTGGTATGGCTCATGTCTGCAAGTTGAAATGACATGTGTGTTTGGGATTGTGATGCCATGTCTGAGGTTTACCAATGCCACTCATGTATAACTTTCATGTGTGTATGAGTCCATTGTACAGTGCCCTGATGCCTGTGTTTTCTTTCTCCCTGTCTGCAGCGTCAACTGATGAAGAGGGCAGAGAAGGTGCTGTGGAGCACATCGGCAGGCGTCGCACCAACAGCCGGAGACGCAAGGCCCGGATCCCCTCCCAGGTTCTGATCTCGTCGGGGAGTGAGGAGTCCGGTGCCGTGTCCCAGGCCACAGCTGCCGAGGGGAGGTCCAAGAGGCGGAGGTTGGAGTTGGACTCCTCGGCAGCAGAAGGGGCAGCTGGGACCCCACAGGGCCCAACGGAGGAAGATGGCACGGAGTCATCCTGGTTGGTGGGGGGTTTGGAGGAGGAGGAGGCCGTGCAAGCGACAGAGGCGGGGTCTGGAGGTGGGGATTCCACTGGTGCTAGTGGTGCAGTGCAGGATCAGGGACAGGAGGCAGCACAGGCTGCCGCGGAGGTGCCTCTGTGCAATCCTGTCCCTGCTCCTGTCACTGCATCATCTTGCACCAGCGGGGATGCCTACCTCCAGACCCGTTCTCAGGGAGGGGATTGGCTTACAACACCTGGCCTTCCACTCCCTGTGGATGTGGCTATCCTGCACCAGGTTGAGCCTGTCCAGGGTGGGGTGGCGTTGCGTCAACGGGCCATGCGAGCTGACCTGCAGTCTTTTCATGATGAGTCTGCACGTCTTCTCGCATGACTCGTTGACCGCGTTGACCCACTGGGACAGCTCACCAGGGCTGGATTCCTCCGTTTCCTGGACCTTGTTCCGACCCCCTCCTCCACAGAACCCCCTATGCCCCAGTCGTCCTCCATGCCATCTTCCCACCCATGTGTCACCTGGGTGCCCTGTGGAGCTGCCTCCGACCGTGCGGCCAGGCTGGTGGACAACAGATCCCTGCCACAGTCGGGAGTCGGACGTCCAGCAGGGGTGGCCACATCAACGACTGCACCCCAGCTGGAGGAGGATGTGCAGGCACCAAAGGACAGGGCACATGGACAGCAGCAGCTGCAGCAGGAGGCTGTAGGTGGGAGCCACGATAGCTCGGGGCCTTCAACATCGGAGGCGCAGGCATCAGCCGGAGGGCAGGAGGACCCTGGACGGGAAGTGTCTTCCGTGTGGCAGCGGTTGGGCCACGCCATAGATGCGGAGCGGCGGCGGGCGGAAGAGGCGCGGCTCACGATGGTCAGGGCGGAGAACTCCATGCGGAGGGCCCTGAGGCGGGCCGAGTGCCTCGAGGCAATCCGCAGGGAGTTGGAGGTGAACATGTCGGCGTCCCTGCGGACCCACTGGGCCATGGAACAGGATCGCCTCCAGGACATAGACGAGGAGTTTGATGATGCCCTGGCCCGGAACACCACTGAGTGAGCCGCTGGACTGGCCCGCCGCCATTGTATATAGTTATTTAGTGATAGGTTTCCTTTATTGTTCATTTTTATTTGGAGTCGACGGACACTGCTCCACCTTTTGTATATAGTTCCATTTTAGATAGGTTTTTTTGTAGGTTTCATTTCTTCTGTTGGGATGATGGACCCTGAATACTTTGTACATAGTTGGACTTTGCATTTAAATATTTTTTTTACTATGAATATTTTTTTCCATGGAGCAATGGTTTTCTATTTCTTTTTTCCCTTCATTTCCTTTTTATGGACTTGAACTTTGGAAGACATTTTTTTGGATTATCATTTATTGATTTTAATTTGAAAAGGGACAGCCAGCTTAATTTTATTTATTTTTTACTTGTGTATTTTGTTTAATTTTGATTGCCATTACTGTTGTTTTTAATACATTATTTTGATTTTTTCATTCTTCAATGTGTGGTTTCATCTCATTGTTTTCATGCATGTCATGATATGGGTTTTCAGGTTCACTTGCAACCATTGTGTGTGTGTGAGACACATGTGTTCATTTACATTGTTTCCATTGAAGTAGTATCATGGGCACATGTAATACTTGGTTGTGTCTTTGGGCTGTTGTGGCTGGCCATGAGGCCCATGTTTGAGGATTGTCAGGGCCTGTGGGCAGGGGGACATGAGTGGGGGCCTGGTGGAGGCTGTCCCTGCACTGCTGGGTGGAGGGGGTGGTGGTAGACATGGGTGGGGGCCTGGTGGGGGCTGCCCATGGTGGCTGGGGGGTGGGGGAGGTGGGAGACATCAGTGGGGGCCTGGTGGAGGCTGCCCCTGCACTGCTGGGGGGTGGGGGTGGGTGGGAGACATGAGTGGGGGCCTGGTGGAGGCTGCCCCTGCACTGCTGGGGGGTGGGGGTGGTGGTAGACATGGGTGGGAGCCTGGTGGAGGGTGCCCCACAGAGCTGGGGGGTGGGGTGGGTGGGAGACATGAGTGGGGGCCTGGTGGAGGCTGCCCCTGCACTGCTGGGGGGTGGGGGTGGTGGTAGACATGGGTGGGAGCCTGGTGGAGGCTGCCCCTGCACTGCTGGGGGATGGGGGTGGTGGTAGACATGGGTGGGAGCCTGGTGGGGGCTGCCCATGGTGGCTGGGGGGTGGGGGTGGTGGGAGACATGAGTGGGGGCCTGGTGGAGGCTGCCCCTGCAATGCTGGGGGGTGGGGGTGGTGGTAGACATGGGTGGGAGCCTGGTGGGGGCTGCCCATGGTGGCTGGGGGTGGGGGTGGTGGGAGACATGAGTGGGGGCCTGGTGGAGGGTGCCCCACAGTGCTGGGGGGTGGGGGTGGTGGTAGACATGGGTGGGAGCCTGGTGGAGGGTGCCCCACAGTGCTGGGGAGTGGGGTGGGTGGGAGACATGAGTGGGGGCCTGGTGGAGGCTGCCCCTGCACTGCTGGGGGTGGGGGTGATAGGGGACATGAGTGGGGGCCTGGTGGAGGGTGCCCCTGCACTGCTGGGGGGTGGGGGTGGTGGTAGACAAGGGTAGGAGCCTGGTGGGGTCTGCCCATGGTGGCTGGGGGGTGGGGGTGGTGGGAGACATGAGTGGGGGCCTGGTGGAGGCTGTCCCTGCACTGCTGGGGGGTGGGGGTGGGTGGGAGACATGAGTGGGGGCCTGGTGGAGGCTGTCCCTGCACTGCTGGGGGTGGGGGTGATAGGGGACATGAGTGGGGGCCTGGTGGAGGCTGCCCCTGCACTGCTGGGGGGTGGGGGTGGGTGGGAGACATGAGTGGGGGCCTGGTGGAGGCTGCCCCTGCACTGCTGGGGGGGTGGGGATGGTGGTAGACATGGGTGGGAGCCTGGTGGGGGCTGCCCATGGTGGCTGGGCGGTGGGGGTGGTGGGAGACATGAGTGGGGGCCTGGTGGAGGCTGCCCCTGCACTGCTGGGGGGTGGGGTGGGTGGGAGACATGAGTGGGTGCCTGGTGGAGGCTGCCCCTGCACTGCTGGGGGGTGGGGATGGTGGTAGACATGTGTGGGAGCCTGGTTGAGGGTGCCCCACAGTGCTGGGGGGTGGGGTGGGTGGGAGACATGAGTGGGGGCCTGGTTGAGAATGCCCCTGCACTGCTGGGGGTGGGGGTGATAGGGGACATGAGTGGGGGCCTGGTGGAGGGTGCCCCTGCACTGCTGGGGGGTGGGGGTGGTGGTAGACAAGGGTGGGAGCCTGGTGGGGTCTGCCCATGGTGGCTGGGGGGTGGGGGTGGTGGGAGACATGAGTGGGGGCCTGGTGGAGGCTGTCCCTGCACTGCTGGGGGTGGGGGTGATAGGGGACATGAGTGGGGGCCTGGTGGAGGCTGCCCCTGCACTGCTGGGGGGTGGGGGTGGGTGGGAGACATGAGTGGGGGCCTGGTGGAGGCTGCCCCTGCACTGCTGGGGGGGTGGGGATGGTGGTAGACATGGGTGGGAGACTGGTGGGGGCTGCCCATGGTGGCTGGGGGGTGGGGGTGGTGGGAGACATGAGTGGGGGCCTGGTGGAGGCTGCCCCTGCACTGCTGGGGGGTGGGGTGGGTGGGAGACATGAGTGGGTGCCTGGTGGAGGCTGCCCCTGCACTGCTGGGGGTGGGGATGGTGGTAGACATGTGTGGGAGCCTGGTTGAGGGTGCCCCACAGTGCTGGGGGGTGGGGTGGGTGGGAGACATGAGTGGGGGCCTGGTTGAGAATGCCCCTGCACTGCTGGGGGGTGGGGGTGGTGGTAGACATGGGTGGGAGCCTAGTGGAGGCTGCCCCTGCACTGCTGGGGGGTGGGGGTGGTGGTAGACATGGGTGGGAGCCTGGTGGAGGGTGCCCCTGCACTGCTGGGGGGTGGGGGTGGTGGTAGACGTGGGTGGGAGCCTGGTGGAGGGTGCCCCACAGTGCTGGGGGGTGGGTGGGAGACATGAGTGGGGGCCTGGTGGAGGCTGCCCCTGCACTGCTGGGGGTGGGGGTGATAGGGGACATGAGTGGAGGCCTGGTGGAGGGTGCCCCACACTGTTGGGGGGTGGGAGGTGGGAGACATGAGTGGGGGCCTGGTGGAGGCTGCCCCTGCACTGCTGGGGGGTGGGGGTGGTGGTAGACATGGGTGGGAGCCTGGTGGGGGCTGCCCATGGTGGCTGGGGGGTGGGGGAGGTGGGAGACATGAGTGGGGGCCTGGTGGAGGCTGCCCCTGCACTGCTGGGGGGTGGGGGTGGGTGGTAGACATGAGTGGGGGCCTGGTGGAGGCTGCCCCTGCACTGCTGGGGGGTGGGGGTGATAGGGGACATGAGTGGGGGCCTGGTGGAGGGTGCCCCTCAGTGCTGGGGGGGGTGGGGGGTGGGAGACATGAGTGGGGGCCTGGTGGAGGCTACCCCTGCACTGCTGGGGGGTGGGGGTGGTGGTAGACATGGGTCGGAGCCTGGTGGAGGCTGCCCCTGCACTGCTGGGGGGTGGGGGTGGTGGTAGACATGGGTGGGAGCCTGGTGGAGGGTGCCCCACAGTGCTGGGGGGTGGGGTGGGTGGGAAACATGAGTGGGGGCCTGGTGGAGGCTGCCCCTGCACTGCTGGGGGTGGGGGTGATAGAGGACATGAGTGGGGGCCTGGTGGAGGGTGTCCCACACTGCTGGGGGAGTGGGGGTGTTAGACATGAGTGGGGGACTGGTGGAGGCTACCCCTGCACTGCTGGGGGGTGGGGTGGTGGTAGACATGGGTGGGAGCCTGGTGGAGGCTGCCCATGGTGGCTGGGGGGTGGGGGTGGTGGGAGACATGAGTGGGGGCCTGGTGGAGGCTGCCCCTGCACTGCTGGGGGGTGGGGGTGGGTGGGAGACATGGGTGGGGGCCTGGTGGAGGCTGCCCCTGCACTGCTGGGGGGTGGGGGTGATAGGGGACATGAGTGGGGGACTGGTGGAGGGTTCCCCTCAGTGGTGGGGGGGCTTGGGGGGTGGGAGACATGAGTGGGGGCCTGGTGGAGGCTGCCTCTGCACTGCTGGGGGGTGGGGGTGGTGGTAGACATGGGTGGGAGCCTGGTGGGGGCTGCCCATGGTGGCTGGGGGGTGGGGGTGGTGGGAGACATGAGTGGGGGCCTGGTGGAGGCTGCCCCTGCACTGCTGGGGGGTGGGGGTGGGTGGGAGACATGAGTGGGGGCCTGGTGGAGGCTGCCCTGCACTGCTGGGGGGTGGGGGTGGAGGTAGACATGGGTGGGAGCCTGGTGGGGGCTGCCCATGGTGGCTGGGGGGTGGGGGTGGTGGTAGGCATGGGTGGGAGCCTGGTGGAGGGTGCCCCACAGTGCTGGGGGGTGGGGTGGGTGGGAGACATGAGTGGGGGCCTGGTGGAGGCTGCCCCTGCACTGCTGGGGGGTGTGAGTGGTGGTAGACATGGGTGGGAGCCTGGTGGAGGCTGCCCCTGCACTGCTGGGGGGTGGGGGTGTTGGTAGACATGGGTGGGAGTCTGGTGGAGGGTGCCCCACAGTGCTGGGGGGTGGGGTGGGTGAGAGACATGAGTGGGGGCCTGGTGGAGGCTGCCCCTGCACTGCTGGGGGTGGGGGTGATAGGGGACATGAGTGGGGGCCTGGTGGAGGGTGCCCCACACTGCTGGGGGAGGGCTGGGGGGTGGGAGACATGAGCAGGTGTGCAGTGTAGTCCCCTGTTTTGTGGGGGCCGTGGAGGGTGTACAGGGAACACCTGTGAGGACCCACCCAGCCTAATTGCGTGTGTAACTTCCCGCACACCCCTGTAATACACGTACCCAGCCAAATTGCGTGTGATAATTCCCGCGCACCCCTGTAATACACGTACCCAGCCAAATCGCTTGTGATAATTCCCGCGCACCCCTGTAATACACGTACCCAGCCAAATTGCGTGTGATGATTCCCGCGTACCCCTGTAATACACGTACCCTGGCTAATCGCGTGTAAAACTTCACGTGTACCCCTGTAATACACGTACCCTGGCTAATTGCATGTAAAACTTTACGCGTACCCCTGTAATACACGTACCCAGCCAAATCGCGTGTGATAATTCCCGCGCACCCCTGTAATATACGTACCCAGCCAAATTGCGTGTGATAATTCCCGCGCACCCCTGTAATACACGTACCCAGCCAAATCGCGTGTGATAATTCCAGCGCACCCCTGTAATACACGTACCCAGCCAAATTGCGTGTGATAATTCCAGCGTACCCCTGTAATACACGTACCCTGGCTAACCGCGTGTAAAACTTCACGTGTACCCCTGTAATACATGTACCCAGCCAAATCGCGTGTGATAATTCCCGCGTACCCCTGTAATACACGTACCCTGGCTAATCGCGTGTAAAACTTCACACGTACCCCTGTAATACACGTACCCTGGCTAATCGCGTGTAAAACTTCCCGCATACCCCTGTAATACACTTACCCTGGCTAATCGCATGCAAAACTTCCCGCGTACCCCTGATATAAACGTTACCCGCTTTGCGTTCCTTGTTTGGCAGCCCTGTAAACTGGTCCAGGGTTAGCGCAGCCCTTTGCGATGATTAAGCGATTTTGATGGCTTTTCCTTGCGCGAGGGCGTACTTGGGGGCGTTACTGGCGCTGCTGCAGGGTCGCTGCGATACTCTGCGCCACGGCTGGTTTGGGAGCCTAAAATCCATGAATACGCTGTGCGCGGAAATCGGTTTTGGCGCACGCGTCTGGCGCAGACAATCGCACGCGGACACTCTGCGCCAGCCGCTTGCGACACTTTTCTGCGAAATTCTATGAATTACCCTGTAAATGTCATGAAGTTCAGTGGCAAAGTAAGCATTTTAAACCCAAAAATCGCATCAGTTTGTTTTCCTTTCTTCCCAAGTGTGAGCAAATGGCAAGTCCTTTGAAGTTCAATGAGAAGCCTCTTCCCAGAGAGTGGAGCATCTTGCCCCTCTCCGGGAAGGATGAGTATCCAAGCATGCTATTGTCTTTGCCTGGGGCCCAGACCAAAGTCTAATGAGGTCCCTTGTCATGAGTATGCAAGCCCTCCCAAAAGCAATTAGCCTTTTCTGCCAGCAGTGAAATGTCAACCTTTCCCAGCTAAGGACTATCAGAGCAGAATTTTTTTTTTTAAATAGTTAATTAACTCAAGACTGGGTTTAACTTTAAGTTTCACCTAAATCTTTCATTTAAACATATAAATTGAGGTGGATTTTTACATTAGCAATCCTTTGACATTCTTAAAGAATTAAGCCTTTAAACAAAAACATGCTTTCACAACAGGCGGTTTTGCACTTCATTCATAAAGAGCACATCAAACGGAGTCCTTTAAATCCGATTTTTCTATGCAGCACATACACAATTTATTCAGCATTAGGTCTTCCCTTGAGTGCTGGGATTGTTTGCAGTCTGGATACATGTATATTGCCCATGTTTAGAGTTTCTCTTTGCACAGCTGATTTTGTTACTTGTTGCAAAGTTAGCCACGTTTTTCCTGTGGAAATGAAAACAAGATTCCTGGTTTGCCTTTTCATTAGATACAATTGATAGAGCTGTCAGTCAATGAGCCTGGTTCCTCTGAGCCACACTGGATGATCCTGGGCATTGCAGTACCCTTTTAATCTCAATGATTCAATGGAAATGAATGGATTTAGCACCAAAAACAGCACTTTTTAAGGTTGCAGAGCTAACATTTTAAAAGGCATTTTCGGTTTTCGGCACAATTCTGCTGCTTTGCTCCATGTTGAATGTGGCAGAGCCCACTGGCATGCTCCTGCAGTGAGAACTCTGTTTTTCACCTCCCCTGACTGTGTGTGGCAGGGTGTGCAGCCTTTTCTTGGTTGTGACCCAAACACAGTTTCAAGATTCTGGCGTGCACAGGAGTCAGCACATCCATTTTGGGCTGTTTCTTTCACCATTTGTAAAGTGATGCAGTGGGGCACATTGGAATGGGTCAAAATATCCCAATCCCACACCCCCCATCCACTTCTAAGTCACCCCAGTGCTCCACATAGTTTTCAGGATCTGGTGGGACTGTAGTAACTGTTCCAGGGTGATCAATACTCTTCTCTATTCTCACCATGCTGGACTTATTTGGGTAATCTGTGCCTGGGCATTTTTGTACCGCGAGGTGCGCTGTTCACCCCAATTAAAACCAACCTCATTGCACTATTAGGGACCGCTTTAGCACAGCATTGAAGTCCCAGTTGGCACGTACATAAGATCACCAGCACGAACAGCACCATTGTCACTAGTATCTTCACAACCCCTCCCATTCAGGATGATGCCCACGAGAAGAGATCATTGAACCAGTCACTCTTGTAAATTCCAGCTTCTGTCTGCATATGTTCTCCGAGGAAGTGCACAACCTCTATTATTTGAGTGAGAGAGCCGTTCACAGCATCGTTTGGATGTACGTAAGCATAGCAGGATTCTCCTATGTTTTTGTAGAAATTCCTCCTTCCACAGATGTGAGTAAATCGAGCACATACCCATTCTGCAACATCATTAACCGGATGCCTCTCAGTTCAACCTTGATTGTGTTGAAGCCTTGTTCAGTGTCATTTGACAGCTGTATCAGTTCCCATTGGACAATATGCAGCCATTTGGCATTGGCTGCAGCTTGTATTCCTGGCACTAGCAGAGAAGCAAAACATTTATCTTCTATATTTTACAGTCTATATTGATCAGGTGTTTCATAGAGCAATTGAGCTGAATTGTTCTTTTATCTTTTCAAAAGTATGTTTTCCATTTTATCTCTAAGATCTGGAAGACAGGGGCCTTTAGTGGAGATTCATATACAGTGGGCTCTGATGGTAGTCTGAGGGTAACCAGGCTCGCTGGTCTCATACTTTAGTGTGCTTCAGGGATCACGAGAAGAGCTGAGTGCCATAGACTCAGTGAGCATATGCCCCTCCATGATGGTGGGAGGTGCAGGAACACCTTCTGGCCACAGACCCAGTAGGTATCCATCACTGCTGCTGATCCTTTCCTGAGGTCTGTAATATTTATTGTCACATTGCACTTGTCATTGGTACCCACAGAGACATCTCCTGAATTATAGAAACACAGTTGATACTCTTCTTGATTGTGCCCCTTCACTGGCTTTTCTTTTACTATGATCCATGTTAGCGTTGCATGTGCTTCCCCCAATATTCTTGGCAAGCTTTATTCACCCTCTGGATTACGTCTTTTGTATTTCCTACAAGGCCACCTGCCATAAAGCTCATCACATTCTCTTCCCAATGATTGGCCCAGAACTCCACTCCTTCTAGCTGCAGGTATGGTCTCTGCAGGGGAGTTTCTAGGTATAGAAAAGACCTGGGGCTATGCTGATGTCAGAACTGTTGGGACTGGGGGCTAGCTAGTCTTTTGGCTGTAGCTCCTGAGATTCTATCCGGGGCTACAACCAAAAGATCAGGGGCTATAGCCACCTTATACCCCCCTAGCAACACCCCAGGGTCTCTGTAAGCACAGTGGGCTTTTGGCATTATGGGCACACTGCTGTTCATCTGGGTCCATCATCACAAGGTGTATGCTGTGCACTTGGAATGTGCTTTGAAACCTACATAGTGCTAGATGGACAAGAGATTGAGCATCCAAAATCGTTACCTCTTGCAATATTAGTACCTTGGGGGCTCCCATTGTGTGTGGTATTAAGGAGCAAATATAACAACTCCCATTTACCATCTGTTTCCCCATCGAGCTCATGTCTGCGTACCAACTGTTACTCATCTCTGGATGGTGCACGTCCTCTATCATATTATTTCTTAAACTGTCTTTTAAAACGCTTTAATAAGTTTGCATATGGTACATGTGGCTTTGCATCTGAAAAAACTTGTATATATTTTTTCTGTGTCGTCAAATTCCCATTTAGTGGTATATATATGTGTATTGCGTTATTGTCCCCATTTTGACATGGACACCCGCCCCTGGTACACCTCCCTTGCATATACCCCCCTTTATGTGTTTCAACCATATAAAATGACCTACAATGTTAAACCAAATGGAAAAATTACAAAATAGTTTTAATGTAAAATGCATCACGCACATATATATGGGCAAAAACATTGGTATATGAGATCTTTGTATGCTGCATATTGTTCATTTGGAAGAGGTGCATCAATAAGCAGTTTTACTGACCTTTTTAGATGAATCCAAAAAGGAACAATAAGTAAATAAAACGGGAAGCAACAAAGAACAATTTACCCAAAACACAGTGAAAATATATTAAAACATTACTCAAAACATCCTACAGTTAAAGAACACTTTATTAAATCGAATGCGTAATTTATATGCAGCTGAGGAATTGCTCTGCAAAAATAAGTTCAGTCTCAATAGGTACTACTCATGTACTACAGTCGTGTTCATCAATGTGGGATGTGGTATCAGGAGCCCTTCGAACATCAGAAAGGTGTACCCAATATTGCATCTCCCGGACCTTCTACGCAAACGGAGTGGCATAGATAACAGTAAAAGGCCTCTTGAATCTAGGTTCACTCCACCTGCGCACGAAGTTCCTTACAAACACATGATCACCCAGTGATAAAAGAGGTTGTGAAGCCATTAAAGCAGGTGCAGCCCTGGTTTATTTTTCAGACTGCCGTGGTGCTTTCTGTTGAGAGATACATTTAATGGATCTAGTTAAGACAGTCAGGTAACCCTTAAATTCCTCACCCAGAATGGATGCTTCCCTGTAAGCATCAGAGGCTCTCCTTATAGGAGATAGAGGCGTATGCATTTGCCAGCCTGTTACCACCTCATGTGGTGATAAGTGATGATCCTTACAGAGCTGTGCATGTAAACTGAGTAAAGCAAGAGGGAGACATTGCACCCAGTTTCTTTTAAGGGTGGTACTTAACTTAGTTAGTTTACCATTTAGTAGCCCATTGATCCTCTGCACAATCCTGTTGGCCTGGTGGTGGTAAATTGTGCACATCCGATGCTTGATGCCTAGCAATGCGGTCACCTCCTTCAAGAGTTTGTTGAAGAAATGGGTGCCATTGTCTGACCACAGAACCTCGCAAACACCACAGCGAGGAAACACCTCTCTTACTAAAGATTTGGCAGTACATTTAGCATGTGGATATGCACAAGGACCTGCCTCGACCCACCAGGAAAAAGGACATACCAATACAATCAAATACCTACACCTGTTGCACCGCTCTCCCATGTCTGCGTAATCAATATGGAGCTCCTGAAATTGCCCCGTAGCCTGAGGTAATATACCTCATATTGTTCTAAGGGTGTGACCATTACTGTAGGTTTGGCAGGTAATGCAATTTATCACCATTTTAGTAAGCATTTCGCAGAGGTTTGGAACAAACCGGGCCTCCAGTATATCTGCAGCAATATGCTGCTTTGACAACTTGGATGGATGGCGTAGCTGTTCGAAGTCGACCAGCAACAGTTTGTACAGTATAACAACTTTGCCCAGACTGTCTTGCCCCCATAATAAATCATTAGGGGACTGTATGCACCGTCTTTTCAGGAATGACTCCTTCTCCTCCTGTGGAGCTCGACCTCGTAATTCAATAATTTGTGTTATTGTAAATGAAGGGTATGGCGCTGGCACCTGCTCTCGGCCTTCTGCTGTTACGGGATACTCAGAGATGTAGGTACTGGAAGATAAGCAGCTTGCCGAGTGAAACTTCACTTGTTTCATTTGTATGGGTGGTGCATTTAACCACGGCTGTCATGGAGGGCTGTCATGGAGGGCTGGGAAAGTGCTTTGATCAGTTTATCTAATAATTCAGCATGTTGGATTGGGGACCCTTTCGGCCCTTCAAAACCCTCTCTGTTTCCATCATGCAAGCCCTGAATGCACCATTGTGGTGACATAGGCTGAATCAGAGTAAATAGTCACTTGGCATCCCTGGGATGATAGAAACGCTTCAATAAGCACTTTGAGCTCAGCTGCACCACGACCTCATACTCACTGTCCACTAGGTGGACCACTGCCACACCAGTATGTCTCAAGCCTGTCCCCTGGTCAATAGTTGCTGACCCGTCAACAAAAAGCACTCCCCGAGCCCCTCAAGCGTGCTGTCTTTTGCTTTTGGTATGTCCTCCTCCTCTCCTTCAGATGTCACACAGTCATGTCTAGCAACGTCTTCATCAGGAACAGTTCTGTGGATGTTTGGTCTGGATAGAATACCTTCATACGCGATGCTCTTTGTGTAGTCAAAGTTGATTTAGATTGTTCAAGAATGGCAAATACTGCATGCTCTACATAAAATGTTATGAACACCCCATGGTCATTGTGGAGCTCTTCTCAATTGTGAAAGCAGCAGCAGCAAGCACCTGTTCACAAGGGAACTGACCCTGCATTACTGAGTCTAGCACCCCACTGTAATAGGCCAGTGGCTTGTGGCCCATAGTGCTCTTTTGAGTGAAGACTGCTGTCATCATCTGACAATTAGAATGGGAGAACAAGTGAAACTCTTGAGTGTAGTCAGGGGTTGCCTACACTGGGGTGGTGTAAATGACCTCTTTCATGTTGTTAAAGCTTGTAAGCATATCCTCTGTCCATGTTATTTTATTGTCTGTCTTTTGTGCTTCTTTAAGGCTTTTCAACTAGGACCTAGTGTATGCAGCATATTCTAGGATACACTCCCTGCAGTAATTACACAGTCTGTGAATCCTCTGCATTTCTTCAACAGTTTTTGACTGGGAGGCACTGTACATTGATGCAGTGCATTCTGGTATTATATTCTTTACATTGACAGATATTAATTTATTAATTGTCCCAAGTAAAGAACTTCCTAGAGGCAGTATTGGAACTGTGCTTTGTCTACCTTGTACCCTTTGTATGCTAGTCCCTTCAGCATTGCTGTTCATTGTCACTGCATACTAGCAAGTCATCCAGATATTGATTGAAAGTGCAAAGTACCTGTATGGTTCCAAAATCTGCATGTAATATTATGTTTAAGATGCTAGGGCATTCATAGTACCCCTGTGGCAGTCTTGTATGTTCAATCCACTTTCCCCCATGTGTAAACGCAGTGAGATACTGAGAATCTGGTTGAAATGGTATGGAGAAGAAGCCATTTTTTAGATCTACGACAGTGAAATCCGTCGCTTGCTTTGGGATGCTGCATCGCTTGACCGTAGGATTATGAACTACAGGAAATTCTGTCTGTACAATGTCATTCAAGGGGCAGAGATCCTATATCTCCAACTTGACCCCTTCTCCTTTTTTATCGGGCATATGGCCGTATTGCTTGGGGCGCTGGAGGGCACAATAATCCAGTGATTTAGGAATGCAGAAATAGTATCTCTTATCACAGCCTCTGCATCTTTGGATCTTTGGACAGCAGATATTGTTTCACTTGGGGCAACACTGCACCTTGTTTGAGTGTGACTCAAACATGTGCCACTCCCTGTAAGAGGCTGAAATTGTGGGCAATGGTTGTCCATAACCTCTCAGGAACATGTTCTGGATCCTTTTCAATGAAATAG
This sequence comes from Ambystoma mexicanum, assembly GCF_040938575.1. Taxonomy (NCBI): domain Eukaryota; kingdom Metazoa; phylum Chordata; class Amphibia; order Caudata; family Ambystomatidae; genus Ambystoma; species Ambystoma mexicanum. The sequence continues at coordinate 465,018,967 of NC_090921.1, forward strand.
GGTGCTGTTACAAGGGCCATCAGGAAACATTGTACTTTACAATTTTGTACCATTATCTCACAAGGTATGCAAATAGCCAGCACTATCTCCCCATCATCAACACAATCCTCAAACAATTTTGCAACTGTTACTTCTTTTGGGGGTACTGTTGGCTCAATACACAATATAGTGCACCACCCACATCCGTCTGAATCAGACCTAACTACAACAATCCTTTTCTTTGACACCACCAACCCTTGCAGGTCCAGTGAAAGTATTGTCCGTGCCACAAGATCTGGGGTCACAACAGGTCTAAAGATAAAATCAGATGGTATGCGCCAACAAGCTTTGCCATTTTGGGGCACTGCATCAAGAAAGACTGTAATCCCATTTACAAACATATTAGGTTAAGCAGGAATGACATGAGCCACCACCTCCCTATCTCTAGCCTGTATTATCAACATTGCTCTCATAGCACACATTCCTAGGGAAGCACATATTATCCCTCGATCTATAAAGGAGATGGTCATGTTTAATTTACTTAGGATGTCACGCCCTAACAAATTTATTGGTGTGGTTTCCGAATAGAGTAGAGGCGCATGTACCACTTTGCCTCCTATTTAAATGGGTACATCTTCTGTGACTAGAACCATTGATTTAGCCCCAGAGAAGCCTTACGTGTCAAGAGTTTCACCTGATAACGGTAAGTCTCCTTAACTAATACATGATTTAGTGGCACCTGTGTCAACCATAAAGATGAATTGTTTATTTCCTATCTCGGCACCAACCAAGGGTTCCTCATCTGGGTGAGTAGTCATGGACAGTACTGGGCACACAAGAGCTTTCTGTGGGGTGTCCTAGTCAGGATATGTATTTGAACCAGGGAACACAAGAGGGGTGCCTACCAGCACACTTGCTCCCCAATAATGTGTCATTGTCCCATAAGCAATGGCATTGCTTCTTTGAATTGGGTGCCGTTTCACTGATTTGGCAGGCAACTGTGTCTGAGGGGTCGTAGTGGCAGCTGTGGTGTTTTCCATATGGTATTGACGTGGGCATCGGCAGCTCAGGCAAGTGCTTCTGCTGTGGTAATGAACCCGCAGGAGCATATGGATTGTATCCCGCTCCATCCTACTCCTGCACTCCCTCACAAAATGACCAATTTTTCTGCATCCCCAACAATGAAGAATATATTCAGCGTGGTCTTCACCATCCTCCATAGTATACTACATTATAGATTGCAGGTGCGGTGTATCAGGATATGCCTGCCGAAGCGCACCCCACATCTGTGCTCTGATATTATAAAGTTCGCTCCATCATGTACATCGTCATCTATCTTAACTCCTGGGTATCCAGCCTTAACCCAAACATCCCCTGCCAGGTCCCCTACCATAGCAACAAGCATACTTTTTATATCCCCCACTACCAGAGGGATGCCAGCAGTTTGTTTTTCGAAAGCAAATATCCATTTCCCAGCAACTGCAGTAAGGGGTGGGAGCGCTTTAATCAAGTTGTGCAGATATACTGCACCCTCCTAGTGCCCTTATGCAATAATGGCAACTGCATTCCCATACCCCTCTGTAACCTTCCTGCCGTCACTTGTCTTTTTGCTTGTCACTGCTGCACACCCAAATCGGTTTAACTGTGGTCCCCACAAGCTCTCTGCCCATGGGGTAACTGCCAGTACCTCCTCTTCGTCCTCTAATTCATCCACCTTGTCCCAATTGTCCTCCTGCTCTGTTTGTGTCTCCATCCGAACTCACTGATCCATAGTCTACACTCCATGCTCCTCGTTCATCACCCTTCCCCTTCTCAATATGCGCATCCTTGATCACGGTGCTATCTAGTCTAAACAAAATGTCTCCAGTCCTCCGTTCATCTAGTCCACACCCCATTTTGCTCCCTTCTTCCTTCAGGACCAATTCCAAGTGCACCATTCTAAAGGATTCTGTGGTTTTCTATCCAGTGATACTATAGTGTTCACTGTTGTTTGGTATGGGGGTGTCACGATCACTGCTTCCAAGGAGCCAGGACCAGCCCAACGTCCTTGGAAGCAGGCCCCTAACCCTAATCCTAGGCACCAGCCGGTCCCCACAGGGACCTTTTGGACCTTGTCCTGGTGCCGGTGGCACCAGGCTCATCAGAATCATCGGTCCCGGCACTGGAAGCGCCGGGCTCATAATATGTGTGCAGATGTTTGGGGGGACTTACCTGCAGCAGACCATGCTGCTTACTTACCGGCCACTTAGAAGTCCTCTGTAAACAGGAACTACTTTATTACCTGGGTGGGGCAGCTCCATTCCCTGGATTCAGCATGGGGAAAGCTTCTGGAACTGGAACTCTTTTCTTACCTAGGCGGGGCCATGGAGGAAGACGCCTCATCACTCCAAGGCTATTTAAACCACACCCGATGGATGAAACGTGCTTCGCGTTATTCTGCATCTGCAGCAGAACGCTCACCGAGTCTGTTCCAGCCTTTCTTCCTCAATCTGCAAGAATCATACTCACCATTCCTGTATCCAGTCGACAGCAGCATCTGCAGAGACAAGAAACAGCAGGTTAGCAAGGCAGTCTTAACTCGCAGTGCTTACTCACCTGATCCATCGGCTGCGGTCATTTCGGCACGCTGTACTTTCGCCTGTGAAGACAAAAGCATTGTCATTACTTACCGGCACTCCGTGAACTCTGGAATTCTTCACGCTGCATCGCCACCTGCGGAGATAAAAGCATCGTATTTACTTATGGGCCTTCCGCGGACTCCGGCGCTGCAAACAAGCTTCTGAAAGACAAAAGAAGAGACATTAGACAGGTATTTACTTACGCCCATCGCGCTCTTCACAATAGAACGCCTGCAAATACTCCGGTGCCTCTTCAGCACGAACTACGCTGCAAGGGAAAGAACACCTAGAGTGCTTGCATTTACTCACGCATTTCCAGGCGCTTTATTTCATCTTCCTCACGAGTCCTGCAAGCAAAAGGGGAGAAAAGCATTATACGAAGTCCTGTTCAATGTTAACGTGCCTTGCACCTAAAGACTCTAAAGACTATAAAGACTAAAAAGGTGTCTGGAAACTCACCCCTCGTGCGATTAACGATGGTAAAGATCCTCTGAGTCCAAGAGGCCTATGTTTCACCAGTGAAGGAACTGGCAACAGCGCCCTGCATCAGACGCAGATGGAGAGTCCAGCATTCACCTATCTAAGGTGAGCACGTTGACCTGGGGGCTCTACGGAGAAGCTTGAGAGAGAGAGAGGAAGAGAGACATTAAACAACCCAGACCATTAACCCCTATATTCTTTCATCTGCAGAAACCTCACCCTACGAGTTCGTCACACAGTGCGAAGAGGTTCGACCCCAGAAGCCCATCGAGTCCTGCACATCACCTTTCGAGACACAGACACCTTCCTGCCACGACCTGCGCCTCCGTGGGAATCAGGTGAGCGTTACAGAACGCGAAGCCCACCGCAAAACTCCTACCCAGGCGCAATGGAAACCTCAGACACTGATCACTTAGCCCAGTTGCTCGGAGAATTAAGAGCAGAAGTACATGCAGCTCGTCAGGAAACAAGCTCTCTAAGAAGAGAACTAATACTTTCCAAGGAGCGAACAGAGGACCTCGCTAGGCAATTGCTACAAACGCAGGCCGGACAGACACCTCTGCCCGCTCCAGGAGGAAGCTATCCTTCTGCACCATCTGTAAATCCAGTGCAAATCAATCTACCTGGTAATGAGCCCTTGGCTCCGCCCGAACGTTTTTCTGGTGACCCAAAGAAATATGCAGTGTTCATCAACCAGTGCCGCTTACATTTCTTATGTCGACCAGCTGCATTCCCAACAGACCAGACCAAAGTGGCTTTCGTGCTTTCTTATCTCAGTGGCAGCGCCGCAGATTGGTCGATTCCTTTAGTCACCCAGGATGATCCGGTTCTGCATGATTTCCAGGCCTTCCAGTCCAGTATGGAGAAACTGTTTGCAAGACATGCACAAGGGCAGGCCTTGGACCATGAACTTCTTTCATTACGACAGGGTAATCAAGACCTCTTGACCTATATAGCCTCATTCAACAGACTCATAGTGGAAACTCAATGGCCCGAGGACAAGAGAATAACGCTTTTCTACAGAGGCCTTGTTAGCTCAAGTTGTGAACCCTCCACAAGAATGTTCAGACTATATTGACTTAGTCGTCCAATTGGACCACAGATTACAGAACAGGAAGGCTGATCGTTCCAAATTTGATACCCGAGTGTTTTCTAAACCACAAACTTCTGCTAAGGGAGCTGACACTGTGGAACCCATGCAAATAGGGGGGATGGAAGGTCCTTTAAGCCAAAAGGAGCGGGAAAGAAGAAGACAGCTGCAATTATGCCTCTATTTCGGGAACTCAGAGCACTTTCTTCGAGACTGTCCAGTGAAACCAGCTAAGAAGGCTGTAGGAGCCTCAGACACCAGTGCCACAAGTTCTAAGCAGGGAAACGACCTAGCCCGGCAAGTGTAGAGGTCCTCTTGCCGAGCGTTAAGATCTGTCCCGTGACCTCGCATTTCGTGGTGCCCATGGTCCTCATTAGTCCAGCACGTCCGGATCGTTTGCATGCAATTGAAGCTTACATCGACAGCGGAGCAATCGGCAATTATGTGGACCGTGAAATGGCATCAAGGATGAATCTACCCCTTGTCCTTAAGGCAGTAAAGGACGTCATTACTACAGTGGATGGCACGGAGATAGCCTCCGGACCAGTAACGCATGCCACCCAAGAAGTGACGCTAGTGAGCCAAGATGGACACCGGGAGAAAATTGTGTTCGATGTGATCAAGGCCCCTCAGTTACAGATCATTCTGGGAATCCCTTGGTTAGAGAAACACAATCCTCAGATCGACTGGCAAGCAAAGACGGTTCAGTTTCCAGAATGTTTTACCACTTGTTATCCTCGGCCTGAAGTTTCAGTGGCGGCAATTTCTTCTGAGGTTCCTACATTACCTCCCGACTACCAGGAATTCCAAGATGTCTTTCGGAAGGATCAAGCTAACACCCTGCCTCCTCATAGGTCTTACGACTGTCAAATAGACTTAATACCCGGAACAACTCCTCCTTGCAGTAGGATTTATGCCCTCACCGAGCCAGAGAATCTTCACCTCAGACAATATCTGGACCAATACCTAGCTAACGGGTTTATCCGTCCTTCTAAGTCTCCAGCTTCCTCGGCTTTGGTCTTCGTTCCGAAAAAGCTAAATTAATTTCTGCACCTGTTCTGAAACATCCTCGCCCAGAACTCCCCTACATTGTGGAAACAGATGCTTCTAGTCTTGCTATGGGGGCAGTTTTATCACAAAGAGATCCGGTCACACACCAATTACATCCTGTAGCCTTTTGGTCCCGCAAATTCTCGGCTCCCGAGATCAACTATTCCATTACAGACAAGGAACTTTTAGCTATCAGATCGGCCTTTAAAGCCTGGCGACATTATCTTTTGGGAGCCAGACACACAGTCACCGTAATGACTGATCACCGCAATCTACAATATCTGAAGACGGCCAAAGCTCAGTCTTCCAGACAGCTTCGCTGGGCTCTGTTTCTGGCTGAGTTTGACTTTATAATTACTTATCGACCCGGCAGTAAAAACGGAAAAGCAGATGCCCTCTCTCGGATGGGAGTAGATGAATATTTGACCAATCCAGAACCAATACCCATAATCCCAGAACAAAGGATTTTTCGGTTAGTCCACACTCAATCCTTTGAAGACATCAAGACTGCAGTCAAGTCACTCCTAACTCCGGCCGATTTGCAGGACTGGCAATTAAAGGGAAAAGAATTCTCAGTGGATCAAGACCTACCATATTTCCAAGGACGATTGTACTTGCCATGTGAGAAAATACAAAAACAAGTAATCTCCAGTGATCACGACTCTCTGATGGAGAGTCACCCTGGCATTACCAAAACCATGGAAAAGATCAAGAGACATTTCTGGTGGCCATCATGGAAGAAGGATATTAGAGACTTTGTAATCTCCTGCGGTGTGTGTGCCCAGAATAAAAGTCAGAAGGAGAAACCAGCCGGCCTTTTACACCCTCTGGATATTCCTCCCTGTCCATGGCATACCCTGTCCATGGATTTCATCATGGACTTACCTCCATGCTCAGGGTATAATACCATTTTAGTAGTCGTGGATCTATTCTCCAAGATGGCTCATTTCATTCCCCTGAAGGGCCTACCTTCGGCTTCGGTATTGGCCCGAGAATTCTTAGAAAACATCATTCGGTTACACGGTTTTCCCTCGGTTTTAATCACCGATAGGGGAAGTCAATTCATCTCCCACTTGTGGCGAAGTTGCTGTCGTCTAGCCCAAATTGATGTAAGACTTTCAACCAGTCACCATCACCAAACTGACGGACAAACCGAGAGGACGAATCAGACTCTAGAGCAATATCTGCGTTGCATCCTCCAACAAACTGAAAACCCTTGGAAGGATATTCTGTGGATCGCTGAATACGCTTTCAACAATTCGACTCATTCTGGAACCGGGAAGACTCCCTTCTTCCTATTATACGGACATCATCCTAGAACCTCTAATTTGGATCCTCCCCAAGAATTCGAAACACCAGCTGTGGATCATTTACACTCTGAGATTACCCGTGCTTTTAAGGAAGCCACTGCCCATCTGCAAAGAGCTAAAGCTCAAGTCAAAAAGGGAGCAGATCGACACCGTAAAGAGGCCCCTCACTATGCAGTAGGAGACCAGGTCTGGTTATCCACTAAGCATTTGCCTCTAAAAGGATCCCGCACCTTCAACCCGAGATACCTTGGACCCTACACCATCTCTACCATAATTAATCCGGTGGCGGTCAAATTGGAATTACCTACGCATATGAAAATACATCCAGTATTCCATGTCTCCTTATTAAAACCAGTACAACCAGAAACTCGATTGACTGAACTCCCAGAACCTGTTTTGGTAGACAGAGAACTCGAATTCGAAGTAAAGAACATCCTAGACTCCAAAATCTCAAATCTAAATTATACTATCTGGTTGATTGGAAAGGATACGGTCCCCAGGAAAGGTCTTGGGAACCCTCAGAATATGTCCACGCACCTCGTCTGGTCAAGAGATTCCATCTGAATCACCCAGACAAGCCAAAACCCCTGGAGAAGACACGCTTAGGAGGGGCCTTGAGGGGGGGTACTGTCATGATCACTGCTTCCAAGGAGCCAGGACCAGCCCAACGTCCTTGGAAGCAGGCCCCTAACCCTAATCGTAGGCACCAGCCGGTCCCCACGGGGACCTTTTGGACCTTGTCCTGGCGCCGGTGGCACCAGGCTCATCAGAATCATCGGTCCCGGCACTGGAAGCGCTGGATTCTGATGTGTGCAGATGTTTGGGGGGACTTACCTGCAGCAGACCATGCTGCTTACTTACCAGCCACTTAGAAGTCCCCTGTAAACAGAAACTACTTTCTTGACTGGGTGGGGCAGCTCCATTCCCTGGATTCAGCATGGGGAAAGCTTCTGGAACTGGAACTCTTTTCTTACCTAGGCGGGGCCGTGGAGGAAGACGCCTCATCACTCCAAGGCTATTTAAACCACACCCGATGGATGAAACGTGCTTCGCGTTATTCTGCATCTGCAGCAGAACGCTCACCGAGTCTGTTCCAGCCTTTCTTCCTCAATCTGCAAGAATCATACTCACCATTCCTGTATCCAGTCGACAGCAGCATCTGCAGAGACAAGAAACAGCAGGTTAGCAAGGCAGTCTTAACTCGCAGTGCTTACTCACCTGATCCATCGGCTGCGGTCATTTCGGCACGCTGTACTTTCACCTGTGAAGACAAAAGCATTGTCATTACTTACCGGCACTCCGTGAACTCTGGAATTCTTCACGCTGCATCGCCACCTGCGGAGATAAAAGCATCGTATTTACTTACGGGCCTTCCGCGGACTCCGGCGCTGCAAACAAGCTTCTGAAAGACAAAAGAAGAGACATTAGACAGGTATTTACTTACACCCATCGCGCTCTTCACAATAGAACGCCTGCAAATACTCCGGTGCCTCTTCAGCACGAACTACGCTGCAAGGGAAAGAACAGCTAGAGTGCTTGCATTTACTCACGCATTTCCAGGCGCTTTATTTCATCTTCCTCACGAGTCCTGCAAGCAAAAGGGGAGAAAAGCATCATACGAAGTCCTGTTCAATGTTAACGTGCCTTGCACCTAAAGACTCTAAAGACTATAAAGACTAAAAAGGTGTCTGGAAACTCACCGCTCGTGCGATTAACGACGGTAAAGGTCCTCTGAGTCCAAGAGGCCTATGTTTCACCAGTGAAGGAACTGGCAACAGCGCCCTGCATCAGACGCAGATGGAGAGTCCAGCATTCACCTATCTAAGGTGAGCACGTTGACCTGGGGGCTCTACGGAGAAGCTTGGGAGAGAGAGGAAGAGAGACATTAAACAACCCAGACCATTAACCCCTATATTCTTTCATCTGCAGAAACCTCACCCTACGAGTTCGTCACACAGTGCGAAGAGGTTCGACCCCAGAAGCCCATCGAGTCCTGCACATCACCTTTCGAGTCACAGACACCTTCCTGCCACGACCTGTGCCTCCGTGGGAATCAGGTGAGCGTTACAGGGGGCAGTAACAAAAATGGTCGTGGTACTGTGGCGGTCAGCGGCACATAAGTTGGGTTGGTATGTCCTGTGGCGGGGAGGGTTGGATAACACCCCACTGGGGGCAGAGGTAACTGTTTTTTCTTAGGTACTGCTGTCTTAACTACACTCAGGGTTGGGCTGTTGTCACACTGGGATTTGCCCTCATCATTGACCTCTATGTCCTCCACTATTTTCCATAATTCTAAAATCTCTTTCCTCCTTTGGAGCTTTTTATATTTATATTTTGCAGCCAGGAATGTGTACATGTGTTCCAGTATCCCTCTATTGTTTGTTCCCTGTACTGGCCATGGGCGGAACATTCCCCCATGTGTCACCGCCACCCACTGATTATGATATATTTTTTAATGTTATCCTTCTCCAACAGCAATGCACTGCACATGTACTCTAATGGTGTAATTACCCCCATGTTACAAAACTTTACAATGTCACACCATATACAAAATATGGGTCTTCTTGAACGTCCCTGCCAGTCCTTCGCTCCCACTCTCCTGCCGCCCCTCTTCACATTCCCTTTTTGTTTACTCAATCCACACACACACACCCACGATATCCTCAGACACACCACAACATCACTTCTTACACAGGCCCTCGTTTGGCCCCCTCCTCACTACACAATGTAAATGAAACACTAAATCAACAAGCTAAAACAAAAAACTAAAATAACAACCACTACTTCATTTTATTCCCCCACCCGGGATAAATTGGGACAGGAATTCAAGCCCTCAATTTATACAGAGCTCCTACTTCTGTATTCTCTTATCGTATCGCAAAATATGGTGCCATCTTCTTCCCTCACTCGGAAAGGATACCACTTCTCCATTTCTCTTTTAATATACTTATAATAATAAAAATGTAAATATACCCACCATGTGGTCCTTACACACTCCTCACCTCAATCACACACCACTCCATCATGCCCTCTCACCCACACCTCTTCACCACACACAAACTCACACACTTTTAACTCAATTTCCCCAATTTCCCTCTCAGCATCCTCTCCCGTTGTTTTTACCAGCAAGATGTGTACTTACATCTGCGTGTTCACCCAAGCTCCTCCGTCATATAGTCCCATTAACCACCTGAATGATTCTAGGTTCTGTGCCCCGCTCCAAAGGGCAGACAGAAATTCTGTCACAACGGCTCCTGTACACCACTATGGGTTGATCGCTTGGAACCGGTCGCTGCAGGTGGGCGCGGCCCCTCTGGATGTGCGGCCAGGAATCCTCTGTCTTCATGGGGGGGGTCACTGGAATCATGTCCAGGTAACCAAATTTGTAGAGTAACCACTAAACGCTCACACCAGAAAAAAATACAACCAACTAGGGAAAAAGGCCCAGCACACCTCTTGCAAAGAGAACAAGATTTAATCTTGCTAAAATACAAGTATGTGCCACCAAAGAACTCTGCTGCCATGGAGCGATCTGACAAAAACAGCATGAGAAATAGGTTTTAAAAGTATACAGCGTCACAAATGATGTACACCACACAGGTTACAAATCTAGGTAGCTAGTTAACGTGACCCTATACGCATATAACCTGCTCCATACGGGATGCCAGGACATTGCTCCCAGCATCTTCAGTCCATCTCTTTCCATGTGGGGGATCTTCTTCCATCATCCAGTACAGAGGCCCTAATTGTCAATTTGGTTACACAATTCATTGTTTCATAGTTTCAATAGTGCACCTGGTACCAAGGATGTGAGCGAGGCAGCAACTTTCCAGGTTGTGATAACTTAGTAATACATGAACCACCCGCTCCTTTTCCAGACACGCCGTCACCTCCACAAACTCCCCACCCGTGACATAAATTTGTTACCTTCTCCCCTGTCACCTCACAGCAGAAATAACACAGCCTGTTGGTGGGGGCAACCTGCCCTGCTCTCCGATCTTCCTGATCGATGGGTCCCTGTACAATTTTATGGCCAGGAGTCTTGTGCTGGTCAGCGTACCGAAATGTGGGGTCTTGGGGATCACTATAACTTAAAGACCTAGACTGGCGACGGCCTAAAGCTCTCGCCTCCCTTCTCATGGGATTACTTCTTCAAAGATCCATTCCGGCCCTCTCTTGGCTTTGCAGGGCACATTCCTTCAGGTTTGTATGCACTACTGATAAGCCACAATAAAGAACTGTATATGTGTATCTGTTCACAAAATTAACATTCTCCAAAGCTGTCAGGGCTGTAAGCAAAGAGCACACGTACACCCTTCTTACCCTCAGGCCATGACATTAGGCCTCAATTTAAAAGGCATCTAACTTCAAAATGGTGTTTCATTACACATGTGATACTAATGTCGGAATCCACTATAATTCTGCTACAATCCAGCTTCTATAGGTGACCCCGCTCCATTCTATGGGCTTCCCCACAGCATCTACAAATGCCTCATAATGAATTTCTGAGGAACCTGGGTCTTTCGCCCCCGCTTCCCAACACTTTACACAGACTATCACTGCAACATTTTGATATTCATAGTGTTTTGAACTACATTTGAGCATCAGTTGTACAAGAGACTTAGATCTTACACAAGAATTGGTCATTATTTGAACCTCTTTCTTTCCCCTAATTGGTCATTATTTGAACCTCTTCCTTTCTTTCCCCTCCGGCGTCAAGCACAGATTTGGATGAGGATTTAAACGAGACAGGTCTTTTCTTTGCTACAATATTTCTACAGGAGGAGTAAGAGGAGCAAGAACTCCTTCCTCAGATCCCATAACAGGCACTCAATTACATTTACAAGACCATTTGCTTCAGTTTTAGGGTGCACTGCATTAGGTGTATTGGGGATAGGCATCTTTTTAGGAAGCATAACAGGAGAGAACAAGGCCCTCATTTTTCATTTCCCTGTCACAATATCAGACACTTAACTCTGTAACTCTAGAGCTAATGGATCACCTGGGCCTTGCTTCTGGGCCTCTTTACAGGTATCATCAATTCCATATTCTTTAATGGTCACAAGCCTTGGGCCTCACCACCACATTTATCTGAGCCACGGGATACGTTCAATGTCTCCTCCTTCCATCCTCCACTTACCGGCTATTGGCCTCTCCATCGTCTGGTGCGCCCAGACGGCCCCAATGGCCACAACGGTCACAAGCCTTGGGCCTCACCACCATATTTATCTGGGCCATAGGATACGTTGAATGTCTCCTCCTTCCATCCTCACTTACCGGCTATTGGCCTCTCTGTCAGCTGGTGCGCCCAGACAGCCCCAATGGCCATTCACCAGCCTTTTTTACCCACTCTAATCTGGGGACAGTTGACCAAGCAAAGTTAACGGACGTGGGCTAATGGGCTTCCAAGTACTCTCATAGCCTAAAGAGAGAACGTCTTCTTCGGCTGTCCAGACTGTCACTCACCAGCTGCCTCGCTCCGGGAATAGCTTTTCAAACCAGGTTAACAGTCTTTCAGGTACTTGCAGGTCCTGAAGGCAGAACTCCTTTTCTGGCTGACCAGACTGCTGCTCGCCAGCCATATCCTATTGGAATATTATTCAACTATTGCCATTTATATAACATTTCCAATTACAACCATCAGTATAGCATTTACTACAACAGCCATGTATACAGCATATCCAATTACTGCCATTCGTACAACATGTCCAACTATAGACATCCATATACTGTTTAACTACAGTCATCTGTACAGCATATCCATCCAAGGCCATTGTACATGCCATGCCCAACTTCACCCATCCACAAAGCTAATCTAGACTCAGACATCTGTCCAGCATGTCGAAAACATGCATCCGGTATTCATCTAAAGTCACCAAACTATAGCCATCCTTGCAGTGTCAATCTACAATTTAAGAGGTGTTCTATAGCCAACTGTGCAATATTCAACTCCAGTCATTTGAACAGCATGTCCAACCACAGTTCTCCAAACAGCAGTTCGAGTTACACTGAGTCTGCAACGTGTCTAGTGGTAGTCATTGATACAGCATGTCCACCTTCAACTATCAATTGAGCCTGTCCAACTACAGCCACCTGTACATTATGTTTAACTACTGCCATCCATTCAGTATTCAATAACAGCCATTTGTACAGCATTCCCAAAAAAGCCATCCATACTGCATGTCCAGCTACGTCACTCATTCATTCAGCATGCTTAATTATAGCCATCCATGCAGTGCTCATATACAACCATGGTGCTTTGAAGTAGTCCATTGCAGTATGACCCGTATACAAATAGGAAATGAATAGCGTTAAATAAATTGTATGTAGCAGGTCCAACTACATCCATCTGTTTAACACCAACTTTAAAGCCTCAAACCTCAGCCAACCATAATGCATATACAGTGTACAATGTCCACCTAACATCATCCATTTACTATGTACAGCTTCAGATGTCCAATTATAGTCATCGATACAGCAATATGTTCAACGTCAGAAATCCCTTTATTTTTGGACTACAGTCATCTGTCTGTATGTCCTGCGTTGCCTTCCAATTATTGTCCAGCTATCACCATCTGTACTACTTGTGCAACTGCAACCCTTCCACACAGCATGGCCGACTACAGCCATACATATAATATGTCCACCTAAAGTGCTTAGAACACCGTACCCAACTATAGCCATCAATATAGACTGCCCAATGAAAGAGATTAGAATACCATATCCAACTTCAGCCATCCATATAGACTGCCCAACTAAAGTGATTAGAACACTATACCCAACTACATATAGAATGCCTGAGTAAAGTGATTAGAATACCATACTCACTATAGCTATTTATTTATTGTATTTATTGCATATTTATAAGGTGCCTATATGATAAGATGCATTTCTGAACTCGGTGGAGAGAGGTTCAGAAGGCCAGCCTAGTTTGTTGGAACAGGGCAAACTTCTGGAGAAGCCAGACCAATCAAGGTAGCATTGGGGGCGGTCAAGACTGGGCCACACCTCAGGATGGGTGAGAGTAATCGAAAGCCCACAATGAGCACGCACAATAAAGAACACCATAAATTACTCTCAGTCAGGTCTATACATCAAAAATACATATACATTTATTAAAGGCCTTTTAAATCAAACACACAGTGAAGTCAAAGCAATATTAACAAAATCAACACAACACTAACTAGGAAACATATATACTGTAACTTATATAAAGGAATATTACACAAATAGTGATCCACCACCTGTAACCGAAAGGGGTAAATGCTTTAGTCAGTCCTGAAACAATTCAAACCCTAATTAATAGGCAGTGTGGAGCCTTGCGCTCAGAAGTACAAATTAGTGCCAGAGCACTTGATTGTGCTTTTAAGTTTAAAACGGGTCTTCTTCAAGGGGCGGTAGTGACTCAGGAAGTTGGGTGAGGTGATGAAGAATAAGATCCCACTATTCAAGGAGGGTCTCCACAAGAGGGCAGAGTGATTATCAAGAATCGGGAATAGCTTAGTAGTGCAGGCTACCTTAACAAAGGAGAGTGGCCCTTGGGGGACACGTGTGCGTAAAAGTCTATGGATATGTCAGGGGCCACCGGTAAGAGTTGCAAGTACTTATCGACCCGCAGCATACTCTGGACCAAACTTCGCCAATCGAGTCCAGTTCATTCGCAGGTTCGGATCCCACATTTGCGCGTCTGCGTATTTCAGGGCCTGCATTCCGGGACCTCAGTCTGTGGCGGGACAGTGGTGATTTCTCCGCTTCTGGTGAAGGGATCGGGCCAGTTCCACTGCAGCTCATCCTAGCGCACAGGCGGGCACAGCAGCAAAGCACCTACGAATATTGTCACCACAGCTGGGCGTCACGGGGACCGCATATGCTCAGGTCTGGCGTACTTTCCTCATTCCAGACCTACGAAAGCTAGGTATATGAAACTCAGAGTGAGAGTGCCTTCTACCTAGAGCTTATGGTCTCCAAAGTCTCAAGTTGAAACTCGAGACAGCGGTGGCTCCAGGGCAAAGGCCCTGTACGAGCTGGTCAGTTCACTGGGCAATCCAGGAACACTCCCGAAAAGGCTAGTTTGCAGGTTAAAGCAGGAGGTGCCGAGAGTAGTTAGTCCCCCTACTCCAACGGGTTGACGCGCCCTTGCATGCCTTCTAGGTTCGATCAGATCAGAAACAGGGGTTCCGACGGGACAACAGTGGGGTCAGGGTGCCAAACCTAATGGCGGGTCACCAGCGGTTCCACGGATCTGCTTCTTTGGTTCAGGATACTTGGCTCCTTTACTAAGTTTCGTGTGAACTCAGAAGATCGACCTGGAATGGGTGTGGAGTGCCTTCCCTTATCCAAAGTCTCCTTCGCACCAAAACAAAGAGAAACCAATGGGAGATCTGCTCACATTCAGCCATCCCAGACGTGGACCAATCATGGACAACAGTGGTCCCAGTCATCCCAGCACACCAGACATCCTAGAACCCAGGATGTGTATTAGAACTAAACAGCTCCAGCCCACATCCTGGAGACACACACATAAGGCATGCAGAAGCCCGCAAAAGCTTTGGTTTGTGCGGGGTCTGCATGACAGAACAAAGGACCTTGTGGCATGGCCATTCTAGGCACTGCCCACGGTCCTGAGCCAAATGCAGTAAACGTGGTATGGACCATAGAAAATAGTCAAAAATGCTTTAAAAGTAACTGCTGCCACCAGCTCTGTCCTGGACACACTTGTACATTCACCAAATATCCTTCGAGGGTGTCTAGGGCCTTAAAAATAAAAAAGATACCCCAGCGCACTGTACTAGAAGGTACATGTGCACTGATATGATGTTGCTAAGGAATAGCAACAAAGTGAAAGACTAAGGGAGACAAACTCTCCCAGTACTGACAGTCTTAAGGGCATGTCAGTTTCCCCATAACAAAATGAGCAAAAGCCCAGCGCACTACAGCAGAAGGCTGGGCCCCACGGGCAAAAGTCAGGCTAGGATGGTCAGACAACAGCAAAAGGTTGGGTGGGGGGGGGGTTCACAACTGGAGGGAAAATTACCCATAAATAGAAATCTTTCCTAACACTATACACAAGTGTTTCCAGGCGCCACAAGACAAAAGCGGGTGGGGGGCACAAGGAGATAAAAAACAATAACAATCTTACTACGCCTTGTGACATTTGAATCGTGCAAGTGCAGCAGCAAGAAGTGCAAGGAGAGAGGCACCGGGGATTGCGGGCGGGGGGGGGGGTCAATGGGAAGGAGGTCCCAAGGATGGGCATGTACTAAGGGGAACCCAGGAGGGCAGGTGCCAGGGGACGGGGATCACCGTCAAGAGCGGGGTAAGGGGTGGACCAGACTTGGGAGCGGTGCCAACCCTCAGGCTGTTCAGGGAGGGGGTGCGAAAAGGTCAGTGCTAGTTGCTAGGTTGGGCGAGTGCTGAGATAGACTGGACGAGGGGGGGCTGGTGCCCTGTAAGACTCATACGGGAACAGGCCGCCCGTCTCAGCAGCCCGAGGGGGCATTAGCAAGGAGGGCGAAAGTGTTGGAAGAAGAGAAATGCATGGTCTTGAGCCACGTCCAGAGCTTAAGGAGATCCGACTCAAGTCTGAGGGAGCCAGGGAGAGCATTCCAGAGGGAAGCTCCTGCCGAAAATAGAGATCAACCCTGCACTCTCTGCTTGGACAACATCTTCAGAGAGTTGGAGATAGAGGACCAAAGTGTTCCAGCCAGGAGGTATTTAGGGCGAGAGAGTTGGATGTAGCGAGGTCCCAGGGCCCAGGAAGCCTTGTGGATGATCCAGAGGGTCTTAAATGTGATCCTTGCAGCCAGTGGAGAGATATTAGGGCTGGATGCAGTCCCTGGGTTTGAGGCCAATGATACGTCTTGCAGTCCTATTCTGGATTAGTTGGAGGGAGCGAAGAGAGGAACGATGAAGATTAAGGAAGAGGCTGTTGCAGTAGTCCAGCCTAGAGGACAGGGCTTAGGAGACATTGAGCTTCTGACGGAAGGTAAGGAAAGGGAGAATGCCCCTGAGGAGGTGGAGCAGAAAGTTGGCCTTCTTGCAAGGTTCCGAGATGTGAGGGGGGAGAGATGAATTGAAGATGACACTAGGGTTTTTTGCCTCACAAAAAGGTGAGGGAAGGGGGTCCACGGAGGGCGGCCAGAGAGTGGGCATGAAACAGGGAGCAGGTATCCCGATAAGAAGGATCTCAGTCTCACTGGCATTAAGGCAGAGATCATTAGCCATGCACCATCCCTGAATAGCAGTCAGGTAGGAGAGAGGAAGAGGAGGAGGTAGAGGAGGGAAGCTTAAAGGAGAGCTGTATATCATCAGCATAACATGGAAGTGAGCAGAGAAAGTGGAGATCAGGTGGGCCAGAGGGGCAAGGTAGATGTTGAAGAGCCACAGCGATATGATAGAGCCCTGAGGGATGACGCAGATAGAGTAAGAGGTAGAGAAGAGGGAAGGAACCAGTTGCACCTGGGAAGGTTGGTTAGAAAGGAAATAGGTCAGCCGGGCTCTCCATATAGAATGCCCAAATAAAGTGATTAGAACACTATATCCAACTACAGCCAACCACATAGAATGCCCGAATAAAGTGATTAGAACACTATATCCAACTACAGCCGTCTGCGCAACATTCTCGATCTATCAACAGCTAGTTTTCATGGCCCTCTCCTCTGATTCTCCAAATACAAATGTGCAGAGGGCGAGGGCCCCCGATTCCAATACTCCTAAACTAAAAGCGAGAAGACTAGAAGGCCATTGGGAATAATCCAGGCGACTACCTATTGACAGAAGAACTACAGGATTGCCAAAATTATCATGGAACTCCAGAGGGCATGGGTCGTTTCTACGTAATGCTGAGGTGTTATTGACAATTAATGAAATGTCATGCTTTTGTTTACAGGAAACTTGGCTGTGCGAGCCATGTGCATTAGATGGCTATACAATGATTTTCTGATTAGCAGAACAACCGATATCGGGCAGACCAAAAGGCCTGTGTATAGGGGCTAAAACTTGGCTCAACATGGTGGAATACACGCAGGGTCCCCTAAATACGAACTTCCTGGCAGCCACCATTTTGAACCCCAATGATATTTCTCTACCTATCTTGGTGCCGACTTAATATGATCCCCCGGGATGGCCTCTGATTTCTGAAATTAGGGAGACCCTGATTAGAACACTCTGCGTATGGCAAGTAACACACAAGGGTGGGGTGGTGGTGATAACTGTAGTCTTTAACGTGGATTGCTGTCAAATCCAACTGGGGAAACGGGGTGGAAAGATGACTCATGGGACAAAGGACGCTCAGAGAACCACGGCGTGGGCGAGAACCATGGAGGAATTTGACCTCACACCCATTCAATTGAACAATGGGGCATAAAATACTACCTGGTCCAATGGTAAATTTTCATCAAGGATCGACTTTATTTTCGTGAACAAGCAAGTAGAGTCAGCCCCCTTGATATTAAATATAAGGGTTACCAAAGCTAGTGATCACGCAATGCTAGTTACCAACTTATACGACAACGATTTGAGACCAAAAACCTATTTAAGAGATAATCTTGAGGTCAATTCTGGAGGCAACCGCCTACGCTGGACCCCTAAAACGATAGCTACATGTAATGCACTCTTGAGAAATCAATTGGTGGCTAGAGAAGAGACTAGGGTGCAAGATATCATAGCTGTAGTACTCTGTAGACTCACAATTGAAGCAGCCCCACCCAAAGAATTGGTGAATAAAAATGCACTACGTCCCATATGGTGGTTACTTATTGCCAAGAAAAAGAAAGAGATGAACTCTGCTATTAGGAAATTGAGGAAAGAAACTAAGAAGGGCCCCCCAAAGAGCTTAAAACACAGAAAACTTTTATAAGGAATAATTACAAATCATGGCTCTGCAACCACAGGGCATCCCGTGTTGATGAGGGGTGGAACTATTTGAACAAACTAATAAGAACAAATGACACAAATAACAGAGTCAAGATGGACAGAGTTTATTAAAAGGTCCTTTCAGGGCCCAGAAAACCCACCTGAGTTGGCCTGTGCTATGATAAATAGCAAGGTGGAAGATTACATCGAAGCAGTTGACTTGTTAGCTAAAATCAAGCAACTGAAGTCATCTAGTGCCACCGGCACGGATGGTCTAAACAACTTGACCCTGAAGAGTAACCCTGAGCTCTGGGCAAGTACGCTAAAACAAATGTACTTACAAGCATGTCAAACCGGGGTGATCCCCAAGACATGCAAAGGTGCCATCCTGATCCCTGTGTTTAAGAAAGGCCAGAGAGACAGTCCCGAAAACTATAGACTCTTGGCAATGCTGGACTGTAGTGGGAAAGTATTCACCAACATCTTATTGAAACTACTCACGAAGTGGGTGGCCCAAAAAGGAATACTTACCACCAAACAGGGTTCAGAAAGTGGTGTTCAACAACTCACCCAATCTGGACCCTGTTGACCCTGATGTCCGACCTAGAAGTTAAACCTGGGTTGGCTCTGTATGCCTGTTTTGTGGATTATTCATCCGCATTTGACAGTGTCGACAGAGGAAAATTGTGGACCATGTTAGAAGATTGGAAAATAGATCCCTCTTTGTTGTATTTTATAGAAGCATGATACGGTGACACTATAGCAAAAATCAGGTCATAACAGGACGGGGCCCTCTCAGATACAATTCCCAGCAAGGATGCTCTTTAGCCCCCTTGTTTTGTAACATCCACCTCTCCCTGTTGGCTAGAAGGCTGTGGGCTGTACATAACACTCGACCAAAATACGGGAACAAGGGTCTAGTATGCATATCTTATGCTGACAACATTGTGATCCTTGACAGGACCAAAGTGGGCTTACAGCACTCACTTCTGGCTCTGTCCTTTTTTCAGCAGAGTTGTCACTAAAGCCAAATATCAATAAAACAAAAATTATGGTATTTGGCGGAACGACTGTTGCTAATAAATCCAAACCAGTGGTGGTTAGGAGGAGAGAGAGTTGAAACCACCAATAGTTATCGCTATCTGGGGATCACCGTAAGGGCAAAGTTTTCGGCAACAGCTACCTTAGAAGAAGTAACCCAAAAAGCCTGGGGGAGATGGTTAGCCCTGAGGAAAAGGATTGAGGCCCAAGGGGGTGAGATGCCTTGAAGCAAAAGTACTAGCTTACAAAATTAATTGTCCCTACAATTATGTATGCTTTGGAGGTCTTCCCCTGGAAATGGGTAGAAGCTGTTGGCAAATTAGAAAGAAAGATCCTTCGATCCATACTGAGCTTACCTCCTCGCACTCCTTTCCAGGTGATTAGACTGGAACTGGGGCTTGCTTCTTAGGGTATGCTGTGGCCAGTAGCGTTGTCTAACCTATTGGCTAAACTAAAGTATGAATTAGTGGGCCCAGATAGTTTACTCTCGCTCACTTCCCAACACGCGAGCAGATAGGAAACAAGTAAATGGTTTAATGACCTGGAAACCAGAGTGACAAAATACATGGTCAAAATTGGTATCACAGAAACCCCAAAGACTTGGTTAGATTTCAACCTGGTGAAGATTCCTGTTAAAGCCAGAGCCCGGGGCGTGGCTTGGAGCGTCATCGATGTGGTCGCTCCTCTGAGGCCGCCCGTGGGATGTCCGACGCCGCCGTCGAAATCTGGCATTTCTAGGCGGGGTTTCGTGTCGCTAATGCCATCTACAGCGACCGGAACCGACATGGCATAACCTGGCTAAACATCGTCTTCGACCGTGGCGGCGTTCTACTAGAAATTTGAAGCTGAACTTCTCTCCCGTACCCGACGGACGAAACTAAGATGGCCGCCGTACTGGGGCTCGGCAGCGCGCTCTGCACCTGTCGGTAGCGGGACCTTAGGAGACAGAAGAGCTGGAGAGGGGGAGCAGTACCTAATATAGAACCCCCTGATTCCGGTTGGGCAGCCTGGACCCCTTCTGGGTTGCTACCGGGAGCAGGTCCCCACTCCTCTCCCTACTTTGCAGATCAAGTCGGGACCACTGCGGCCATCTTGGATCAGCTCTACCGAAGTCCTTCCCCCCGTTCCACCCTTCCTGGGGCGCCCCTGGCCACCCATCTTCTCCAGCTGCCATCTCTCACCGTCCTGGGCCTTGCCGCTAGTCTCCCGACTGGAACTGTTTGGCGTAGGCAACATGTCGAGACAAACAAAAGTGAGCAAAGGTACGGATATCTCTGCCATGTTTACGGCTACAGAGAAACCCAAGAAACAGGAACCTCCCAAACTGACCCCACAGAAGCAACAAGAGGACAGGGGCGAGCTTGCCACTAAAGGAGACCTAATAGCCTTCATGGCGGACATCAAATCTGAGTTCCGCGCTTGCCTCTCGGAACTCACCACCAAAGTTGACCAAACAGATCAGAGAGTCACAGAACTCGAGCAGAGGTTTGGAGAGATCGAAGATCATGCCCAGGAGCACACCACCGCTCTGGGGGAAATGCAAAAATCGATCGATTCCCTGCATCACAAATGCGAGATCATGGAATTTAAACAGGAAGATCTCGAAAATAGGGCCCGACGCAATAATCTCCGCATCCGGGGCATCCCATCCTCCGTCCCCGATAACAAGCTAGCGGACTACGTGGCAAACTTCTTCGAGGCTCTTCTTCCAGATCTGGACAAATCTCGGCTCATATTGGACCGCACCCACAGGCTTCGCCAGCGCCGCAGGACAGATTCGGACCCGCTTCCAGACGTGATCACTAGGGTCCACTTCTTTACAACGAAAGAAGCGATATCAGCGATCAGCCGCCAAGGTGAAGAGATCACTTTCCAGGGCACCCCTCTTCAAATTTACCAGGACCTTTCGGCACTCACACTCCAGAAAAGAAGAGCACTTCGGCCTCTGACATTATTCCTCCAGGAGCAACAGATCCGTTACAGATGGCTGCTCCCGACAGCTCTTCAATTCACATATAATGGCACTCTACGCCGAATCAGCCACCTGGAAGACGCAGAGAAAATATTGCACTCGACCGCTCCCCGGGACCCTCCCACGCCTCTCTCAGAGGGGACTGAGAACCCTGGTCCGCCTCCCTCCCCCAAAGCTAAACGCACGCCTTGGTCGTCGATACAACGAAACAACAAGAAATGATGAACGTGGACGCCTCCACGGTCCCAGGCTCCGTCAATGAGCTAGCCGGGACACAGATATACTCATCTGAATCAGAACCCGCTACCTCCATGCCAACCTCTTTTAAGTACACGACGGCGGTGGGGCATTCCCATGGCTCATACCCACCCCAAGGATACTTTCCATCTTTTGTTCCTTGGGAACCCACAATATGGGACAATTGGCCCTGTTGGCCTTAGGTATGACCGTACTAACAAAGTCGGTCTACCGCCTTGTTAAAGTTGAGATCCCCCGTTGGGATTTCGTGTTAAAACCTCAAGCGCAGAATGATTTTGTGAGTGCTTCCGTCAGTCATGGCAGTTGAACCTCCACCCCAGGACCCCCCCCCTAACGCAGGGAACGGAGAGTGAGCCCCCAGAGGACTTTCAGTCGCTTCGGATCCTCTCCCTGAATGTTAATGGCTTGAATTCTCCTAACAAGCGAAAGACAATTCTATTAAAACTCTGCGACGAGGAGGCTGCGATTGCCATGCTTCAAGAGACCCACCTGTTGCCCGCTGATGTATCCCGCCTTCGGTCTCGGCTATTTCCGCTTCAATTCTTTGCCTCTGGCACAAGCAAAAAAGGAGGCACGGCGATTCTCTTCAGGAAAGACTTGAACCCACAGATTCTGGAAACAAAGACATGCCCAGAAGGCCGATTTATAGCGATCAAATGTCTCCTGTTGGGAGACCTGTACACCCTCGTTTCAGTATACGCCCCCAACTCTGGACAATCACATTTTTATGACGCCCTGGGCACATCGCTCGCCAACTTCGTGGAGGGCCAAACGATTGTCGGTGGGGACTTCAACGGGGTCCCTGACCCCACTAAAGACCGATCACACCCCCCGACCCCAGGCGACTACGCCCAAGCACTCAGCCTCCTTTGTCTTTTTAGGACCCTGGAGATAATAGACTCATGGCGGGTGTTTCACCCTGATGATAAGGACTTCTCCTTTTACTCGTATGTCCACCGCACCTTCTCAAGGATTGACCTATTCCTGATTTCACCTCACACGTTCCCTTCAGTTAAGAAGGTCACTATCGGCACAAGAGCGATCTCCGACCACGCTCCAGTGCTCCTGGAGCATCGGGTTCAGAACCCTGACCCCACCACCCCGCGCAAATGGATGCTATATGACCCAATCCTCAACGACATGGCCACCAGAGACAAGATCGCAACGGAAATAAAGAACTTCTTTGTGGAAAACCTGGCCTCAGACACCTCATTAGCAAACAACTGGGACGCCATGAAGGCAGTAATCAGGGGCTCCCTGATAGCCCAGGGTGCGGCCTACCATCGAGATAGACGACGAACCCGGACAGCCCTGGAGTCCGAATTGAGAGAGGCCGAGGCACTCCACAAGGAGAAAGGCTGGTCCCCCAGAACACAACGGGCCATTCGCACGGCACGGAAAAGGCTGGAAGCCCATTACGCGGAACAAACCGCCCAACTAATGGCGAAGGTCAAACAGTCGTATTATGCGAAGGGCAACAAAGCGAACAGGTTCCTGGTGGCCAAATTAGCCAAGCAAAGACGCAGCATCGCGATCATGGGCCTGCGAGACACCAACGGGGTCATACTATACTCAGAACCCGAGAAGCAACGCCTCGCAATTGAGCACTTGGCCCAAACCGCGAAGGCAACCCCACGAAACCCAGCACAACAGAAGGAATACCTTCGGCAGGCAGAGGTGCCCCAGCTCTCCGACGCAATGAGAGATGAACTGGAGGAGCCCATCACGGGGGAGGAAATTGAGGACGCCATCAAATCTCTCAAATCACGGGCCCCTGGCCCGGATGGCTTCTCAACCAGGTTTTACAAACTATTCAGGTCGCAACTGACCCCCCATCTCACCACCCTATTCAACTCCTTCAGGGAAACGGGGGCGGTGACCCCATCGATGCAGGAATCGACCACCATCCTTCTGCCTAAACCTGGAAAAGACCCAAGAAGCATAACTTCTTATAGACCCATCGCACTCTTGAACATAGATGCAAACATTTACTCAAAAATTTTGGCGACCCGCTTGAATCGCATCCTGCCGAATATCATTCATCCAGACCAGGCTGGGTTCATCCGGCACCGAACCGCAGGCGATAATATCCGGAGAACCCTGAACCTGGTGGATCTCGCCTCCCGGAACTCCCAAAAACTAATCTTGGTGGCCCTTGATGCAGCTAAGGCTTTTGATAGGGTTGATTGGACGTTTATGGGACACACTTTAGGGGCCTTCGGCTTCGGACCGGCGTTCCGAACGATGGTGCTGGCCAACTATGATCGACCTACAACAAGCCTGAGGATCAACGGCCATTTCTCGGCTCCAATCCCCTTGTCATGCGGGACGCGGCAGGGCTGTCCGCTGTCGCCCTTGCTTTTTGCACTCACCATGGAGCCCTTCGCACAAAAAATTAGGCGGAATGACCAAATCAAGGGCATAACATAAACTTGCCCTGTATGCGGATGACATTTTACTTACGATCTCGGAGGCCCCCTCATCGCTTGAACATGCGATTCGCGAAATCACCAGCTATGGCGAAGTCTCGGGCCTCACCATAAACTTCGATAAATCTTCCGCCTTGGGCATTGGCCTCACCCCAGCAGAGCGAGAGCCACTGACTAGGATGTGCCCGATAATATGGGAAAGGAGCGCCATCCCCTATTTGGGGGTTTACATTCCGGATGATCCAAAAGAGACGTACAAATCCAATTTTCCCCGATTTCTCAAGGAACTGGAGGGCGATTTGAAACGATGGGGGACCCAGGAGATTTCGCTACTTGGACGCATCACGGCATGCAAGATGAACCTTCTCCCGAGATTTCTATACATATGCGCCTCACTGCCAGTGGCAATCCCCACTCCGATTCTCCGAGGGATCCAGAGGAAAATGCTGAACTTTATCTGGAGAGGTAAGAAAGCGAGAATCCCTCTTAGAACTATGTTGGGGAGCCCCAAACTGAGGGGACTGGGGGTTCCAGACCTTCAGGCCTACAGAGTGGCAGCCCAACTGGCCCGGGTCCAGGCCTGGCAAAATATGACGGACCGCCCGAGATGGGTGGAGCTGGAACAGTCGCGGACCCCCCTGCCTCTGCGGTTTCTGCCACATATCCCGCCCCCCCTCAGGTCCCATGGGGGAGAGCTCCTGCTGTCGACCAAACACACCCTTAGCACTTGGGACTGGGCGCCGAAACGAAAGGGAGTGCCAAGAGGACTGAGCCCACGCTCCCCGGTCTTTCTCAACCCAATGTTCGCACCGGGCATGCATCCCCGCAATTTCCAAAATTGGACCAAAGGTGGGCTAGAAACTATAGACCAGCTGTATACAGGGGAGAAACCGCTCACATTCGCCCAATGTAAGGAGAAGTTCCAACTTCGGGAATGTGACAGATTTACTTATATCCAACTACGCCACTGGTGCTCACACCCCCAAACCTTGCAAGCAGCGACCCGTCCTCCCACTGCCCTGGAACTCACCCTAGGAGACCTCCCGACTCGCGGCAGCGTATCCACCCTCTACAGACGCTTCTTAAGCGACTTCCTAACCACAAGAACCCGATGTATGGCCCAATGGGAAGCGGACCTGGGACACCCGATAGAGGATCAAACCTAGGTGGACATATGGACCCGGACACATACCGCATCCACCTGCATCACCAACAGAGAATGCGCATACAAAATCATGCTGCGATGGTACTGTTCGCCCCTCAGACTCCACCATATGAACCCCCAGATAGACCACGCTTGCTGGAGAGGATGCGGCCTCCCTGGCTCTTTCTTCCATATGTGGTGGGACTGTCCGAAGATCCGACCGTTCTGGAAAGCTTGTCTAGAGTCTATTTCGCTGATTACCGGAACAATGATTCCCTTGAAACCGGAGCCGATCCTGTTAGGAGCTCCAATTCCCGGGATATACCCGCGCTCCGGACCCAGAGCGAAACTATTGACTCACTGCCTACTGGCAGGGAAAACGGTGGTGGCCCGAACCTGGAAATCCCCGGAAGGCCCCCACATTGCTCAATGGTGGACCAAAGTATGGGACATTCTAATAGCGGAGAAGGTAACGGCAGCACGAGCGGGGATGCTACACCGCTTTCAGAACATCTGGGCCCCAGTCCTGGAATTCGACCAGCGCTTCCCCGCCCTGACCTATAGGCCCGCCAGAGCCCTCTGGATCTTGACGAACCGGGCGAGCCCAGAGGGAGACTCCTGACCGCTGAGACGCCGGCCAGACCGCCCGGGCGGGAGGAACCCGCTTGCAGAGCTTGTGGGACTGATAATCCGGGGAGGAGGACAGAGAGAGAAGACACAGGGGGGGTCTAAAGACTGGGGGTCAACTTGCTGAGATAACCCTTGCATGTAATGTCTGTATTTATCATTCTGCCTTGATTTAAAATAAACAAAGTTAAAAAAAAAAAAGCCAGAGCCCATGACATCGATACAGCTCTGGTACACCTTGGTGCGCTGAAAACGTTTGGGTAATATGTTAGACAATCGTTTGACAGAAGCAGCCCCAAGCTTAATCTGATAAAGAAACATTACCCTCCAAGGATTAGGTTCATGCTGTCAGTGAGACTCCAAACGATGAAGGTGTTAGAAAACACCAAGAGAGGCATTCCTTGGAATCAAAGGTTATGTAGACTCTGTGGAAAAACCAGAGAGTCAGCAAGACATGTTCTAACACAATGTGAAGCATCAGATACTACATATAAGCGGGGGTATGAGAAATATAACGAACGTACTTCTGATGTTTTTTGGAGTGCCTGTTTGGAGCTGATTCATCAGTATTAAACACAGCAGCAATGCATGTATGGGAGGGGGCATGTAAACAAATGACTGCTAGTGGTGACAGTTTTTAAGATTGTTTTTCTTTTTAACACTGGTTTTTATATGATGTTAGTTCTATGAACTGTTTTATTATGTATTTTAAAAGTATAAATATAAACGTGTATTTTGTACATGTTAGGGTAAAAAGTATGGGACTCATCCAAAAACACACTTTAACTAAATAAATAAATTTGAGAAAAAAAAATAATTCTCCACCTGGTACAATTATCACTGAGTGGCGCCTGCAAGTGTTTGCATGAGTTGTACAGCACTGCAGCTCCTTGCTTTGGGAGGAATAAGTGAGCAATGCGCTCTCCTGCCGAGATAATAATAACTGAAAATAATAATGCAAACCTTTCTCTTCTTAAAGATACATCATAAATAAGTCATGTGGAGGGCCCTTCTCGAAAAATAATAGATAGCACTTAATATACTCCAGCCTGCAGTACAGCCGTATGGTGATTTTAAAAAACAAGCTATCTTTGTAGAAAGGGATGTTCGCAAGGGTGATTGGTAAGAGAGTTATCTTTGAACATGTGTACAAAGTAAAACAGATGATTTTCTGCAACACCTCAGCAAGATATCGCTTCCACAAAGGACATGCTTGAGAGCACCGCAGATCAGAGGCACCGGTCCTATCACACCTATCACCTGCGTGTGGACGTTTAGGCCTTTCAAATTGTTCCCTCTCGTTCAATTTCAGCATTGGTGTGCAGGGCCGGTTGTAGGGCAAGTCAAAACTAGGCAGCAGCCTAGTGCACTGTCAGCAGTTGACACTACTGTTCATGCACTGCCCTTGCTGGTAAATCTCATACTATCCATTACAAATGTAGGGGGCAGTAAACCACTCAATTACTGAACTGATACTGGCCTATGTATGGATATATTGACTGGTAATACAGCTGCAACCCAATTGTTCCTGTTTCTGGGCGCTACCTGCGAGATCAAACAGCAGACTGGTTGCAGACCTTGTCCAGGGGTGTTGCTAGGTCTGGAAAAGATCAGGGGCTAAACTAATGTCGGGACTTTGCGCTAGCTAGTTTTTTTAATATATTTTTTTATTTTTTTATTTATTGTAACCCCTGAGCTTCTATCCGGGGCTGCAACCAAAAGAGCCCCCCTAAACCTCCCCCTACCCCCAGCAACGCCTAACTTGGGCCTACTCACTGCCCTCCCTGCCCCTCCTGCCCCCTCGTCTCTTTCCAGTGCGTACGTCCCGGTGTGCTTTCGATGAACTGAGCGTTACAGTACCTCCCCTATCCCCCTGCGTGGAGAGGGACTAATTTAAGTAAATTAATTCTGTGTCTCAAACATTAATGCATGCATTAATTAAAAGACAAACCAAGGAATCTCTCACTCATGTACCAGAGTGAGGCTTTATTGTCTTCACCTTTTTCATAGAATGTAATTAACACTCAATAGGTTTTCTTTTTTTTCTGTACTCCGCCTTCCTACACATCAATTAACTTCCAGTTCTCTCGGAAAATTCACATTTATTTCCCTCACACACACACATTTAGAGAAATCATGTTCCAGGCTGAAGGGGGAGTCAAATCTCGGAGGGAGCTGTACGTTTATTTCATGAAAGGAACCAGCCACACACGGACCCCTGTGGGAAGCTAAGGATATGGGTGGAAAGGTTGAGCCGCGTTCTGATCAATTTAAGCCATCTATAACTACTGGCCTGGGAAAGATACAATAGGGCTACTTACTCCTCTCTCTCTCTCTCTTTCTCTCTCTCTCACCATCTCTCTCTCTCTCTCTCTCTCTCTCCATCTCCATCTCTCTCTCTGTCTCTCTGTCACTCTCCATCTCTCTCTCCATCTCTCTCTCTCTCTCTCTCTCTCTCTCCCTCTCTCTGTCTCCATCTCTCTCTATCTCTCTCTCTCTCTCCATCTCTCGCTCTCTCTCTCTCTTTCTCTCTCTCTTTCTCTCTCTCTCTCTCTCTCTCTCTCTCCCCCCCTTCAACCTTCCATCCCGCTTTTCCCTTTTTGTGATGCCTGGTGTGGGCCTAGCATGGCCTGCATTTTACTTTGCAATAGTCTTCAGTCCATTCATCAGTCCTTTGTCAGGAATAAGCCCTCGACAGTATCTTTCTCGGGTGCTCTACAATTTGGGCAGATCCATGTTTTCCATGGGTGTCTGGGGAAGCATAGGGTGGTGACCCCTCTTAGTCTAGCATAGAGGGTATTGGTGACCCCTCTTTGTCTAGCATAGAGGTGGTTATGAGCATTTCATTAAGAGTAAGTACTCTGTCACTGCTTGTTCATGTTCCCTTACTTGGAAACAATTGGAATGGCCACTGTCATCTCACTCTCCATCTTCCACCAGCTACTGATTTGTAGCCTTACTCCGATCCCACTTTAAAAAACACTGTCATTCTCATAGAAGTACCCTGGGCTGGGCAACCACACTCAGCTTCACGAACTTCCACATCTACACTGCCACCTTCCTATTATTATTATTATTATTATTATTATTATTATTATTATTATTATTAGAAAATGTATTGTGCCAGATCTAGCTTCGGGAAGCAACAAAGTGCATTACAAATCATTGAGGAAGGACACGATGAGGAAAGCAGCGATACAAGGGATCAGCGAGCTAACAACACGGTGGGTAGGGCAGGCAATTTGGAAGCAATGGACCTACAGGGGGCGGAAACAGTTGGGAGCAGACCTCTCCATCTCAGGTAGGGTGGGGAGTGGAAAGTGGGGACCTAGATATTATGGATAAGCCATTCCTTGAAGATGACAACCTTAAGCTCCTACCTGAATTGTAGAATTCAGGGGGTCAGTTTGGTGTTCATGGGGAGGAGGTTCCAGAGTCTGGTGGTATAGACCGAGAAGGCCTGTCTTCCATCCAGCTCCGGCAGAGTTCAAGTCTGCATATGTTTTTACTTCTGGTGGATCGTAGGCCTCCGGAGAGGCTGAGTTTCACAGTGCGGTAGCTTGGGTACTTCAGGATGACAGCCTTGCAGATGATGCAGCAGGATTTGGAAATGATGCATGTTTGTAGGAGGAGCCAGTACAGTTTGATGAGTGTCGGGGTGATGTGATCAAAATTCTGGAGTCCTTTGATCAGTCATGCTGTAGCACGCATGACACAACCCAGGGTAGTAAGGTAGTCATCGGAAGGGCTTCAAAAAGGGCATTGCCACCATTCAGGTGGGAGGGGATCAGAGCTTGGACAGCAGATCTGATGTTGTTTTCTGGGTTGAAGGGCTTGATTTTCCACAGGAAAGAAAGTTTATACAAAGCCATGTGTGTCTTCCTTGCTATGTGCTGTTTGAAGGAGAGGTGGCTGTTGATATTGAACCCAAGGAATCTCTAAAGAGGCCATCAAACTGTCAAGGATGTCACCTTTGGAATGATTAACAATCATAAGATAGAGACAAGTCTGACAGGTTGAAACAATCAAATGTGTGGCCTTTCGGTGTAGTTAAAAAACAATTTAATCATTTAATAATCATCTAATAATTCAACAAAAATCACAACATGATTTTCTAAAACAAACAGACAACCAGAGACTGCTACGAGGTCCTGTTAGTTACAATTTCCACAAGGGTGGCTTGGATAATGTAACATACATAAAATGTTGGAGGCTTCTTCATACGTTTTTCTTCTGGTTGATAAAACAAAAACAACCGGAAGTCCTACATGAGCCAGAGTGCTCTTCTTAATCTTAGTTAAACTATATATTAGTTAACAGTATGTATTCTCAACATGTTTCATTTCGTGGTACATTAATGTAGAACATTCATCAGGAATAGAAACCCAGCCTTTAAAACTGCGTAGAATACGCTATGGTGTATATAATGGTTCATGAGTGGTTGCTATGACCAGTTTCTTGACCTCTGTAAGGAAAAGGGGAGGAGGATCCTTTCGGGGAACAACACCTTCCAGGATCAGGAATAGGGTTTTAAGAAGAACAACAAAGGTGATGACCCTGTCTCTTACCCATGCAACCCGGCAGTGAATATACCTATTGATGGAAAGCATCAGTTAATTGAAGGACAAGATAGACATTTTGATCAATGTCCATGGAGGTACCAAAACTGACTGAAGGCAGGTGTCATTTTTCACCAAAACACCAATTATGAATCCCATTTGCCAAAAAATGCGTATAATCAATTTTATTTAATTCTCAGTAAAAACAGTAAAAAACAGACAGTTTACTTTAAAAAAAGATCTTTCATTGAACACATGAAGATAAGAAAACAGACTTAAAAATCTGATGAGACACAATAAACATTTGTGATGGGGTTAGTACGTGAGTAATTGTGTCTTGTTTCTAATTAGTATTCTGAAACACAGGCACAAGGGTAGAGCATGTTTGTTGATAATAGACAACTCTATCATATAAGAAGCCTTCTAGAATCCTTAGGCTTTGGTGTGAAAGGTCGACATATGTTTCGGCAAAAAGCGACAGAAATAATCACACAGTTCCACAATGTGTCTGTTGCCGCAGGTGTAGCCATCTTCAGGACAGAGAGGAGATCATTATTTTCACCGGATGGTAGCTGTGTTAGGTGCTTCTTAGTTTGCCGTACTTGTTTATAGGTATAACCCACTAAAAATCAATGAAAACAGAAAAACAATGTTGGCGTTGAGACAATATTGGTGGAAACGACATACCATCTTAGTGTATATCACTTGCATATTTTTTAACAAAAGGGTTGGGGTGTAGAGACTGGCATGGCTTTTGTAGTTTTTTTCATGCCTGATTTTGAGTAGATATATTGATGCATATCTTGAAATGCTCCCATTATGTGAACAGAGACAATGGTGTCCCAAATTCTATATACAAAACTGTTATATTGGATGCCAAACCCGTTATTCAAAATGACAATGCAGTGAGGGACAGATATTAATGCTCACCTATTTCCACATTCTTCTAATGGGGACATTTTTTGATGGAGACGCTTGGTTTCCATCAAGTTCCTAGAGCTAGGTTCTTATTACTCAAGCAGTAATCCGCTATGTTTTATATCAAGTGGATCTGAGCGGTAAGACAAAAAATTCATTTCAGCCTGGTGATCGCATGGAGCATACGTGGTTTATGCAGAGAGAAAGAGCCGAAGTTAAATAAAGCTACAAGGGGTGTCGGGTGGTCGTGGTCGGGAGGTGGGCTCAGATGACATCTAAGAGTCAAACTAACCCTGGTCTGACTGAATCATACAAAGAACATTGGTTATATGCAGTTTACAACAGTTAATACACTCCACCAGATAGCATTACAAAATCATCCCCCAAACATAATTGGTTGCCTTATACAGAGAAATGTAAAACCCACACAGTTAATTGGACACAGACATTATACACATCCCCTAAAACCTATAATTACAAGGTTTACATTTTCAACACACCCCTCCCCAAAAGCCTCTCCATATTTGGTGGCAGCCTTGCCTCTTAGTTACAAAATAACAGAATTCCTATTTATGATGCACACAGACCTATCCCAAAAATATCTAAGCACAGGCGATGAGAGAAAGACATGTAGATTCCCTTTGACTTTTTTGTGTTTGCTAACGGCATTGCCCAGACCTGGCCAGTGTCCAATTTCTATGACTTTTAGGTGGCTGACATTGTTCACATGAGTTCCAGTCACACTCTGACAACACAATCATTCTCCTCCAAATGTATTACTACTGGTCTCTGCAAGTGCCCCAGGAAAGCCATCTGCTCCAAAGAACCCCATGATTTCAAAAGATGCCTATCTCTCACAACAATGAGCTCTCCAGTTCACCAGAGGTCATATCTTCCCCTGCCCTTCAGCACTTGAGCCATCTGCACACTGACCGCAAGCACCCCATTGACCAGCTTACGAAACCTGTTTTGACTGCTGATGGTCCCTTGCAATGATGGCAAAATCACACCTTCTGAGTAAACCACAATGCAGAGACCCATGATACACAGAGCAATCCCACCTCATATATTTCATATCTTTTACTACATTCGAAAAACACTTCCCATACAGGGGTACCATTATGTGTGCATTTTATATCTATTATGATCTTCCTCTCATGACTGCCATTCATACAGTTAAACTCCACGTGCCCACATTGATCTCTTTACCTGAGGATGGAGGGGCCCTCAGCCTGACAATGTTTCATCGTTATGCTAAATTCGAAAAACACTTCCCATACAGCGGTACCATTATGTGTGTATTTTTTACCTATTATGATCTTTCTCTCATGACCGCCATTCATACAGTTAAATCTTTACCTGAGGATGGAGGGGCCCTCGGTGTGACAATGCTCCATCGTTATGTTTCTGCGCGCATGCAAATCTACAAATGTATTGCCTGTACATGAAATAACACAAGGTAACCTAAATGTAACAAAAGTCTGATCTGGTGTTTGGAGCAACATTATGACTGTGATGAAAAATAATGTTGCTGTTGTCATTAACAGATGTTTAATATGGACGTTTGGGAGAAACCATTAGATTTTGCAATTTTAGACAACTTAGCATGTGGAGATTAGCAGGAGATATTAGACATGTGTACCATAATTGCTATGAGCACTATCCAACTGCTTGTGCCGTTTGTCAACTTCCTGGTGTCACTGATTGGTTGAATTTTTTCCAATTGTTTAGTTCGTTTTTTTCCAATTGTTTGGTTTGATGTCCAAAATATCTCTTCAAGGCTAATCTATATAGCCATGTAAACCCCTTTTTTGTAAAGCTTTTCCACCTAAACCAGACAGTTATATCTGAAAGGTAGACAATTGATTGCTCTGAGTCCCCTGTGATGGTATTTACCTTCCTTTCCTTTTACGGGCCGTCAGAAAATAGCTTCATTCATTTTTTTGTTTGCCCACACTTGTGATAGTAATGGGACTGTATGCACTACTAATCCCATGAGGCATTGGGGCGTGTTTGCAGACAATTTGGTCTGCACCATCCCTTTCCCATTCCCACGGCAAATTTTGATACGGTTCCTACGCTGAGGTACACGTGATGATGTCATCACGCTAACCCGCGACGCACACGTGACGTGATCGCGTCTCGCTCGATACATTTAAGACGGCCATTTTGTTTTTATAAATGGTATGCGCAAACTGGAACCCTTAATTCACCAAGGAGCCCTTTTTCTGATTCAGAGGTAAGAGGGGGATATATGAATTTTGAAATTGGATTTTTTCAAATGGGTGTTTAAAACCTTTAAAGATAAGGCACTTGGTTTCTTCCCCCATGTGTTTTTGGGTTTTGTTGGGTTTGTGAATTTATATATCCCCTATCTTAGAGACACAAACCATTCAGGCACGGAATTTTGGAAAGTGTTGTTCTAAATTATTGCATTGAGTGCAATTGAGTGCGTTGTTTTCACATACTCTCATGCCCACATTTTTTCTTCAATTTCTTTTCTATTCTATAGAAAGCATTCTATGCCACTTCAAATACCACCTATCAAGATGGAGGCGTATCTCATATTTGAGCACTGACTATTTGAAGGCTCTGTAAGTAAGGGTCCTTGGGCTAAAGGGATATAGGACTATGAAAGGCTCCTACCCTATTCTAAAACGATTTCTTGTATTTTTTGTATTCCATATGTTTTTTGTAGAACTTGAGAGGAAGTTTTTGAGTGATCTTCCCCAAAACTTAGAAATCGCTCTTACCAATACCAAATCCTTTTGGTGTCCGGTTGTGGAATTAATTATCACATTCTATAAGGTATGTAAATTAAGGTATATACCTTACACCATATTTGGATTGGTGTGCCTATGTTTGCAGTCTATTTACAAGACACAAACAGCCAAACAATTTAGTAATACATGTTGTTTTTATTCTACAGGGTTGCCATTTTTAGAAGTTCTTTGGCGGCAAGAAAGTGATAGGAAGGAAATACCATCACCGTTGGAAAACACATATCATTTTACCCCTGATGAATGTCCCACATTTATCTGTGTTTTAAGGACAGAAACTTGTACAAGTCGGGTTCTGAATACATACTAATAGGATTTAGATAAAAGAGAAATTACTCCAGTGTGGAGTTTTACACAGAGTCAAGTAAAAATCACCAAAAAATCAACTCAAAATATGGGATTTTCATGTGTTTCATGTGTTTTGTAAAGTACAGTCTTTTATATGTTTTAAATATTGTGTGTTTGACTATGAATTTTATGTAACATGATCATTTTATGAGTGTCATAATTAAATAAATATATGTATTAATAAGTATAGTTGGTAATATATGTTTCTTGCTTTGTTAGCCCTGTACGTACAGACTTCTTCTGTTTTTATAGATTCTTTTGTATATACTAATATTCTTATCCATGTGGTAAGGAGTGTGTTGGATCCATAGAGCATGGTTTTTGCCGTTTGAGAAAAACACTTATCCCATTTACCATGAATATTGTAATATTTGTAGCAATTAGTGAAAGTGATAGAAATGACGATGATGACGTGTCCACCCCTCAGTCAGTGGTATGGCGCACAAAGTTCGAATTTTTCCAATTTCCCAACATTTCCCCTTTAGTTTATCCATTAACTAACAACAACACTAGACAACCCCAATTTGATTCATTATTAGTTCCACAATCTACCCATCGTTCTACACATTCATTCCACCCTGGGGAAGGATGGAAATTCCCTCCCTCAATCATTCCAAAATCAGTTTGACTGCCCATGTGAACTAGAATTGGTCCTATACTAAGTCTTAGTCGGGTTTACAATAAACATGGCAGTACTCCTGGGCATCTAAGTCGAGCAGCATCAAAGACATAACTGACAAGAGCAAAAAAGTGCTAGAGGAAAAATCAAAACAGGTGAAAGTACTTTTAAGATTATGTTCATTCATGACGGCATCCAAGAGAAAAGAGAGTCCAAAAAAGTATCATCAGTAATTCCCACCTCCCTCTCCATGACCCCCTCCAGAGTTTGCAGTTCAGTAATTCTTGAGCCAAAGTTCTGTTATTCAAGTCATTAGGGGGCACATATGTTCAGCAGGTTTTTCCCAATTTATGGCACACTCCAACCTCCACAGCTATTCGGAGGTCAAGTATGTATTGATTCTGCAGGGCTACAAGACCCAAAGCCCTAAGTTCTTCTTTGATGGCACTGAATGCTAACACAGAGGAATTGACGAATAATAGCAACTCGTAATTAGTTATTTGAAGCCATTTGGCACTGACAGAGGATTGCACACCTGGGGCCAATAGAGAGGAGAAAATAGTTTCAGTGCAGATGAACAGTCGACAACAACAGGAATGTTCCTTAGAGCCTCAGAAGAGGCTGCTGACACATAGTTAGATTGTCTTGATCTCTTAAAAAAGTCAGTTTCTTCAGAGCACTGCAAAGTTTGTGGATTGTCCATGTCCAATGGCACAAGGGATGCAGGGGATATGGGAGACAAAGGGGATACAAATGTGTATTCGGACATTGTCAGGTGGCTCTGCGAACACCAAGGATGGGCACATGCAAAGTGGTGAAGCTGCATACAAGACTCAAGGCTGGAGGTAATTGTTAGTACAAAAAGGGCCCACATGACCAGAATAAATCAAGAATCACTGATGTACCTCCAGCAAGTCAGGAATACGCAGAGTGGTGCCGCAGTTTTGATTTATGCCCACAGGCACTGTGCCACCGCCGTTAAAACACAGAAAAAACATGCAAGTAACCAGATTTTAACAGGTATCTCAGGCTCCTTGAGCCATGTCAAGAAATTCACATATTTCCTCCAAACATTTCCACATACCAAATCAGTTTATGCCATCCCTTCTTCAGAGAGTCCCACCATCCCTCCAGCCTTGAAACTCATTACCCCATGCTCCCATCTGTTGTTCACGAGTATCAAACCCTCAAAGTGAAGCTGCACTTTTTGCGTACACCAAAAATCTTTGCAATCTTCCCCTGTTGAGTTTGAACATTCTTCATCGATTGGAAGGACAGAAGCTGCAACAGATCGCCCCTGAAACTGCCCTCGAATCCTGCATAGGGCTAGGTGCACCAGACAACATGCATCTGCCACTTCAACCTCATCAGGAATACATAATCTAGGAACACCAGATGCGGGGGAATGAGGGAGCAAATGTAACATGACTCAGTTACTCTCTCCCTTCCCACTCTACATGTGTTGGTACCATATATGATCAGCTGCAGAACTGTGTGCGTCATTTACAATTTCTAAAGTCCAATCAGAATCATCAGATGCAAAATCAATATCGAAACCTTGTTGCATTTCCTGTAGTCTGTCCATTGTACCCAAGTGTCCCAATGTTTCCTCCCCATGTACACATTTGCTGTGCAACACAAATGACCCATAAAGAAAAAAGGAAAGACCTCTTTTAATTGCTGAAAGCATTGTCCTTCTACAACCAATTCCTATTAAAACAAGTCTAAATTTTAAAACAATTTATAAAAAAGACAATTTATTAAAACAATTCTTAGGTTTTTGTACGCTCTACTCCCCCCTGCCAGCTGGAATGAACCGTGATTCCTTAGATTCTATTTAACTTATTTATTAATTGACTCCTGTTCCTCAGGTGTCAGTGGTGGCGTACCTGTGTCCCTCTGAACATCGTGGAGGTGCCCCCAAGCTTTAACGGCTTCCATTCTTACAGCTGTAAGAGTGGAAAAGATGACCTTATGGGGTCCATGGTATCGACGGTCATTCCAGCAACGGACAAAGTAGCGAGCAAAGACCCTCTCCCCAGGGAGTAACAATGTATGCTGATGCTTGTTTGGTCCCACGCTGCCTTTGATTTTGTTTTGCTGATGAGATGCAGTAACCTGTGAGGAGACAATTCTGGCACTCTTGGTTAAAGCCTTAAGATAGTCCCCAAATTCATTTGCCAGAATTTCTGCTGACTTATGTGCATCATTACCTATGCGTGGGGGTGAGGGAGGTGTAAAGATTCTATGACCCATCACCACCTCATCGGGGTTCAGGTGGTGACCTTTTCCAGGCTCATTCCGCAAACAAAACAGTGGGGCGGGGGCAGTATAACCATGACTTATGCAATTCATAACACATTTTTTACAATGGTGTTTTCAACAAGCCATTGAGATGCTCCACAATTCCATTGGCCTGAGGGTGGTACACCGAGCACAACCTGTGCCGTATCCCCAAAAGTGAAGTAATTTCAGTGAACAAAGCATTAAAGAAGTGAGTCCAATTATCGGACCTTAACACTTCACAAATACCCCACCGTGAAAATGCCTCCCTTACCAACAATCTGTCCGATGACTTGGCATCAGGGTGCACACAGTATCCAGCCTCAAGCCATCGGGAAAATGGACAAACAACCACAATTAAATAACGATAGGTGCTGCACCTTTGTACGATATCAATAAAATCAACATGTAATTCCTTAAAAGGACCTGAAGGTCGAGGTATAACCCCTCCTTACCATCCTCAAAGTATTTTCTGGATTGAATTCCTTACAGAGTGTGCAATTACCATTAACCTGCTCACCTGCTCAGAGAGGTTGGGCAGGTTGGGAGAAGTTCTGCTGCAATTTGTTTCAAAGGAGTATGCGCCTTGAAATGCAGTTGCTCCAAAGCCACAAGATGCAACTCTACGGGTATTTCTACCTTCTCCATCAGGTCCTGCCTCCACAACAAATCTGTCGGTGAGAGCATACACCCAATCCTCGCCCAAAGCTCCTTTTCCTCCTGTGGTGCTTTTCCTTGTAGTTGAGCAATTTGTAACAAGAGGACTGCCTTATATGGTACAGGCAATTGTGCCTGTTTGGACATCATTTCAATTTTTGGGATATCTGGGAGGGGCAAATAAGCTGCAGCCTTTGCCGATCGGTCTGCGGCATCATTACCAAGTGCTACAAAATCAGTTTTACTAGTATGTGCAGTACATTTTTCAAAACCCCTAACTCCATAAGCAATTTTGATGCATCAATTAATCATGAAAGCAGCGCAGCATGCTGGACAGGGGTCCCATCAGATCTTCTAAATCCTCCTCTCTGACATCTAGACAACCCAGAATGTATTGTTGTGGTAACATACACAGAGTCGGAGTAGATAGTGGCGGCCTTCCCTTACTCATGAACAACTGCTCTATAAGTGCCACCAAATCAGCTGCTTGCGCAGTGTAATGTGATGGCAACTGGTTCTCCACCTACACCTGGTACTCACCACCCACAAGACTTACAACCAATGCTCCTGTTTGTCTCTCAACCAGTACCCTGATCAATCATTGATGATCCATCAACAAAAAGCATTCCTCCTGTCTCCAAAGCATCTTCTTTAACACTTGTACTTTTTCCCTCATTGGTCACACGATCATGAACATCATCACCAGGCTGAACTGGGTCAGCCAAGAAAGTGGCAGGGTTTCCTATGTGACACCTCACTGGTCATACAGAAGCATTTGACAAAATAACCTTGTACCCAGAAACTCTCTGAGTAGTCAAAGTTGATTCCGACTTTTCCAAAACTGCAAAAACTGCATGCTCCACATACAGTGTCACCGGGCAGCCCATAGTAATGGCTGAGGGCTTTTGTATTGCAAAAGCCACTGCCGCAAGAGATTGCTCACATGGAAACTGACCCTGTATAACTAAGTCTAAAAACTGTAATGCTTACCTGTGGGGCCCTGCAGGAGTGCCAGGTCCGGACTGTGGATGCATGATGCTGGATTTGGCTATGCTGATTGTCCAAAACACTCCCTCCCCCTCGGCGCACTGTATGGTTAAATGCCCAGCGGACTGTGAGATCGGGAGTGGTTTGGTCTGGATATTGATGGATTAGGTTGCTGGGATGATTCTGGATCCCTCAGGATGGACCCTAGGACAGGGACACAGCAGGGATCATACACCAGTGCACTGCTATGGTCCCACAACCTCCCCAGCCTTAGATCTGTGCCACCTGATGAGTCCTAAACCCGGCTCCCCCCTTGATAACACCATG